>NW_027069594.1:244034-434034 GCF_002906115.3 Quercus suber | reverse complement strand
CGTAGACTTCATTGATAAATTGGCAAGAACCAAGCTTTGGATTTTGGTTCCAGCGGAAAACCCAAATATGATAGCATGGGCTGGGCCCAATCTGTGAATCTGTAAGGACTATAGCGGAACACTGATTATTAAATGGGACAGGACTTTTGAACTTGGGCTTAAACCAAAAAATAAATAGTTGAATAACATGAAAATAAGGAAACCTCCCTCCGGCCTCCCCTCCAGTGATGATCGAGGTTGGATCAAAGGTGTCTCGATCGAACTTTGTCTTGTTCCTTCTTTTGGGTGGGAAATACCTGAGTGGAGTGGGAGAGGGGCGGGTTGGAGGTATTATTATTTTTATTTATTTCTAATGAGATGGTTTCAATAATAATGAGATAGAACGAAAAAAAAAAAAAGAAGGTGAAAAACAATCATAAAGTGCTAAAAAAGATGCCTCGGTGGGCATGACAAAATGATCCCCACCCTATGAGTCAGTTGGGTTGGTTATAAAGTATCATGGGTTGGGTTGAGTATGAGATTTCTCAACCCAAGGAGGTCGGGTTTGGTTTATAAATATACAGAATCTAACCTAACTCAACCTATTTACACCCCAAGTAATGTTATATAAAAGCTTTTTTAAAATTAAAGAAAATTACAATTTACTATTTTGTTCTTTGACATGATTTATCATAAATGTGTGTATATGTGTGTGTGTGTGTGTGTGTGTGTGTGTGTACATTGATAATTTGATAGTTGGGGATAGGGCTATCCACGGTTCGGGTCGAATCAAGTTTGGGCTCAACCTGCATTCGACCTGAATTTTTTGGGTGTAGCCATCATCAACTCGCCGCCGATCGGGAGGAGAATCAGATTGGGCCGGTTGGAGCTTCAACAGATGTCGAATGGATCGGTTGGGGTTAAGGATTTGGAAAACAGCAATAATCTAGTGAGAAAAGATGAAAAAGGGTCAAAATTTGGCGAGAAAAAAATTGCAAAATGGCCTAAATCCGGTGAGATCTTGGCTAGATCTAGTGAAATCTCACTGGATCTAGCTAGATCTTCCCAAAAAAATCCCAGTTTCATTGGAAAACACAACTGTGTCGGTCGGTTCGGGTTTCTCAGATTTAAGAGAAGGAGATCTGATACTCAACCAGCCGATCTCGGTTTTTGGAGAACAAAATTCATTGTCAACTGCTGGAGTAATCAGTTCAGTCGGCAGTGGGCCGGGTTCTGTCAACGGTAGCGAGTGGGTCGGGTCCCACAGATCCTTGGATAGCCCTAGTTGGGGAAGAGTGAATTTGAACCGTGGATATCTTTGTTAGAAATACCTGGATGTTAATTGAATTACAAGACTCTTGACACTATAAAGGCCATAAACCATATCAAAGTTTTGTAAATCATATAATGTGTAATAAAGTTGTGTTTTAGAAGCCATGTTTGTTCCAAGTGAATACCCTATGTACTTGTCATAGAATTGATTTTAATAATAGTTTTAATAAATTTTTTATTAACAATGGTAAAATTTAAATGAATTGTATAGAATGTTATTGAACTGGGAACCATGTTTTATGTTTATCATGTTATCTTAATTTTAAAAAAATTATCTCAATTACAAAAAGAAATTAATGTAATAATTTTTTTTCTTTCTATTTTATTCTTAATGATCAAAATAGAATTTCTCAACGTTCTCGTTCGATATTATAAGTATAGTTTTCACTTATATATATATATATATATATATATGTATTTGAGAAGGAAAAGAAAGGGATGCAACATGATCAGGATCCGAGAAGGTCACTTATTATATTAAAGATTAGAATTTTAATTCTATAAAGACTAATGTGATTCATTTGTCAATGATGGATTCTTCTACAATATTCACTTTAGGACAAAGTTTAGCTACAAAATCGATTGTAACCTTAGGCTGCAAACTCACTCAATATCTTTTTATTGGAGGTGAATTTTGACAAATCCACCATTGGATTTCATCTTCTTCTTATATCCTCCATGTTTGCAAAATTTCAAGAAAATTAAAGATCAATAGCTATGTCATCAATAAATTTTTAAATTGCAAGTTTTTGTAATTTAAAATTATCCATAAAATATAAGATTATAGATTATGTAGTAAATGATATCCGATTGACACAAAAATTGACATGTGCATTAAGAGCATAAAGAACATGTAATTCAACGGTTAGATTTTCAAAATATGTAGTAATATTTATTTTATTAAGTGAGTTTGTAGCCTAAGGCTACAACCAATTTTGTAGCTAAACTTTGTCTTTTATTTTATATTAATCATTGCTTTCTTATTATTTAGCTTATCACCACATGTAATTGCCATACGTTTTGCTTTTAATAATAGTTTTATTATTAACTTTTTATTAGCTACTTTTTAATACACGACTTTTCTTCAGTTCAGGTAACATTTAGTTATTATTTCTCAATAAAATTATATATATATATATATGTATGTATGTATGTATGTATCTATATGTATAAAAGGAAAAGAAAAGGGTGCAACACAAGAACTTCCTAAGAGGTCGCTTATTATATTAAAGATTAGAATTTTAGTTCTATAAAAACTTATGTAATTCATCTGGGTAATTCTATAAAGACTTAAGAGTAGAATTTTCAATACACGCCTTTTCTTCAATCTAGCCATCTAGGTAACATTTACTTATTATTTCTCAATAAAATTATAGTATATTTTATCAATTAATGACTAAAACCATGCATTGCAGATATTTCTTTCAAAGCTTACTCTAAAAAATTATAAAGCTATGTTCAACTAACACAACATATCACGTTTATTTTTTTTCAAAAAAAATACATATCAAATTTATTATGGAAACATTTCTTTGTTTGAGTAGGACCGAATTTAAATTGATTCGGGCATTTCAACGCAACACACACCAAAAATAAGTTGTTCAAACTTTAAACAACATTACAGGTATTAGGTATTGAGCTATAAATAAATGGGAAAATTCAAAACCATATAAAAGGTTTTTGCTTGATTGTTCCATGGTCAGAGTTATGAATTCATGACTTTTTTAGGGATTGAATAGAACGAGCAAAAAGCAAAGACTTCTCAGGGCATTAATGGCACCGTAATTAAAGGTCCAGTGTGGCAGCGGCATGAACCTCGTCAATGTACATATTTATTCAAATTCCAGAGTGACATGGGATGAATATGTAAATAAATAGCATTCAGCAAAGGAAAAAAAGAAAAGAATATGTAAATTAAAATCTAGGATCTGTTTGGTATTGTTGTTTAAATAGTAGTTTTTAGTGTTTAAATAGCACAACATATATTTCCACAACACTTTTTAACTCAAACATATTTTCACAATGCTTAAACAACGTTATTAGAAATCTCTTACCAAACGTGTCACAACTTTTCAAAACTCTATTTTTTTTTTCACCAATCATATATATATATATATATATTAAAAAAATACACATAGAATTTTAATTTATGTTATCTGCTCATGATACTAAAAAAGTATAGGATATCAATTTGTTTTTATTATTAGCAAGATTTAATCTGAGGGCATGTTTGGTAGACTGTAATAGGCACTGTAATGTAATAGTTATTCTTATGGTTTAGTTATTCTTTAGTTTGGTTGTGTTTTTATTATAAGGAACTGTTATTCCTTATGAATAGCTATTCTTCAAAATGAGGAATAACTATTCCTCTTTAAAATGTTGTATTAACTATTTTTTAGTAAGTGCAATAATTTCAAAACTTAATATATTTCCAAATAAACAAACTTTCCATATACATCTAACAATTATAAAAAAAAAAATTATAAAAAATAACACATATCTCTCTTAAATTTTAAAAAAAAAAAATCAATTTTTTAGGAGATATAATTGTATGAGTAAAATATTTCCTAAAATAAATGTTAAGTTTCATTCTAATTTTTATGAGAATTTGAAAAAATTATCAAAACAGTTAATTACTTTTTCATTTTTATATAAAAAGTTTTTTAAAATGGTTCACTAATGTATACCTAAGGCCACACGATAATAAAATCCTTTGATATATTATCAATGAAGCATAAAGTAGAACATATTTTTATGTGGATGGGAGGTGTATGTAACTGGGTACAGCTAATTTATCTTTCATTTTTGGTGGGTCAAAATCGGAATAAAGGAAAAGAATCGAAGACCAATCAAGTTTGAGATGGGGACTTGAAGTCAGGATAGACAGTACCGGTTCAAAGTTCTGTACCCATTCCTTTCATGAATCTCAAGCATAAATATTTTCAATGGTGGCCAATTGCATTATGTGCTTTTCTTGTGCCTATGAATTTCGATACTAAAAGTCTCTGTCTGCTTTGATGCATCATGGAGAGAGACAGAACAGCATGATCCAGACAAATTAGGGGTGTGCTAGCTAGCTCTACCTATTATGCATGGAACTGACTCCGTTGTTTAAGCCACCATATCACCTAATTGTGAAAGAAAAAGGAAAAAAAAAAAAATCAAAAGTCGAATTTGATGTTTTGAAAAGTCATTGAATAATTTAAAAGTTAGGGTCCTCGATCTGGACTTTCCATTATAAAGGCATCTTTCTTTCTCTTTTCCCCCCATGAATGATCAGGAAGGTACCTAGTGTGGACTGTGGAAGCCATCACTATGACATGTACACTTGCCCTAGACCAATATTGGACTGGCTCCAATTATATTATTTGATAATTTTTCACGTGCTATTTATATGTTGTTCATGAACAAGATGATTTTTTTTTCTCTAAACTAATTTGAAGAAATCTCTTTGAACCTTCTACACAATAATTATAAGACTTTCAAAGCATTTGTAGGTCAAAAGAACTTGAAACTTTTTTTTTTCTTGCGTTCGACATAACTCAGTATTTTGGTTTCTTTCACTCTTTGATCATTTTCATAACGTTGGTAAAGTTATAGATATACTATTTTAATTATTTGGAGGTGATTAGTTTTAGTTCTTGCCAAGTCTGATTGTCTCTGTATTAGCGTCTGTAAAAATTATACTCCATTTTATAACAGTAGTTTTTGAAAATGTATGATACTGATATGCCACTTTATAAAAGCAATTTATAGGCTGCCCGATCGTGGTTTTATTTTTATTTTTATTTTATTTTATTTATTTTTTATTTTTATAAATTTTTTTAGGCCCAACAGGTTACAAACATATAAAAGCAAAAGTCAAATTCTCGATCAACATAACACACACCAAAGGAAGATAATATGTGTACCATTTTATGTTACTGAAAAAAAAAAGTGTGCCATTATAAGAGGTTTATCTAATTATAAAGAGAATGAGTTTGATACTACAAACAATATTTTACGTTAAATAATTGTAATATGTATTAATTTTTTTTTTTGAGAAATAATATGTATTAATTGGTTGTCTTGGGTACCTAGATATGCTTGTTCATCAAAATAATGCTATAAATAGCACTAGGATACTTTTCTGATAAGGAGATAATAAAAAAAGACAAAAAAAAAAAAATTCCAACGTCATGGTGTGCTGCCCTGACATAATCATATAGTTAGGTGAGATATCAAGTCGTATTTATGTTGAATCCATGTACAAAATGGACCATCACCAAAGATTTAATAAATAAGAGGTTATGTTCAGCAAAAAAAAAAAAAAAAAAAAAAAAAAAAGAGGTTATGAAGAAAATTGTGTAGTCATAGACTTTAACTTATGAGGGATTGAAGGTAATATTGGAGAGAGTAGCAGTAGGTTGAAATGCAAGCTGTGGTTTGGTACAGAATGGGCAACAGTTAATTCCATTTGTTTATGAGATGCATAGTGACCGTATTGGATTGGTTTGGTACAAAGTAGGATAAATTTTTTATAAGTTTCTATATGGTACAACTATTGGTGGACCCTCAAGTGGATTTTTTTTTTTTAAATTGAGTATGTATATTTTCTGACCAGTTTGTCTTATTTTTACTATGATTATTGATGTCCAATGGTGGTTGTGAAATTTGATATTGTTTGCTAATGGGATTGGTTCAATTGATAAGGTTTGAACATTTCTTAGGTTTGAGTCTCGTTGCTAGCAATTCTCCTTACTGTGCGATCTATAAGTGTAATTTAAGTTCTCTTTGAAACCTACGATTTATCCTGACTCTAGTATAGGATAGCCTCCACTCACCTAAACTTTTTGTTTACCCAAAAAAAAAAAAAAAAAAAAGAGAAATTCCATAGTGTTGGAACGGAAAAAGTTAATCCAAGCGATGCTGCACTCAGCAAGAGTGCTTTAGACTTCAGAGAACATCGTGCAGAAAGTGGGATGTGGTGTTAAAAGTGGGAAAGTTCTCCTGTTCATTGGATTAAATTTAACGTGGATGTTACACGGGACAAAGAAAAAGAGCATTAACATCCTTTTGTACCAAAAAAAAAGAAGCGATTTTAGCACATTAAAAAATCTATTTTTACTATTTTAACGTACAATATAACAATTCACTTTATATAACATTTTCTATTTTGGTATAAAATAATCTAAAATAAATGAATAAAATGAAATATTGAATATTGTTTTCGCGACGAATTTTCTATAAGCTTAATCTAACCAAGTCCGACTTTCTTATAGTCTCAATTCATATATTATAACATATTTGAAATAAAAGAAACTTGAGAGAATATAGTTTGGAGAGTATGAGTTGACCTTTTTTGGACCTTTTACAGAAGCCTAAGATATGCATGCTACTAAGTGGGTTAACGACACTTGCAACACTTAAAACTCACGTAAATGGTTAGGTACCCCAAATTTTCACCCAAATCAATACTTGTAGTTCCTGCCGTATGTGACTGAAGTTACACATACTCCATTTTTAGGCCCCTGAAATTAAGCTGACTCCTTGGCTGACTTTTGATGTGCTCAGTTCAGCCACAAAGCAGCTTTCTTGGGAGTAAAATCAGCTAGGAGTGTGCACCCAATTGCATTTGGTCAAGCATTTCCTTTGATATGATTAAAAAAAAAAACAGTCCATGCCTTTACCTACATAAAGGCAATATGAAACTTTTCACATGTTTGACAACATAGGGCCAATAACTTCACACATTATACTGAGACTAGTTCCTAAGGAATATCAAACACAACCAATTAATGTTTTATCCTAAAAGCTAAAATTTCAGAACAAAAGCCCATACAGCCATGAAAGAGCAACAAGATTCTCTCTCTCTCTCTCTCTCTCACCTCTTTTCTCAAATTCCTCATCCTGCTGTATGTAGAAAACAATTCTAGATTTAATGAATTATGTATATTTTCCATCTCTTTGTTATTCTGCCTTTTGATTTCTTTCTTGTAATATACCACTAAAATCTATTAATTGAATATTGGAAATTTGAGCTTGAATCTCTCCATTTAATCACACTTTAAAGAACCCAAGGGGAGTTTTGAACTTGTTTTAGCTTTTTTGGCCCTTGTTGCAAAAAGTAAGAGAAGAAATGAATAAATAAAATAAATAAATATAAATAAGAGAAAGAAGAAATGAATAAAAAAAATAACATTACTTAAAAAAAAAAAAAAATTGACAAACAGCACAATGGTGGTGAATATTTGTTAATACTTGGGGTTAAGACTACGTATATATAGAAATGCGCAATTGATATGGTGATTGGCCAGGGGTTCAAGCCGGCCATTTGGGGTGATGCGAAGGTAGTCGTCGATGTGAATCAGCTTAGCTCGGATTTGCTACAATTGGTGGTTGATATTATTATAAACTTAAAGCATTCTACCCATCATAGAAAGAAAGTTGCCGCTTTTTTTAGCTAAATGTGTATTTAACTGTAAATTTTCTATTGTAGTTAGGATCAAATCCTCTCAAAGAGGGTTGTTGATGCCTTGGTCTATCATGGACCGATTGGGTGTGTAATTTATCTTTGTTTGGCTGGAAAGATATTGTCTTTATCCAAAAGATAAAAAAAGCACTAGGATTGAAACTAACTTTTACTAGAATATATTTTAAGATATCATTTATAAAGATAATATTATATGCACATATACATATACACACAAGTAGAACATATTTTCCTAGGATACCATGGGTTACTGTAGTTTTGTAAAATAAGGGTTATCATGATTTTAGGATTACTATACTAAATATAATGTATTTCTATATAAATTCTTTAAAAAATGTACTTGTTTAGCTCTTTTTGTTGTGGGCATAGGCCAATGCAAATCACGTTATTTTGTTATTTCTAATTTAACGTGGTATTAGAGTCATGGTTTTTGGTCTGTTTGGTTGTGTTATTTAAATAATAGTTTTCATTATTTAAATAATACAACATGTATTTCTATAATTTATTTTCACTCACATATATTTTTACAATATTTAAACAACGTTACTAGAACAATATTACCACAGAAGTCATTTGTATTCTTTTTTCTCTCCCTCACCATCTTTTTTGACGTTCCTTCTAATTAGAATTGCCTCCCTCCAATGAAGTTCATACAATTGTCCAAGCATTGTTCTCTTGGATCTTTGCATTTGAGCATCTTTTCAATTTCTGAATACGTCACTAAAAAGATATAAAGTCGATCTACAAAACGCTGCAAAAAATCTTCTGTCTCGCGTATCCTTGAGCCAATCATTCATCTACTAATGTTCCTTAGGCCACCAATGCAGTCATCCTCTTACCATAATAGCCACTCTTTGGCCATTGATGCAATTGTTCTCCTGTACTAGTAGCTCCCTTTCAATCTTCATCCATTAAGCCAACGGTTGTTTTTCACTACCAGAACCAGAGTTTTCAAATGTTTCATTCCACGTCATGATCGATCCATTCTACGTTCGATTTGATCATTCCTGCTCATGGCTTTCTTCCTGAGTTTATATTACAAATTCAAGGCGTTTTCAAGCTTATACTCTGACTTTGAAGGGGGTGTGTTAGAATATATTAGGATATGAGCAAAGATATGTAGACTATAATTTTGTAGAAAACCATTGGTTACTTTGGTTTAATTTGTAATACCACGGGCTATGTAGCTATCATACTAAGACTAATATGTTCTTTTATACATCCTATAAGGATATGTGGCAAAGTGGGCAGGTCAAATCGGGTCGATTTCGTGTTGAGTCAATAAGGTTTGGGTTGAAAACAGGTTTGGTTAATCGGCTTGTAGGTCGGGTCGTGTTGGGTCGAGCCAACCAGTATTTTTCACATGATTTAAATAAAAAACATGTATTTGCTACTTGGTAAGTTATATATCAAATTACTTAGGGTGAAGCACATTACTTTGAATTTACCACCCATATCAAGAAAGAGTTTAGCTTAAAAAGTTATAAAATTATGCAAATCCTAACATTGCTAACCAAAATAAATAGCACAAATACAAAAGAGTTTAATCTACCATTTGAAAATTTAATTAAAATCAACACACAAATTTCACTTCTACACAATATCAACATCCCGAAGCATAAAAGAAAATTACAAATGCTCTTTGGATAGCTAATGTGATAAAGACTAAAAATATATATAAGATATTTACAATCTTGAAAACTAATTTCAGAATCTAATATCTTGAAAATAATCTAATAGTTGTGTTTAATTTTAGATGCACTGTGATTGACACTATTTCAATTTGAGAATATACATTGAAATTTGATTGTTTACTTATTTATAGATAATATTTTTATGAATATATCATTGTTAAGCAATACACTCCCAATAAATCATTTTTATTTTGAAAAGCTAATTGTTAAGCAATACACTCCCAATAAATCATTTTTATTTTGAAAAGCTATTAATTTTGGCTATGAATGGTTAGAAAATAGGCCCACAAACATCCATAATTTATACCAATTTGAAAATAATCTAATAAGAATGCCTTAATTGATTATCTTTCAAATCGTTTGCATCCAACTAATTAAAGGTCTTAATTGTTTTCTTAAGGCCATTGTATTTGAATGATGTTATGTATTACATCACTCAATAACTTGTTATTGAATTTATATTTTGATAATTCAATCGCTGAATCACATGTTCTATATGCTCTTAACATGCATGCCAATTTTAATGCTGTAATACACACACACACACACACACACACACACTAAATAAAGGTCTCAATTGTTTTCTTAAGGCCATTGTATATAAATGACATTATATGTTAGACCACTTAATAACTTGTTATTGAATTTATATTTTGAAAATTCAACTGTTGAACCATATGTTTTATATGCTCTTAACACGCATGTCAATTTTCATAACAATTGGATGTACCCAATAACTTATTGAATTTATATTTTGAAAATTCAACTGTTGAATTACATGTTTTGTATGCTCTTAACATGCAGGCCAATTTTCATGCCAATTGGATGTACCCAATAACTTGTTACTGAATTTATATTTTGAAAATTCAACCGTTGAATTATATGTTTTATATGCTTTTAATACGCATGTCAATTGGATGTAATTTATCATTTGATCCATATATATATATATATAATTGAGTTTGAATTATGCCTTGTAAAGCTTACAAAAAAAGAAAGTAAATCAACCATGTCTTAATTAAAAAAAAAAAGGTTTTTTTATTTTTATTTTTATTTTTTTTAAAAGGATCAAGTCACAAGTTAGCTGGGTTGGGTCAGGTCATAGGTCAACTTGTTTTTTATTTAGGTCAAAAAATTAGATTTGGATCAAATATTTTCCTTCGGATTTGGGTCAAGTTGGCGAATCCCAACTCGTTTTGCCATGTCTGCTTACATGCATGGTTTCATTGTAACAAACAAAAATAATTTAGAATCATAAAAATTTAGGCTTTTAGCTAGGATTTTATTTATGGACAAAGTTTAGCTATAAAATTAGTTATAGTTTTATACTACAAACTTACTTAATATTTTTTTTATTGGAGGTGAATTTTGACAAATCTATCATTGAATTACATCTTCTTCTTCTATTCTCCATGTTTGTAAAATTTCAAGAAAATTAAATATCAATAGCTATGTCATCAATAATTTTTTAAATTTCAAGTTTATGTAATTTAAAATTATACACAAAATATAAGCTTATAGATTATATAGTAAATAATATCCGATTGACATAAAATTTAACATGTGTATTAAGAGTGTAAAGAACATGCAATTCAACGATTAGATTTTCAAAATATGTTGTAATATTTATTTTATTAAGTGAGTTTATAGTTTTAAGTTACAACCAATTTTGTAACTAAATTTTGTCATTTATTTATTTATTTTTGGGTGTGGACATAGGACCGTGAAATCGAATTATATTAAAACTATTGCTCTTGTTTTTCTCTTTTACATTATTTGACTTTCTTCATTCTATTTATTAAACATTAAAATATACACATGTATACCTTTTGATAAAAGAAACAATGCTATAAATAATATAAAAACAAGTCGTTACCTGTCGTAGAAGCTAGCTATGCAATTTTCCTGAGGTCAAATTGAGCTTTGAAATTGCAGTAGCGGTTCCGCGATTTCATTTAGGATCAAGAAATTGTCAACTTACTACTCCACGCGATGTACCTCTAAGTTGTGAGTCTTGTGACTAATTAATAATTTGGTCTTAAAAAATTTACCAATTTTAAATGTCATGGCTTCAGTTTCGTGGTCGTAGCAGTCCACGGTTTCAGATGAATAAAGAAATTGTCAACTTATAAACCATGTGAAATCGCAGCACTTCTAAGTTGTGACTAATTTGGTCGCAAATGAAAAAAAAAAAATCAAAAGCAATTTAAAAAATTCCATGTCTTCAATTTCATAGTCACTTAACTATGCCGTAGTAAAAGGGCAGGGCCATCTCTTCTGGACCAAACAATGCAAAGTTTAAGTTGTTAAGACTATATATTATAGGGAAGTTACTTTCATACACGTGGAAGTCTTGTGTTACTTACCAAATAAACAAAGTATGAATGAGGCAAGGTAAAACTAGTTGTTGGGTATTACTAAATTTAAAAATTGACCAATAAAAAGAGGAAAATACCCAATTAAATAAAATAAAATGAACAAAAGCATTGAATCAACAAATCCAGACTCTGTACCAAGAACCATATAACTTTTTTTTTTTTTTTTTTTTTTGTAGAGGAAGGACCATAGAACTTTGAATCAACAAAATGGTCACGATATGCCTTTGTCTTAGTTATGGTAAAAGGATTTGGATTTCAAGAGACGTGTACTCTTCAATTTTCAAACTCTATGTTCTCAATAAAGTTGGTTCCAATTTCCAACTATGACTGAATGCTTCATTAATTTCCTCTAAGCTTCCTATTGTATTCTTGGATGTTTCCTTTTGCCTTTCGAGTTTTTAAAAAGTTAAGGGTAAAGCCACTCTAGCGAGAAATCCATGCATGGTTTGATTTTGATTTTATTTTTAATACGGACTTCCATCTCATTCCCTATTTATACACTGTATAATGTATTATGTACAATCGTCTATATGCATGTATTTTTATGTGTTTATATACGAAGCACGTGCAAAGTATTCTTATAGAGCAAATACAATGACTTTATCAACTGTATGAAATGCTTGGTCAAACTCCAAAAGCTGCATGGGACATTCACTCGCTAGTACCTAAATGATTTCCTTTTGTATTGACTTACGTATATACACATTTTATTTATATGAAAATATATACATATTCTAAGTTAGTCAACACTTGCTTGTTCTATATTTATTTTCAATTTTGTGTCTTACCTATCTCCTTTGCATCGAATGATCCTGTTTTGTTCCCCACCCAAAAAAAAAAAAAAAAAAACCCCTACACTTTCTAAAATAAATAAATAATAGGTTTGACTAGAATTAATAAATGATGTTTAATATATATGTGAGCATTTTTTTGAGAAAAAATATGCGAATATTTTAACTTTTAAATGAGATAGAATTATTTTAAAAAAAGAAAAAGAAAGATAGAGTAAAGATGTAATTTATTCAAATCTTATTATGTTTATTAAAGAAGTGTTGTGGAAGCAAGGGCAAGGCTAAAAATTTTTGTTTGGAAGAGCCAATTTGCAGCACTAATATATTTATCAAGATAATCTCCACACACATTTTATTTGATAAGTTATATATATACACAAAAAAAGAGTTTGGTATTTTTAATCAAAATTATGTTTGATGGTGATCTTTTATAAAATAAAATTCATTTTTACCATTTTCATAGTGAAATACTTAAAAAGTTTCATTTTTGATACAAATTATTAGATTTTATACAAAAGTAAGTAAAAAAATTTTCAATTGAATTATTGAAATTTTCAAAGACATGAATGATCCAACACTTGGAGGAACAAGTTAGGCTTCAAATATATTTGAAACTATCTTGCTTTAACCCATTATGTGGCGACTAAAGAGATATTTCATGTGTAATTTTAGTGATAAGATTTTTTTTAATGATTCAATAACTTGTTAATCACCACATAATGGGTTGAAAAAGATAAATTCAAACATATTTGATGTCAAATTTTATCAAATATTTGATAGATATAAGAGTACATTTTCCAATAAAAAATAGAATTGCGGAAAATAAAGCTATGTCTTTATAACTATTAGACCAATAATTTTTTTTAAGAACGTCATTGGACTAATTCAAATACTTGGGAGGGCTAACTCTTATTTTTGTAGATTAAATTTTGAAAACATTAAAATAATTATGTATAGGCAAAAATGCGAAACTGACCCTCTAATTTTCACTCTTTTTCATTTCAGTCCTCTAACTTTCAGTTTTGTTAATTCAGTCCTCTAACTTTCAATTTTTATCAATGCAGGATTTCGTTAAATCCCAGTTATGGCTGCCGTTAATGTCACTGAGTTTTTTTTTTTTTTTGGGAATTAAGGTGTGTGATATGTGGCCTTGACTCGATCTTCTTCAGGCTAATGTTCTTGAACGCGAATGCTGACAGGACCTTGAATAGGACTGAGGTCCCTTTGTCGTGCCCAAACACGTTGCTCGAATGGGCGGTCGGTGCGAGGTATTATGGACTCTTGGGCCAGCATGACGAGCTGGTCACGTTGCTCGAGTCGTCCTAGATTCTGTCGGCGAGATGTTCATCCCGTAGAGACCTGCGGTGTGTGCGCTGGCTATCGTGGAGGTTGTTGGCAGTGACGAACTCGGCCGCTCCCGCCGTGTCGTCGACTGCCTCGTGTGCGACGTTGAGGCCGAGTTTCGTGAAAGTGAGTTCGCACTGAGCTAAGGCTTGTGGGTGTGAGATGACTCAGGTCAAGTACTCTTTTTGGACCCCTAGTAAAGCCAAGAGACAGTGGTGTACGGGTAATTGGACTAAACAAAACCAAAAAAAAAAAAAAAAAAAAAAACAAAAATCATCAAACCCACAAACCAATTCAAACTCAAAAAACAATAAAGCAATTTTTAACACTTCTATTAGAAATTCAATACAGAAACCAAAATAGGAAAAAATTTCGTCAACCAAAGTTTATTTGATTTTCCCCACTGTTTCTCGGCAACCAAACAGTAAACTTTGTACAAAGCGACTCACCTTTTTGTTTAGTTTTGAGAGACTGCGTAGAGTGAGTGAGAGTGGAGAGGAGACGGTGAAAGAACCCAAGGCTTTGTACACGTTGCTGTGACTTTATCAGATCTTTTGGTGAAGGCAATGAATCTAAAATCCTGGAGACTTGAGTGAAAGAACAGTGAGTATGAGAACAGGGTTAGTGAGAGAAGACAGTGAGTGAGAGGAGACGGTGAGTGAGCGAGAGTGGAGAGGGTGAGTGAGTGAGAGAGGTTGAGGTTTAGGGTGCGAGTAAGAGGGTGAGCAAGTGAGCGAGAGAAGACGGTGAGCCAGAGAAGACGATGACGGAGAGAAGGCGGTGAGTGAGTAAGGGAGAGAGAGAGGCTGAGGTGAGGCTGAGGTTCAATGTGTGACAGAGAGAGGGTGAGTGAGAGAAGACGAGAGAGGGTCAGTGAGAGTGTAGAGTGACTGTGCGAGAGGCGTTTAATTTGAAAAACCCCTATTAAAAATCGACTTTCAGAGACTCGAGGTCCATGTGGACCGACCAGTCAGAGCCAGGTGGCGTTAATTACCATGTGGACGACCACGTTAGTGCCAGATGGCATCTACGCGGACCTTGAGTCTCAGAAACTCGAGTTCCATGTGGACGCCACCTGGAATCACACCAGGTCAAACTACAAAAACCGAGCCTCAAAGAGTCGAGGTATGAGCGCAAAATTTGAGTCTTTGAGACTCGAGATGCTACTAATTAATATTCTTTCCGAACCGGGCCAACTAACTATATAGTTGGGTAATTATGGCTAATTACCCATTTCGTCCGTACTTTTGCATCAAATTAATACTTACGTTCTGACCCAATGAAAAGTCCACGGATCGATCTACTTAGAAATTGCTTACGTATTTTCCTTCTGTACCCAACAAGATCATTTATTAACGCAAACTATTCATCAAAGAAAGTTTGTTAAAAGTACATAAACCCATTTTGTATCACGTTATTTTATGGGAGGCTCTAACCCCGTTTGTCCTCAAAGCTTTTAATTTGGTGCACCTACTAAAATTTTGTATTATAGCACGTCATATTTTCGCATATGGCTATATGGTCTCCCAATAAGGTGTAAAGAAAAACGACATAGGTAGAGCAAAGCGATTATAGACATGATGAGACAAGTCTGAATATATAGTTAATTTAATAGTGTGAAAGAACTTACCAGTCTCGATGTGGTGTTGTCGGTATTACTCCGGTTGTCGTTGTTCTTGTTCTTTTGTTATTATTACTTCCTAAGCAATAAATATGAAAAGCAAACCCATCAGTCAACTGTTGTACAAATTAATATGCACATAACTAGCTAGAATATGAAAAAAAGGGTTTTAGCTACTTTTCCTCATTAAGTCTTCAGTCATTTTTTTTTAATGAATAAAGATTTCTATCATTGAATAAGGAATGTGAATGTGATCTTTACTGTTAGCATAAAATATAAATGCATTAATATATAATAAAGGATAACTGTCTATAGCACACGTTATATATAACTTCAAATTCTTTCATATTTCATTCTCACAAAAAAAAAAAAAATTTCTTTCATATTTATTATAAAAAAGAATTTGAGAGATGGTCTAGCAATGATTATTAATCTAAATTTATTAGCGGTAGAAATTGAGATTGATGCTACGTACTTTTTGATTGGGTTGCTGGTTCTCATTGTAGTAATTTACAGCATACAACTTTTGTTATGAATTGCGGAAATCTCCTCAGCCAAATACTATAGGTAATGATTAAGCACTGCTTCCGCGAGAAAAATTAATGTACAAATGCTATGGCTAGAAAATGATCAGATCTAAGCCAGGATGAAAGGCCACTCCATGTTGAAGCTAAGGTGATCACATGACTACTTGATCTGAACAAAAATAATTATTATATATAAATTTTAAAAATTTATGACTTTTTTACCTTTAAAAGAAATTTATGACCGCCCTAAATTTCTTTAGGTTCAACATAATTAAACTTTAGACAAAGTCTAGCAACAAACTTATTGGTTGTAGACTAAAACTATAATTTCACTTAATATTTTTTTATTGGTTGTGAATTTTAACAAATCTACCATTGAATTACATTTCCTTCTTATATCCTTCATGCTTACAAAATTTCAATAAGATTAAAAATTATATTATCAATCAAATATTTAAATTTTGAGTTTTTATAGTCTAAAATTATACATAAAAAATAAGTTTATAGATCGAATAATAAATAACATCTGATTGGAATAAAATTTGACATGTGTTTTAAAAGGCGAAAAGCACATTTTAGTCCCTACATTTTTAGGCGATTTCTATTTTAGTCCCTAAATTTTATTTTTACCGCTTTTAGTCCCTATCCTGAAAAACGGTTCCGTTTTGGTCCTTGCCGTTACATCAGAAACGGATATTGCTGACGTGACAAACGGCGATAATAAATAATATTTGTTTAATGTCCACGTGGCCTAATTAATAATAAAAAAATATTTTTTGACATTAAAAAATGCCACGTCAGCATATAAATTAAAAAAAATAATTTATTAATTTTAACTAAATAATAAAAAAAAAAAAAAAAAAAAACTGTTGTACAAATTAGTATGCACATAACTAGCTAGAATATGAAATTATGGGCTTTAGCTACTTTTCCTCATTAAGTCTTCAGTCATTTTTTTTTTAATGAATAAAGATTTCTATCATTGAATAAGGAATGTGAATGTGATCTTTACTGTTAGCATAAAAAATAAATGCGTTGATATATGATAAAGGATAACTGTCTATAGCACACGTTATATATAACTTCAAATTCTTTCATATTTATTATAAAAAAAGAATTTGAGAGATGGCCTAGCAATGAGTATTAATCTAAATTTATTAGCGGTAGAAATTGAGATTGATGCTACGTACTTTTTGATTGGGCTGCTGGTTCTCATTGTAGTAATTTACAGCATACAACTTTTGTTATGAATTGCGGAAATCTCCTCAGCCAAATACAACATGTAATGATTAAGCATTGCTTTTGCGAGGAAAATTAATGTACAAAACATCCGATTGGAATAAAGAATATGCATTTCAATAGTTAGATTTTAAAATATATAGTTATTTTAATTTGTTTAGTGAGAGTTGTAGTCTTAGAATACAATTAAATTTGTAGTCAAATGTTGTCCTTAAACTTTGGTCTCCTTAATAATATATTAGGCCCTTACATATAAAAAGGAAAAGTCTAAGAAATTTTTTTATTGAACTGAAATTTTAAAAGACATGTAGCTTGTAGAATTGATAATGATACTATCATGTAACGATTATAAAATAAGATCGTAGAAGGAAATTGTAAGACTTAATATATTTGCGTGTGTTTTTCTTGATAAAATATGAAGTTCCCTAGAAACAATTCCTGAAGGTCATTGACTAGGATCTTAATATTTTTCATAGTCTCCTTGCCCATTTTTTGCTTCATTGCGAGAGGTGTTGTCCTCCTAACTATATATGTTTTATCTGCTTAGTCTTTAAAGACATGTATTTACCAAGAAAAAAAACAAAAAGAAGTTACTGAGAAATTCCACCATATAATTACCATGTACCACCTAAGGAAAAACCAGGGAATGGACGAAATTTCCCTTTCCTCACTAATCAATTACAACTTTAGACCAATATTATTATTTTTGGTTCGGTAATAGTCACATTTGGCCCTTCACCAACCTCCCTTTTTCATTACACGTGCTCTCAGCGTGGCCACTTATGCAAAATCCTTATAAATACCAAGCAAAACCTTCACATTATTTCATACTATCATAAACCAAACACATTTCAAGTTTCAACCCTATAGCTCTCAGCTCTCATCACATCAAAAATGGCTCCTGTTTTCTCAAAAATTGGCATAATAGGAGCTGGTGTTAGTGGCTTAGCAGCCGCTAAACAACTAGCCCACCACAACCCTTTAGTCTTTGAAGCCTCTGACTCTATTGGTGGGGTCTGGAGGCATTGTTCTTACAGTTCCACGAAGCTTCAGTCCCTTCGTTGTGATTATGAGTTTTCTGATTTCCCTTGGCCTGATAGGGATAGCACTAGTTTTCCATCTTATACTGAGATATTGGAATACTTAACATCTTATGCTAACCACTTTGATGTCCTCAAGTTTGTGAGGTTCAACTCAAAAGTGGTGGAGATTAGGTTTGTTGGTGATAGGGAAGCCACTGATCTCACCGGGAAACCTGGTGACTATCCTACTATATTGCCTGGACACCCTGTTTGGGAGGTTGCTGTGCAAACCAACCATTCAGATACCATTGAGGTCGTTAACCCTTTTTTTCTTTTTCTTTTTTCTTTAACTAATAAAAAAAAATGGCTACGAGGGTTTTACTAGCTAGGGTTCCAAAAGAAAAAGAACATGATTTTCTTATTTCTTTCTTTTTGTATTTCCTTTCATTTACTCCGTATTTTCCTATCTATTTAGAACCTACATACTCCGGAATTTCCTAATTTCTAATCTCATTTTTTCTAAATCCTAGCTGGCCTCCAAGAAAAAATTTGACACCTTGTAGTTTGGCCTATGTCAACCTTCAAAGTCTTATATATTTTGCGACAAGCGGGATATATAATTTGTTGATAATGAGTAAAAATCTTTTGTTTCAATATGAGGTCCAACTTTATGCTTTAGCAATCTTTGCTTGTCAAATTTTTTTTTTTTTTTTTTGAGTAATGAAAGTTTAAAATGAAACGAAATAAATCAAACACACATGGGTAGACTATAAATATATAATTTTTGTGTGATCCTTTGTGGTCCACCGATTGTATAGTTGAGAATACAAGGAATCGTATAATGAAACTTCCTATAAGTATATTACCTAGAAATTAAGGTCAAAAGTCTATGTTTATACGATCGTTAGTAGTATTATCTTTACATCTACCTAGTATTTTGGTGACTAGATTATATTATTATTATATATTGACTTGTGTTAATTTATTCGATTCATTTCAGTGGTATGCCTTCGAGTTTATTGTGGTTTGCATTGGAAAATATGGAGATGTACCTAAAATCCCAGAATTTCCACGAAACAAAGGCCCTGAAATATTTCAGGCAAGGTCTTGCATACCATTGATTACTGCAAACTTCAAAAGGAAGAGACTTCACAACTACTTAAGGGAAGAAGGTTGCAGTCATTGGTTTCAAGAAATCAGCTATTGATTTAGCACTCGAGTGCGCAGAGGAGAACCAAGGTATAAAGACTCCCCCCTTTTCTCTCTCTCTCTCTCTCTCTCTCTCTCTCTCTCTCTCTCTCTCTCTAGAGTAAGGTTTTATACATTTTATGGGAGGGAATTTGAACTCTAGATGTTCTAGGTACCAAAGTTTCTTTATTATTATTATTATTTTTTTTTTTTGTATGTTAATTAATATTTCATTCATTTATTTCCCTCACAAAATAATATTGTTGGATCCTTATCCTAAAGAATGAAACAAGTTCATTGATGTGTAGTCATCATGATCCAATTCAGTTGTCATCACCTTGTTAAGTGACCTATCAATTTTTTTTTTTATTAGCTTAATTTGTTTTTTTTTTAATAGGTAGTATAGTTTATTTTTAACAAGCAAATCAATGGGATGGTTGATGGGTTATACAGCTAATAGTGGCTAGTAGTTTATGATTTTCAAACTATTAGTCTTTGAATCAAAATTCTCACATTTTCCGCAAGTGTGGAAGATAAAGTGAAGAGTTGAATTCTTAGGGATCCATACTGCAGGAGTTGTGAATTTTTTACAGACACAAGTGTACGTGGAAGATGGAGTCAAAAGTGGGGTCAATTTTTAATAAAGTAATTAGTAATATTCTATGTAAGCCTAGTTTCATTTAGAAACTTAAAATTGAGATATGAATACACTGAATTGCACAATACACACACACACACACACATATATATATATATATATATTGCATCAATTCAAAGCCCAAAAAAGGTTTTATAAGATTAAAAGGTCCATTCAACACTTACTGATGTATCTTTTGTATATTATATCTTTTTTTTATATAAAGATTAAATTTTATAAAAATATAGTGTAAAATTTCAGTTTTACACCTCTAATCTTAAATTACCATATCATCATATTACATATTAAAAAATATACATAATTACATTTAATAAATTTTAATACCCATTTGAAAATATAACTTAACTATGAGTTTATTGAGATATATATATATATATACATACACACAGGTGCAGAGCCGGGAGGGGTCGAGGGGGGCAGTCACCCCCCCTAGCCCGCCCAAAAAATACCTTTAGTTATTTTGTTATTTTCCAAATATTTGCAGGTTATATTAATTACCATCCAGTTATATTTGTAGATGAACTTGTGTTTGGTTGTACCTGACATTTATTACTGTTAAGCGTTTTAACTATTTATTTAGATCATTGGACTTGATTAGGTAAACTCACAAAATAGTCAATCAACCTTTTTCTTTTAGTAAGTTGGCTTTAAAATTGATCTACATGTTAAAAAGGTCAATTAATTTATCATCTACCTACTGTTTTAAAGGGAGGGGTAAATTGCCTTTTATGTTAGGAGCTATGCTCTGTTTCTTGGTCCTGAAACAGATTGTTTTTTAAGCCAGTCAAAACGTTTTTTTCTCATATCACTTCATTTCTTAATTAAGTCCTTTTTTTTAATTAAAATAATCTTCTACTAAACCAAGTTTAAAATTTCTCACCACTTCAGCTTAAAGCAGCAGGTCTATCGCCGATGCTCCAATGAGTCATTATACAAACATTTTAAATATATTGCTATAGTTTTGACACTTTTATATTGAGTTAATCTCACAGTTTATTTTTGAGTACATTGATTAATTTCTTGAATTGTAGATAAATACATTGATTAATCATTTCAATTAATTTTTATTTAATAGAATTGATTATCTTTATTTATTTATTATATAGTTATTTATTTATTTTTATTAATACAGACTAATATTTTTTAGATTGATTTTGTTTTCAATCATAACCTTGCCCCCCGAAGCCACCGTCTATATATATATATATATAAGACTGAATAAATATGCTCCGAAGTGCATCAAGTTTGTCGTTTTCCCTTTGTTTCAGTAGACTTTTTGCCTTTAATTGAAACATAGAATCCATTTGGTCCTTTTCTAAAAAAACGAATCTATTTGGTCCAAAAGACAATAGTGAATGTAGTGCAATTTAATTAGTTCTTATTTTTCACGTTATGTAGTTCGAATTTGCATGGTTTGGGTTTCACACAATCAAGACGTATTTGACTTGTTGACTTTACACGTTTTTCCTTATTTAGACGATTCCAAAACACATGAATTAGAATTCCGCACATCTTCTGTACATTATGAGGAAAAGAAAAAGACTAAGTTTCAACTTTCAACAACACCCACTGAAGTAACGGGTGTCATTATAATATGTCTGCTCCGTATTGGGCCAATCTTGGAAAAGTCTTGACACCGATATGTTTCCCTTTAATTGATGTAAACAATTTTTCCATGGAAAATTTTGAGATGCATTAAATGTGCAAGAAAATAACTTTTGTTCCTGTTTTACTTTCAAAGTTAAAAAGTACGAAGATTTTTTTTTTTTTTTTTAAGAATTCAAATGTTAGGGTGGAGGATTTGAACTCCTTGACTTCTTTCATCTCATTTTGTTTTCAAAAAGGTTTAGGGACACAACTATTATGTCACAATTTTGATATAACCAACTACGAGTATGGTTTTAAAAATTGCACCGTTCAATGAATCATTTTTGCACCCAGTATTTGGTTTATGACAAGTTTTAACTAGTTTTGGGCAGTTTTACTTGATCGAATTGGTACCCGATTCCTAGTTGAATTAGTTCCACCAACTGGTCCAGTTCGATTCTTAAACTATGACTACAAGTAAGGGATAAAAAGTTATGGATCTATGTAAAAATTATTGTCTACTACTCATAGCCACTTTAACAAATTGTGACAAATGTTGTGAAAAAAAAAAAAAAAATGTAAAATCGAAATTCCATATGTCATTCCTTTGTATTTGCTAAAAAATAGTGATATTAAGAGTATTATAGATTTATTATATAAGTGTTAAAAATTGTAAAACTTAATAGTAACTTTAGTATTTTCCCATTAAAATGATGGAAAACTCTCTACAAATTCTGAGAAAAGCTAAACCTTTGTCAATCCCTTTAGGAGAACAATTCATATATTCTTTTTTTTTTTTTTTTTTTTTTTATTTCAAGGAAATTTGGATAATTTCTTAGTGGATTGACTATTTAGATTGCATTATGAGATGATCAATATTTTACTATTTTCCCATTAAAATGATGGAAAACTCTCTACAAATTCTGAGAAAAGCTAAACCTTTGTCAATCCCTTTAGGAGAACAATTCATATATTCTTTTTTTTTTTTTTTTTTTTTTTATTTCAAGGAAATTTGGATAATTTCTTAGTGGATTGACTATTTAGATTGCATTATGAGATGATCAATATTTTGATGTTTTGCAGGACCAGAAGGACAACCTTGTACCATGGTGGTAAGGACTTTGCACTGGACAGTTCCCCATTACTGGATTTGGGGTTTGCCATTTTACATGTTTTACTCAACAAGATCCTCTCAATTCCTCCATGAAAAGCCTAACCAAAGCTTTCTCAAAACTCTTCTTTGCCTTCTTTTATCTCCAATGGTAATTGATCAATAATAATTTTTACTGTATGCACTTAAAAATTAACATTTAGTCTGGTTGATGAGTAGAGTGCCAGTGTTAATAAGTTGTTGTATATAATGATCTATGACAGAGGCGAGGAGCTTCAAAATTTATAGAGTCCTATTTGCTGTGGAAACTTCCTCTGCAGAAGTATGGATTAAAACCAGACCACCCTTTTGAAGAAGACTATGCATCTTGTCAGATGGCTATCATGCCAGAGAATTTCTTCTCTGAGGCTGATAAGGGAAAGATTCTCTTTAAAAGAGCATCAAATTGGTGGTTCTCAAAGGAAGGAATTGAATTTGATGATGACACCAAACTGGAGGCTGATGTTGTTGTTCTTGCAACTGGTTACGATGGGAAGAAAAAGCTCAAAGCTATCTTGCCAGAGCCTTTCCGTACTTTGTTAGAATATCCTTCTGGTATCATGCCCTTGTATAGGTAATTAACAATTCTACTCTTAAAATTGTAATAATTGCTTCTAAACTGTAACACGGTCAAAATATACTTCAATCCCCTCTCCCAAACCCCACAAGAGTAGAAGTTTTATGCATTAGATATGACCTTTTAATAATGATGCAATTCTCTTCTTTTTCTTTGTTTAATTGCAGGGGCACAATCCATCCACTAGTTCCGAACATTGCATTTGTGGGTTACCTTGAGAGTGTTTCAAACCTTCATACGTCGGAGCTGCGTTCCATATGGCTAGCTCGTCTGGTAGATGAGAAATTCAAGCTCCCTAGTGTTGAGAATATGATTGAACAGACAACCAAAGAAATGGCAGTCACCAAGAAGACAACCAGGTTCTACAAGAGGCACTGCATTTCTACCTTCAGCATTAACCACAGTGATGAAATATGTGAAGAGATGGGATGGAATTCTTGGAGGAAGAAGAATTGGATTTCAGAAGCATTTAGCCCCTATGGTAGTCAAGACTACATATGAGAAGAATTATTAAAGCCGCGATAATTAAGCACATTATTGTCCTTCATTACTTGCTAAGAGGTTTCTCCTTTATAGTGTAGAATAATCTATAGTTTATAACCATAAAAGGGGAAACTAAGTAAACGTAATATATATATGTATTATCAACCAAAAAAAAAAAAAAATGTAGCACGTAAAGGAGGTTTCTATGTTTGAATAAACAATATTTCTTGGATCTACCAAAAATAAAAAAAATATTTCTACTTACATTGTTCAGACAAATTATTCAGAAAATTGGAGTATAAGAGCAATACTGAACAAGGACCACTTAAAGGACCTTCCAAAAGCATTTTAATATCTTAATAGGAGGTACACCTCTTGGCACCAAGAATCAATCAGGTCATGTTGCCATGTGTGATTTGACTTACATTTGACTTATTTTGTCTCTAGAATACAAATTTTTTTTATCCATGCGTGGTTTGACTTGAATACCACCCTATGGGGCATAGCAAATATGTTTGTCCTTATGTCAAATTGAGGGGCTGACACACCAAATAACCCCACAAAACTTACACGGTTGGCTACATTATTAATTGGACCCAAAATTGCCCCATGCAAATGCAAAAACAACTGAAACCTCACTAGTAAATAAGCTTCATACATGATTTTTTTTCATTCCTCGAAAAGGTCAAAATAATTTGATGTTTTTCTAGAGCAGAAATGATGATCATCACCTCCTCTACTGGTGGAATGAAGGGTCCAAATTACCTAGCTAATATCTAAAAGTAATAACAAATTAAGGACTTTGACTATCTCCAATAGACGGTGGAGGTACAAAAATAAAAGAATAGAAGGAGTTAGATGAGGCTCAAACTCAAGGGCTTTGAAGTAGCTTTAAAGTCTCATCAATTTGCCTTTTGGGTTGGAACTGATTGTTGTAGATTTGTTGAACCACCCCATTCTTCACAAGAACATAAGTCTGTCTTCCAGGCAGTGCTCCAAGCAGCACTCCCCAATCTTTTCTCACCCTATTCCTCTTGTCACTTAGCAGCACTCAGAACTCATGAACTTGGCTTGGATACCAATTGTCGGACTACGAGCAATGCCACTTTATCTCAAAACCAATTGATGATGAGAAAGACACTCATATTTTTAATAGCATTTGACATGCATCACGCGAGCCTATTTTTAGAATAGTTGTAGTGAGTTAAATTGTGATCCTCTAGCATCCTTTATAAGGAGAATCATGGTTAGAATCCCCCTGTCCCACTTAGTAGAACAATTGAATTATAAAATAAAATTTAAAAAAAAATCACAAAAACTCATGGGTAATTGTTAGGTAGGACGATCAGGTATCTTTTCAAAAAGATTAGTCTTGAAATTGCAAAAGCTTAATTAGGCAATTTTATAAGTATCTATGATCTAAAAGATTACATCCATTAAAAAAATGAACTAGCTTCTACATGATTAATAACCAAATTACATTTTGAAAAAAGAATTGATAATTTATCCAATATCGCAACATAACTAGAGGTAGTTAGTGTCCATTCCGCCTATTGCTAGCTCAGCCATTACATGCCTAATAAGTTAGAGGACCTTGCATAAAGCATACAAATAATTCGGGGGCAAGGCAACTAAAAACAAATACAGAGCTACCATGTCACAACATAAAAGAGCTACAATTAATTGGAGTTACTTGGGAAATGTACAACTAGATTGAAGGAGCCTATACTTGGAGCTGTCCAAAACATGGTAGTAAATTGTGGTGAACATGACATTAAGCATGTTTTAAAGAAGTTGTGACACAATATTCTTCGCATGTACCAAAAATTAAAAAAAAAATCAATACGAAAATATTCCTCTAGTGTTAAATATAAAGCTATCCTATATTGCAAAGTTTTTGTACTACCTTGTGACTTGTGAGATGATGGATCATTACTGCCAATCCCAACAACCTGAGCTCCTGCTTTCTTAAATTTCTCTTGGAATCCCTGAAAGCACAAGCCTGTCAGAGTATGAATAATAGTTCTTTGTTAGTGCCTGCATAACCTAAAGGCTCTCTTTTATTGTGTGACGACTATGTTTATGTGAATCTATTCGGCTATTCCCGTAAAACTATGATCATTGCGTGTAGTACTAATAACACTAATAAGAAATGTAAAGCTTGATGGCGGGGTTTTCTGTTGAGAGTAAAGCTTGATGATTCTATTTGGGCTTGAAAAGTGGGGTTATTGAGTATGGCCGAATGTGTGTGTATGGATCTCTTGGCTTTGACGTTAACTCATAGTAAGTTCCAAATTTAGAACATTGACAAAATCGTTTATATTTTTAAGTTATATGATGATCAAATTTTATATAAAAGCTTGTCCAACTTTTGAAGTTTCAAAATATGAAACCCACTTGAACTATCGTAGGGAAGTCATGACTGATTTGAATGCCTAATGTAAGTTTGGCGCTCCTAAATTACTTCTTTTGGTCCAGTTGGTGCTCCCAAGTTACTTTTATCAATTTACAATAACTTTGAGGAACCTGTTGGCCAATCTGTGATTCATACTTTGTGCACATGCCTTGGCCAAACTGTTCTAAGGTTGGTTTCAAGGTAAAAATTAAAAAGTGAAGAGCCAAATTGAGCAACTAGACTTGACATTGGAGAGAGTTTGATATCAGCTTATGATTTCTTTTTTCTTTCCTTAAATTCTTTGCCAAATATAACCCATTTCTTTCATTTATAACACTAAAGATGATACCTTCTTCCATTGAATTTGTTAGGGTTTTAGACCCCAGTTATCACCAAAATAACCAACTTTTAACTAATTAATTAATTAGTTATGATATTGATTAAAATAATTAAAACATCAAACAAGCATAGATCACATAAACATCAAGAATGATAACCTAGGAAAACTTATGAAATTGTGGTTTTATAGTAAAAAAAATCTAGGGAGGATTTAACCTAAATAATTAATGCTCAAAGCAACATTTCATGAATAGAATCAAAGTTTGTACAATAAACTCAACTCTAAATCTACTACTACCTCATATAATATTTACTAGTCGTGACCACATGTAACACCAAATCCACAAACTCTTCTATTGTGAAACTATTGCACACAAATTTTCATGTTTATGACTTTGAGATCTCCATATAGCTCATCTTGTATATGAGAAATTCAAGCTCCCAAGTGTTGAGAATGTGATTGAACAGACAACCAAAGAAACGAAAGTCACCAAGAGGACAACCAGGTTCTACAAGAGGCATTGCATTCCTTCCTTTAGCATTAACCACAGTGATAAAATATGTGAAGAGATGGAATGGAATTCTTGGAGGAAGAAGAATTGGATTTCAGAAGCATTTAGCCCCTGTGGTAATCAAGACTACATATGAGAAGAATAATTGAAGCCGTGATAATTAAGCACATTATTGTCCTTCATTACTTGCTGAATCTGTATGTTTTGCGTTTTTTTAGTGGGTCCCATGGGTACTGTTCATGGACTACTAAGAACTGAAAAATGCCCATACCCATGCATTTTTGTGTTCCACGACACTATTCACACCTTTAAAAATTATTTTGCTACAGCATTTTCAGCAATAAATTTTCAGTTTTCAGCAAATAAGTGGTATCAAAACAGACTCCTAGTGTAGTGTAATCTATATTTTATAACAAAAAAAAAAAAAAGGAAACTAATTAAAAATAATATAGCAAGTAAAAAGGAGGTTTCTATGTTTGAATAAAAAAGATTTCTACTCACATTGTTTAGAAATAACAAAGTTTAGCTATAAAATTAGTTATAACCTTAAACTACAACCTTATTTAATATCTTTTTACTGGAGGTGAATTTTAACAAATCTACCATTGGATTATATATTCTTCTTATATCTTCCATACTTGCAAAATTTCTAGAAAATTAAGATCAACAACTATGTCATTAATAGATTGTTTAAATTGTAAATTTTTTTAATTTAAAATTATGTATAAAATATAAACTTATAGATTATATAGTATATAATATCTCAATAGGGGTTACACCCCTTGGCACCAAGAATCAATCAGGTCATGTTCGTTATACCACTACAAGAAAAAAAAAGGTTTATTACAATGAAAAAAATCGTTACAATAATATTAGAGTCATTGAAATAGTTGATACAGGGTGTTATAATAATGTGGGAGCATTTTTTGCCTCAAGACCAAGTATTGCACTTGTAATCTTTTTTGACTTCAAGTCCTACATTGGAAAGAATACCTCCCTCTTTGTACCTTATAAGGGATGAGCCAATGGTTGAAGAGTACCAAACGTCTTGAGGCAAAAAATGTCCCCACAAATAAAATTTGAGATAATAGGTTTGTGTAGCTAAAAAAATTGTTGCAATAAACTCTAAATATTTTAATAACAACTTTGATGCAATGATATATATATATATATATTTATTGTTGCAATAAATAATTTATTGTTTTGAATTAAATTATTGCAATGATATCTTCATTGTAATAAATAATTACTTTATTTTGTCATTGCTATAAATTATGAAATAATTACTATTAGGTTAATGCAATGATATATTCGTTACAGTTTTGTATTTGCCATTGCAATAAATTGTAAAAAAATTAATATCATATTATTATAGTAATAACTTCATTGCAATAAGCTATTAGTTCAAAATTTTCGTTGCAATAAATTGCCAAAATAATTGGTATCAATTTATTACAATGATTTCTTCATTTTAAGTTATTTTAACACTTTTTCCTAATATATTAAAGCTTCTATTGTAACCAAAAATTATAATTTATTGCAACTTATTATTGTTAATGCAATAAGTTAATATTTTTAAGTTATTATTGCAACAGTTTTAACTTGTAGATACGATATTTTGTCTAATACTACTATACATATTTGTTGTATTGTCACTTGATGTAATAGGATTTTTTTTTTGGGTCTAGTGTACCCATGTGTGGTTCGGCCTGCTTTTTTTTTTTTTTTTTTTGGTTGCTTGAACAAAAAATTTGTTTATCCATATATAGTCTGACTTGAATACCACTCTATGGGGCATAGCAAATTTGTTCGTCACTATGTCAAATTGAGGGGCTGACACACCAAATGGCCACAAAGCTTATGCAGTTTGCTACATTTAATTCAACTCAGAATTGCCCTATGCAAATGCAAAAACAATTGAAAAATCACCAATAAAAAAAAAAGGCTTCTACTTAATTTGTTTCATTCCTCGAAAATGTCAAAATGATTTGATGTCTTCTAGAGCAGAAATGATAATCATCAACTCCTCTACTTGCTAATATTTAATAAGAGTAATTACAAATTAAGGGCTTTCTCTAACTCCAATAGATAGTGGAGGGCCAAGATATAGAAGAAATGAAGATATCAGAAGAGGCTTAAAATACAGAATATAGTTGGTGATGTACCCCATCCATATCCACACTGCTACTCCCCCACAGCATGCATGCATCCTTAGTAACATATTCTCCATCTCTACAACACATTAAGACAAGAACAACAACCAATGTTACTACTAATCTAATCTAATATTATATATAAAAGCAAAAGCTGAAAGAAAGTTAAATCCAAAAATGTCTCGTGTTATGCCAAGTAGGAAAAATATCCTATTTATGTTTAAAGACACAACTGAAACGCTGGGCCCCATGGTAAGCGATAAACCCAATACTTACATTATATGGATTACACTGTAAGTACTTTTGTATCAAATACTTACATTCTGACCCAATGCAAAGTCCACGGATGGATCTACCTAGAAATTGCTTATGTATTTTCCTTCTGTACCCAACAAGATCATTTATTAACGCAAACTATTCATAAAAGAAACTTTGTCAAAGGTACATAAACCCGTCTTGTATCACGTTATTTTATGGGAGACTCTAACCCCATTTGGTGCACCTGCTAAAATTTTGTATTATAGCACGTCATATTTTCTCATATGGCTATATGGTCTCCCAATAATTAAGGTGTAAAGAAAAAGGACATAAGTAGAGCAAAGCTATTATAGACATGATGGGACCAGTCTGAATATATAGCTCAATAGTGTGAAAGAACTTATCAGCCTCGATGTGGTGCTGTTGGTATTACTTCGGTTGTCCTTGTTCTTGTTCTTTTGTTATTATTACTTTCTAAGCAATAAATATGAAAAGCAAATCCATCAGTCAACTGTTCTACAAATATGCACATAACTAGCTAGAATATGAAATTATGGGGTTTTAGTTACTTTTACTCATTAAGTCTTCAGTAATTTTTTTAATGAATAAAGATTTCCATCATTGAATAAGGAATGTGAATGTGATCTTTACTGTTAGCATAAAATATATATGCATTAATATCGTATTCTTATAATAAAGGATAATTGTCTATAGCACATGTTACATATAACTTCAAATTCTTTCATATTTATTATAAAAAAAGAATTTGAGAGATGGTCTAGCAGTGTGTATTAATCTAAATTTTTTGGTAGAGATTGAGATTGATACTACGTACTTTTTGATTGGGTTGCTGGCTCTCATTGTAGTAATTTACACATACAACTTTTGTTATGAATTGCGGAAATCTTCTCAGTCAAATACTAAATGAGTGTCAGTTAAGTAAGTTTAAAGTTTATACTATGTATTCAAGAGTCAGACACTTTTAAATATATATTACTGTCAGATTCTTTAAGACTTTTTCTTCTCTTCTTGTATGTATTAAAATATTTGGTATTCTAAAAAACAAAAAATGTATTGATGAAGCACTAGTTCCACGATGGGAATTAATGTACAAATGCTATGACTAGAAAATGATCAAATCTAAGCCAAGATCAAAGGCGACTCCACATTGAAGCCAAGGTGGTCACATGAGCACCTGTTATGGACAAAAAATAATTATTATATATAAATTTTAAAAATTTATGACTTTTTTACCTTTAAAAGAAATTTATGACCACCCTCAATTTTTTTAGGTCCAACATAATTAGACTTTGACAAAGTCTGGCAACAAACTTGGCAGTAGACTAAGGCTACAATTTCATTTAATATTTTTTTATTAGATGTGAATTTTGACAAATCCACTATTAGATTACATTTTCTTTTTATATTATTCATGCTTGCAAAATTTCAATAAGTTTAAAGATTAAAAATTATATTATCAATCAAATATTTAAATTTCGAGTTTTTGTAGTCTAAAATTATACATAAAAAATAAGTTTATAGATCAAATAATAAATAACATCTGATTGGAATAAAATTTGACATGTTTTTTAAAAGCATAAAGAATATGCAATTCAACAACTAGATTTTAAAAATATAATCATTTTAATTTGTTTAGTGAGAGTTGTAACTTTAAGATTCAACTAAATTTGCCGTCAAATTTGTCCTTAAACTTTGGTCTCCTTAACAATATATTAGGTCCTTACAAACAAAAAGAAAAAGTCCAAGAATATTTTTTATTGAACTAGAATTTTGAAAGACATGTCGCTTGCAGCATCGATAATAATACTATCATGCAACGATTTTAAAATAAGATTGTAGAAAGAAATTGTAAGATTTTATATATTTGTATGTGTTTTTCTTGTAAAAATATGAAGTTCCTTGAAAAAAATTCGTGAAGCGGCCATTAACCAAGATCTTGTTATTTTTCATAGTCTCCTTGGAGATTTTTGTATATTGCTTCATTGTGATAAATTGGATTTGTATTACGAGAGGTGTTGTCCTTTTAACAACGTTTTATCTGCTTAGTCTTTAAAGGCATGTATTTACCAAGAAAAAGAAGAAAAAGAAGTTACTGAGAAATTTCACCATAAAATTACCATGTGAAGAAAACTGTGGTGATTTGTAAAACACAAATTTACTGAGATGAACTTTGTTTGTGAAGTAAGAAAGAGAGATAGGAAAATGAGAAGGAAAGAAAGAGTGATAAACAAAGAAGAAGAGGAAGAGAGAGAGAGAGAGACTTTAACAAAGAGAAGAAATTTGTATATTTTTCATAATGATAAAAATGTGGATACAAGAATATATATATTACACTGAAGCTCTCTAACTGCTTGATAACCAACCCAGAATTTCCGGAGCTTGTAACTAACTCTGCACCAGAAATGATAACTGACTTTGGCGCCAGAACTAACGGCTCCAAGCACAGAGAAGAACGACACCGTTTCCATCCTTCAGAAGCTTTGTATTTTATCTCTTAAAAACGGTGCGCTGCACATTAATTAAACGGTGCGTTTATGTTCTTTGACTTCAAGTGAAACGGTGTGTTGCACTGAGCTTGGATACTTCATCTTCAACCTCGCACCAGCTCAACTATTGTCATCCTTGTTTTGATTCTTTGAACTGAAACTCTTATGAATATTAACATCCCCCTTCAAACTACTGGGGGAAGCATCCAACAGGAGTTTGCTGCGCTGAAGAAGAAATGAAGGAGAAGGCAAGGGCTTAGTGAAGATATCAGCAAGGTTATCCTTGCCTGAGACAAAACACACACTCAAATCACGACGCAACACCTTTTCACGCACATAATGATAGTCAACTTCAATGTGCTTCGCACGAGAATGGAAAACAGGATTGGCAGAGAGGGCAATGGCTGAAGCATTATCACACCACAGAACGGGGACATGGGAGAGAAAAATTCGCAATTCTTTGAAGAGAATGCGTAGCCAAGAGACCTCAGCAGCAGTAGTGGCTAGAGCACGGTACTCAGTTTCAGTGGAGGAGCGAGAAACAGTGCTCTGTTTCTTGGAAGACCAGGAAATGGGAGAAGGACCAAGGAACACAAGAAGCCCTGTTGTGGAACGGCGATCAGAGGGATCTCCAGCCCAGTCTGCGTCAGAGAAGGCAGCGATAGTGAGGGGCCCTGGGGAAAATGAAATCCCATGAGAAAGGGTACCTCTGAGATATCGTAGAACTCTCTTAGCAGCCTCTAGATGCACTGTGGTGGGAGTGCTCATAAATTGACATAATTTATGTACACTGAAGGCAAGGTCTGGGCGTGTAAAGGTGAGATACTGAAGAGCACCCACCATGCTGTGAAATTCTGAAGGATCAGAGAGGGCAATACCATCAGTAAGAAGTAATCGAGATGAAGGGCAGCAAGGAGTCTTGGTGGGCTTGGAGTTTTCCATGTGAAAATGATGAAGAACCTCTGAGGCATATTTTGATTGGGAAAGAGTAAGCCCAAACTGAGTTCTGGAAATTTGAACTCCCAAAAAATAATTGAGGTCACCCAAGTCTTTGAGTTCAAACACAGAACTGAGAGCAGCAATTAGAGATGACACATGGTGGGAATGGTTGCTAGTGATGATGATATCATCTACATAAAGGAGAAGGTAAATGATGGTGCTCTTAGATTGAAAGATGAACAGTGAGCTATCAGCAAAAGAAGCCTGAAATCCCAGATGAATTAAGTGGAAAGTAAATCTCTCAAACCAGGCCCTAGGAGCCTGTTTGAGGCCATAGAGAGACTTATGGAGTTTGCATACATAGGAGGGATGGGCTGCATCTACATAACCTGGAGGCTGGTGCATGTAGACCTCCTCTTTAAGGTAGCCATGGAGAAAGGCATTGGACACATCAAGTTGCTTCAAAGGCCAATTGCAGCTGACAGCAATGGCAAGAACTAGTCTAACTGTGGCAGGCTTGACAACAGGACTGAAAGTCTCTGAGTAATCAATGCCAGCTTGTTGGTGGAATCCTTTGGCCACAAGTCTTGCTTTGTAACGAGCAATAGACCCATCACTGTGAAGTTTGATCTTGAATACCTACTTACAACCCACCAAGTTAGCATGAGGAGGTGCTGGAACTAGTGTCCAGGTCTGTTGTCTTTGCAATGCCTGAAATTCTGCATCCATGGCAGTACACCAGATAGGATATTTGGAGGCCACTTTATAAGAAGGAGGTTCAGTTTTAGAGTAATCCAATATGGCCTTATAGCAAATTTTAGGCTTGACTATACCACTCTTGGATCTAGTCTGCATAGGATGTTGATTTTCCACAATAACAGGAGGTAGTGGAGGTGGTAATGATGGAGAAGTATCATTGGAAGAAACAGTAGGTAAGGAAGAATCAGAATTTGAATGGGCATGGCTAGGAGGAGTAGTGGGTGGTGTTGCAGTAATACTAGGTGGGTTAGTGTTGTGTGGATCAGTGGAATGAGAGACTACATTTGGAGAAGGAGTGACAGGAAGTAGAGATGTGGTGTTGGAAGAATAAGGACCTAAGAGTGATGGTTGGTTGGAAGCATGAAGATAAAGAAGATTGGACAACCAGAGAGCATGAGACAGATGTGAGATTGAGGAAGGGGAGGAAGAGGTTTTGGAAGATGTAAGGGTAGGAAATTTGGATTCATTAAACAAAACATGTCTAGAAACATAGAGAGTGTGAGTTGAATAATCAAGGCAGAGATACCCCTTTGACCTAGAAGAATAGCCTAAAAACAAACACTCCTTGGTTCTAGGGTCAAGTTTATGAGAGGTGTAAGGCCTAAGGAAAGGGTAACAAGCACACCCAAAGACCCTTAACTGAGACAGATCAGGTGAGGAAGAGTATAATTTGGACCAAGGGGATAGGAAGTTAAGCACAGAAGTAGGGAGTAGGTTGATCAAGAAAAAACTGTTAAGTATGGTATAAGACCAGTAAGTAGTAGGCATTGAAGCTTGAGACAATAGGGTAATAGTTGTCTCAACAAGGTGCCTATGCTTCCTCTCTACAAGTCCATTTTGCTGGGGAGTGTAAGGACAGGAAATTTGATGATGAATGCCATGTTGAATGAGAAAAGACTTGAAAGCAGAAGAGGTGTATTCACCACCACCATCTGACCTTAAAGTTTTGATTTTAGTAGAAAATTGGGTTTCAACCATGGCTTTAAACTCAAGGAACTTTGAAAAGACTTCAGATTTGGACTTAAGAAGGTATAAACAAGTGAACCTATTGAAGTGATCAACAAATAGAACATAAAATCGAAAACCATCAACAGATATCACAGGGGCAGGACCCCACACATCAGAATGTACCACCTCAAATGGAGAAGAAGCAACAAATTTAGAGTTTGGAAAAGGTAACCTGTGCATTTTACCATGTAAGCAATGAATACAAGATTGAACAAAAGGAGTGCATTTATTTAAAGAAAACTTTGCATTAGGAAAGACAAACTGAAGGACTTGATCATTTGGATGACCAAGCCTTCTGTGCCACAAGGTTTTATTTACACTGACAGAATTTGAAACAGTGTTGCAGACTTTGGAGGTTAAAGCTAGATGTGAGGCTTGATGAGGATAGATGGGATAAACACCATCTTCACTCTTGCCTTGGTAGAGGACCTTCCCCGTGTCCAAAACCTGAATGGATAAGAGATTCTGATCAAAATAACACCAGCAATGGTTGTCATGACAGATTTTATGGACAGAGGCCAGATTAGAAGAAATAGAAGGGACCCTAAGGACATTGTTCAATTGAAGAGTGGAATAAGGTGAAGGAAGAAGAGTTTTACCTATGTGGGTGATGGGTAGATTCTGTCCATTACTAACTGTCAAATGATCTTGACCACCATAGGGCTGAGGTAGGCTGAGTTGATTCAGATTGGCAGTGACATGATCAGTAGCTGCACTGTCAACTAGCCAAGGTTGTGCCTGTGCAAGACAAGCATTGGAAGCAGTGGCCATGGCAGCAAGTTTAGTAGGTGGATGTTTGCCTTGATAGGCATAGTCCATCCTATGATAGCAATCAATTGTTGTATGGCCAAGTTTACCACAGATTTGGCAGGAAGGTCTATCTGATTTGGGAACTGAGGAACTAGAATTTGACTGATTTGGTTGAAAAGGAGAAGTAAAAGGGTTGTATTGATTGTATTGAGATGAGTGATAACCACCTCTGCCTCCTCTTCCACCTCTATGGTTGAAATTACCTCTGCCCCTTCCTCTATTGAATTGATTTGGATTGAAATTTCCACTTGATTTTGGAGTAGCAGTTGCAGCCATTGCAAAGATTGATTCTTTAATATCCAAACCTTCATTTAAGGATTCCTCTTCTGCATTAAGCATAGTTGATAATTCATCAAAACTCAGCTTAGTGTTCCTGGTTCGAATTGCTGACCTAAATGCATTGAAATCTTTGGGAAGCCCCTTCAGAGTTATGTGAAGTAGCTCCTCATCATCAATTAGTACACCAACAGCTAGTAGCTTATCTCTCACTACTTTAATCTTTTGCAAGAAAACATCAACAGATTCTGCTCCCTTCTTAAGGTTATGAAGTTCACCTTTAAGATTCATCACATGAGACCTAGAGAATGAAGAAAATCTATTCTCCAATACCTTCCAGACTTCTAACGCAGAAGTGCACCCAACAGTTAGTGCTAGAACTGATGGTGAGAGAGTTGAACTGATAAAAGTTAATAAAGCTTTCTCCTTTGATCTCCAGAGAGTGTAATCTGGATTCACTATTGAGGTAAAATCTCCACTCAGATCCTTGAGAAATTTCTTTGGAATCAATTGTGGTTCTTCGAGTAACTCAAACAAAGAGTAGGTCTCCAAAATCATTGAAATTTGGTGTTTCCAGACAATATAGTTGGCATTGTCTAGTTTGATTGTCATCATATTTGACATATTTGACAGAAGAAGAAGTGGCTGATTCATTACATTGATTGTGGAACCAGAGGTTGTTGAAGAAGTAGCAGCACTTGAACTTGAGGACGCCATAGAAGGATTCTGTACAGGAATTTCAGGATTTTCCTGCTCTGATACCATGAAGAAAACTGTGTTGATTTGTAAAACACAAATTTACTGAGATGAACTTTGTTTGTGAAGTAAGAAAGAGAGATAGGAAAATGAGAAGGAAAGAAAGAGTGATAAACAGAGAAGAAGAGGAAGAGAGAGAGAGAGTTTAACAAAGAGAAGAAATCTGTATATTTTTCATAATGATAAAAATGTGGATACAAGAATATATATATTACACTGAAGCTCTCTAACTGCTTGATAACCAACCCAGAATTTCCGGAGCTTGTAACTAACTCTGCACCAGAAATGATAACTGACTTTGGCGCCAGAACTAACGGTTCCAAGCACAGAGAAGAACGACACCGTTTCCATCCTTCAGAAGCTTTGTATTTTATCTCTTAAAAACGGTGCGCTACACATTAATTAAACGGTGCGTTTATGTTCTTTGACTTCAAGTGAAACGGTGCGTTGCACTGAGCTTGGATACTTCATCTTCAACCTCGCACCAGCTCAACCATTGTCATCCTTGTTTTGATTCTTTGAACTGAAACTCTTATGAATATTAACACCATGTACCACCTAAGGAAAAACCAAGGAATGGAAGAAATTTCCCTTTCCTCACTAATCAATTTTAGCGTGTCCACTCATGCAAAATCCCTGTAAATACCAAGCAAAACCTTCACATTATTCCATACTATCATAAGCCAAACACATTTCAAGTTTCAACCCTATAGCTCTCAGCTCTCATCACATCAAAAATGGCTCCTGTTTTCTCAAAAATTGGCATAATAGGAGCTGGTGTTAGTGGCTTAGCAGCCGCTAAACAACTAGCCCACCACAACCCTTTAGTCTTTGAAGCCTCTGACTCTATTGGTGGTGTCTGGAGGCATTGTTCTTACAGTTCCACAAAGCTTCAGTCCCTTCGTTGTGATTATGAGTTTTCTGATTTCCCTTGGCCTGATAGGGATAGCACAAGTTTTCCATTTTATACTGAGATATTGGAATACTTAACATCTTATGCTAACCACTTTGATGTCCTCAAGTTTGTGAGGTTAAACTCAAAAGTGGTGGAGATTAGGTTTGTTGGTGATAGGGAAGCCACTGATCTCACTGGGAAACCTGGTGACTATCCTACTATATTGCCTGGACACGCTGTTTGGGAGGTTGCTGTGCAAACCAACCATTCAGATACCATTGAGGTCGTTATCCATTTTTTTCTTTTCCTTTTTTTTTTCTTTAACTAATAAAAAAAAATGGCTACGAGGGATTTACTAGCTAGGGTTCCAAAAGAAAAATAACATGATTTTCTTATATCTTTCTTTGTGTATTTCCTTTCATTTACTCCGTATTTTCCTATCTATTTAGAACCTACATACTCCGGTATTTCCTAGTTTCTAATTTTTTATTTCCTAGCTGGTCTCCAAGAAAAAATTTGACACCTTATAGTTTAACCTATGTCAACCTTCAAAGTCTTATATATTTTGCGACAAGCGGGATACATAATTTGTTGATAATGAGTAAAAATCTTTTGTTTTAATATGAGCGTTCAACTCTATGCTTTAGCAATCTTTGCTTGTCAAAAATCTTTTTATTTTGAGTAATCAAAGTTTAAAATGAAACGGAATGAATCAAACACACATGGGTAGACTATAAATATATAATTTTTATGTGATCCTTTGCGGTCCACCGATTGTATATATAGTTGGCAATATGAGGAATCGTATAATGAAACTTCCAATAAGTATATTGCCTAGAAATTAAGGTCAAAAGTCTATGTATATACGATCGTTAGTATTACCTTTACATCTACCTAGTATTTTGGTGACTATATTATACTATTATATATATATATATAGACTTGTGTTAATTTATTCGATTCATTTCAGTGGTATGCCTGAGTTTCTTGTGGTTTGCATTGGAAAATATGGAGATGTACCAAAAATCCCAAAATTTCCACGAAACAAAGGCCCTGAAATATTTCAGGGAAAGGTCTTGCATTCCATTGATTACTGCAAACTTCAAAAGGAAGAGACTTCACAACTACTCAAGGGGAAGAAGGTTGCAGTCATTGGTTTCAAGAAATCAGCTATTGATTTAGCACTCGAGTGCGCAGAGGAGAACCAAGGTATAAAGATCTCTCTCTCTCTCTCTCTCTCTCTCTCTCTCTATATATATATATATAAAGGTTTTATACATCTTATAAGAGGGAATTTGAACTCCAAATGTTTTAGGTACTAAAGTTCCATTATTATTATTATTATTATTATTATTTGTATGTTAATTAATATTTCATTCTTTTATTTCCCTCACAAAATATTGTTGGATCCCTATCCTAAAGAAAGAAACAAGTTCATTGATGTGTAGTCATCATGCTCCAACTCAGTTGTCATCACTTTGTTAAGTGACCTATCAAAATTTTTTTATTCTTATTATTAGCTTAATTATTATTATTATTATTATTATTTTTGTTATAGGTAGTATAGTTTATTTCTAACAAGCACAATCAATGGGATGGTTGATGGGTTATACAGCTAATAGCGGCTAGTAATTTATGATTTTCAAACTCTGTTAGTCTTTGAATCAAAATTCTCACATTTTCCACAAGTGTGGAAGATAAAGTGAAGAGTTGAATTATTAGAGATCCATACAGGAGTTGTGAATTTAACAGACAAGTGTACGTGGAAGATGAACTGATGAAGTCAAAAGTGGAGTCAATTTTTAATAAAGTAATAAGTAATATTCTATGTAAGCCTAGTTTCATTTAGAAACTTATAATTTTGTCAATTTTTAATAAAGTAATAAGTAATATTCTATGTAAGCCTAGTTTCATTTAGAAACTTATAATTGACATATGAATACACTGAATTGGACCCCCAAAAAAAAAAAAAAAAAAACTGCGTCAATTCAAAGCCCAGAAAAGGTTTTATAAGATGAAAACGTCCATTCAGTACAATTACCCATTTTGGATGAAGTTGATTGTTCAGGGACTTTTGCTCGCCAATTACCTTTTGTTTCAGTACACTTTTTGCTATTTAATTGAAACATGGAATCAATTTGGTCCAAAAGACAATAGTGAATGTAGTGCAATTTAATTAGTTCTTATTTTTCACGTTATGTAGTTGGAATTTGCATGGTTTGGGTTTCACACAATCAAGACGTATTTGACTTGCTGACTTTACACGATTTTACTTTTTAGACGATTCCAAAACACTTGAATTAGAATTCCGCTCATCTTCTGTACATTATGAGGGAAAGAAAAAAAAACTAATGGCATGTTTGGATGAAGAGAGGAAAGAAGAGAGAGTGGAGGGGAGTAAAGTAGTGTTAACTAAAAATAAACTAATTTTGTACTAAATCTACTCTACTCTTCCCCCCTCTTCAATCCAAACGAACCATAAGTTTCAACTTTCAACAACACTCACTAAAGCAACGGGTATCATAATATGTCAGCTCTGTATTGGGCCAAGCTTGAAAAATTCTTGATATTGATATGTTCTCTTTAATTGCTGTCAACTATTTTTGCATGGAAAATTTTGAGATGCATTAAATGTGCAAGAAAATAACTTTTGTTCCTGTTTTACTTTCAAAATGAAAAAGTACGAAGAAAATTGCTTTAAAAAAAAAAAAAGTTCAAATGTTAGGGCGAAGGATTTGAACTTCTTGATTTCTTTGACCTCATTTTGTTTGTATAAAAGTTTAGGGACATATATTATGTCACAATTTTGATATGACCAACTACGAGTACAGTTTTAAAAATTGAACCGGTCAATGAACCGTTTTTGGACTCAGTTTTTTGTTTTTGACCAGTTTTAAACAGTTTTATTAGATCGAATTGGTACTTGATTCCTAGTTGAATTGGTTTGACTAGCCGATCCAGTCCAGTTTTTAGACTATGACTACGAATAAGGGACGAAAAATTATGGATCCATGTAAAAATTATTTCCTATTGCTCACAGCCACTTTAACAAATTGTGATAAATGTTGTGTAAAATATATATATATATATATATAATTGAAATGTCATATGTCATTCCTTTGTATTTGCTAAAAAATAGTGATATTAACAGTATTACAAATTTATTATATAAGTGTTAAAAATTGTAAAACTTAATAGTAATTTTAGTATTTTCCTATTAAAATGATGGATACCTCTCTCCAAATTCCTAGAAAAGCTAAACCTTTGTCAATCCCTCTCTTCAATTCATATATTCTTTTCTTTTCTTTTCTTTTTTCAATGAAATTTGGATAATTTCTTAGTGGATTGGCTATTTAATTGTATTATGAGATGACCAATATTTTGATGTTTTGCAGGACCCGAAGGACAACCTTGCACCATGGTGGTAAGGACTTTGCACTGGACAGTTCCCCATTATTGGATTTGGGGTTTGCCATTTTACATGTTTTACTCAACAAGATCCTCTCAGTTCCTCCATGAAAAGCCTAACCAAAGCTTTCTCAGAACTCTTCTTTGCCTTCTTTTATCTCCAATGGTAATTGATCAATATTAATTTTTACTGTATGCACCTAAAAATTAACTTTTAGTACAAACTAAGTATTAGTCTGGTTGATGAGTAAAGTGCCAATGTTAATAAGTTGTTGTATAAATGATCTATGACAGAGGCGAGGAGCTTCAAAATTTATCGAGTCCTATTTGCTATGGAAACTTCCTCTGCTGAAGTATGGATTAAAACCAGACCACCCTTTTGAAGAAGACTATGCATCTTGTCAGATGGCTATCATGCCAGAGAATTTCTTCTCTGAGGCTGATAAGGGAAAGATTCTCTTTAAAAGAGCATCAAATTGGTGGTTCTCAAAGGAAGGAATTGAATTTGATGATGACACCAAACTGAAGGCTGATGTTGTTGTTCTTGCAACTGGTTACGATGGGAAGAAAAAGCTCAAAGCTATTTTACCAGAGCCTTTCCGTACTTTGTTAGAATATCCTTCTGGCATCATGCCCTTGTATAGGTAATTAACAATTCTACTCTTAAAATTGTAATAATTTCTTCTAAACTGTAACACGGTCAAAATATACTTCAATCCCCTCTCCCAAACCCCATAAAAGTAAAAGTTTTATGCACTAGATATGACCTTTTAATAATGATGCAATTCTCTTCTTTTTTTAATTGCAGGGGCACAATCCATCCACTAGTTTCGAACATGGCATTTGTGGGTTACCTTGAGAGTGTTTCAAACCTTCATACATCGGAGCTGCGTTCCATATGGCTAGCTCGCCTTGTAGATGAGAAATTCAAGCTCCCCAGTGTTGAGAAGATGATTGAACAGACAACCAAAGAAATGACAGTCACCAAGAAGACAACCAGGTTCTACAAGAGGCACTGCATTTCTACCTTCAGCATTAACCACAGTGATGAAATATGTGAAGAGATGGGATGGAATTCTTGGAGGAAGAAGAATTGGATTTCAGAAGCATTTAGCCCCTATGGTAGTCAAGACTATATATGAGAGGAATAAAGGAAGTGGCGATAATAAAGCAAATTATTGTCCTTCATTACTTGCTAAAGAGGTTTCTCCTTTTTTAGTGTAGAATAATCTATAGTTTATAACCATAAAAGGGAAACTAATTAAACAAAATATATATGTATTATTAAAAAAAAAAAAAATGTAGCATGTAAAGGAGGTTTCTATGTTTGAATAAACAATATTTCTTCGATCTACCAAAAAAAAAAATTTTTCTACTTACATTGTTCAAAAAATTGGAGAGAGAAAACCAGAGTATAAGAGCAATTTTGAACAAGGACCACTTAAAGGACCTTCCAAAAGCATTTAATATCTCAATAGGGGGTACACCTCTTGTCACCAAGAATCAATCAGGTCATGTTGCCGTGTGTGGTTTGACTTGCATTTTTTTTTTTATTTTGTTGCTTGAATACAATTTTTTTTTTTTTTTTTTTTTTTTTATCCATGTGTGGTTTGACTTGAATACCACCTCACTTAGCAACACTTGGAACTCATGAACTTGGCTTGGATACCACTTGTCGGACTACGAGCAATGCCACTTTATCTCAAAACCAATTGATGATGAGAAAGACACTTAAATTTTTAGTAGCATTTGACACACATCACACAGCCTATTTTTAGAATAATTGTAATGAGCCGAATTGTAATCCTCCAATATCCTTTATAAGGAGAATCATGGTTAGAATCCCCTCTCCCACTTATTAGAACAATTGAATTATAAAATAAATTTTTAAAAAATCACAAAAACTCATGGGTAATTATTTTAGGTAGGACGATCAGGTATCTTTTCAAAAAGATTAGTCTTGAAATTGCAAAACCTTAATTAGGCAATTTTATAAGTATCTATGATCTAAAAGATTACATCCATTAAAAAAAATGAACTAGCTTCTACATGATTAATAACCAAATTACATTTTGAAAAAAGAATTGATAATTTATACAATATCGCATCATAACTAGAGGTAGATAGTGTCCATTCCGCCTATTGCTAGCTCATCCATTATATGCCTAGTAAGTTAGAGGACCTTCCATAAAGCATACAAATAATTCGGGGGCAAGACAACTAAAAACAAATACAGAGCTACCATGTTACAACATAAAAGAGTTATAATTAATTGGAGTTACTTAGGAAATGAACAACTAGATTAAAGGAGCCTATACTTGGAGCTGTCCAAAACATGGTTGTAAATTGTGGTGAACACTACATTAAACATGTTTTTAAGTTGTAACACAATATTCTTCACATGTACCAAAAAAAAAAAAAAAAAAATCTATATGAAAAAACTCCTCTAGTGTTAAATATAAAGCTATCCTATAATGCAAAGTTTCTGTACTACCTTGTGACTTGTGAGATAATGGATCATTACTGCCAATCCCAACAACCTGAGCTCCTGCTTTCTCAAATTTCTCTTGAAATCCCTGAAAGCACAAGCCTGTCAAAGTATGAATAATAGTTCTCTCTTTGTGCTTGCATAACCTAAAGGCTCTCTTTGATTGTGTGACGATTGTCTATGTGAATCTATTCGGCTATTCCCGTAAAACTGTGATCATTGTGTGTTGTACTAATAACACTAATAAGAAATTTAAAGCTTGATGATGGGGTTTTTTGTTGAGAGTAAAGCTTGATGATTCTGTTTGGGCTTGAAAAGTTGGGTTATTGAGTATGGCCAAATGTGTGTGTATGGATCTCTTGGCTTTGACATTAACTCATAGTAAGTTCCAAATTCAGAACATTGACAAAATCGTTTATTCTTTAAAGTTATATGATGATCAAATTTTATATAAAAGTTTGTCCAACTTTTGAAGTTTCAAAATATGAAAATGGATGGCAATGGGTACCCGACCCGTCTTGACTCGATAAGAATAGGGTTAGGTTTGGGTTAAAAAAAAAAAAAAATGAACCCAGAGCAAATCTGGGTTTTGGTAAAATCAATCTTGGCCCGAACCCGGACCCGACCTGACCTGTCCCATTTAAACTTAAAGTAAAATTACTAAAATACCTATCTATATATATGTCACTTAATTATATCAAACCCTAACCCTATTTTCATTTCTCTGATGTCTCTCTTAGCTCAAGCCACCTCTCAGAACTCTCATCTCAACTCTTAGTCTCATTTTTTCTCAAGCCACCCCACATGTCTCACCCAATCACCCTCACCCTCACTCTCATTCACTCACCGACCCACCCTTACCTTCACTCTCATCACGTGGTGGTTGCTACTTTGCCAGGGAGAAGCACGGAGGTTAGATCATAGAGAGATGTGCGAGGTTTAGGCTGTGACAGGTAGAGAGGCCTTTTGGTGATGATCAGAGGAGCTCTTGGTCGTGTTGAGGTCAGGCTTGAGCTTCGGCCTAGAGGTGGGATTAATGGCTAAAACCACTGCCAATCATCGAAGATCTTGGTGGTCTGAGATAAAGAGAGGCCGAGTAGGAGTCCGAGATCGGAGATAGAGCCTTGGTGGACTGAGTTCTCCAATATTATTTTTGGGTTCTTTTTTTTTTTTTTTTGGATTCATTTCCTCTCTCAAATCTGTGAGTTTATGTTTGTGATCCTGTGAATATGTGTTTGTGATTCTGTGTTCGAAAGGGAAACTCCTTTGTTTTTTTAATAAGATTGTATGGCTAGGGATTAAGGCCTTTAGATAAGGCCCTGAAGTGGCTGATAGAGACCGCGGGGCCCGACGGGACAAGTTTGGATGTTAAAAAAACCTGTTTATTAAACGGGACGGGTTCGGATTTCAGGGTTGGGCTCGTGGGTCAGGTTCGGGCATAAAGAAACCCGACCTGAACTCGACCCGTTGCCATTCCTATATGAAATCCATTTGAACTATCATAGCTTAGGAGTGTCAGGTGGCTTGAAAGCTTTTATATAAAGCTTGTGCGTGTGGTTTCATGATGCAGAGAGAGATTCGGAGAGATTGAAAAGTAAAACACAGTTTTAAAGCCCATTGAAAGAAAAAGATTAGTATTTTGTGCGGCACTAAGGGAAAAAATAAAAGTTGATTTTTCTTTTGCTCGAGACACACAAGGAAAATAAATTGGGGGGTTTTCTCTAGAAGGATTATGTGAATGCTACAATCACAAAGAGTTGAAGTATTCAGAGTGGAAGATCTTGCTACCAGATTTTGTGGTGAGGTTGTGTTTGTTTCTAAAGATATTATTGTATTTTACCAATTTACTGTGAACTCAGGTTTTGGGTATAATTTGAGTATTATAATCTCTATTTTACTATAGTAGATTGATTGGATTTGCCATGTGGTTTTTCCCTCTTGGTATTCTTGTTAGTTGATTTTTTTATCGTTTTCGTAGATTTCTATTTTCTTTGTTGCTTAGGTTATATTTAATTTAATTACAAGATTTATCCCAATAGAAAGAAGCCCCAGGCCCCAACTCTTTGGCTGTGAACCCTACCTTTCCTATTTTCAACCCTTTATTTCTCTTGGTAGAGGTTTTTTTTTTTTTTTTTTTTGATAAGTCTCTTGGTAGAGGTTTCTTTTTTTTTTTTTTTTTTTTTTTGCAAGGATGTTTTAGGTGATAACAATTTTATTATAAAAATCTTATAAGGTGGTGTGACAATTACTATTATTAATGTCACATTAACAATGAAGGACAAACTAATGGCGTGTCATGAACGACCTTGGCATGCTCTTCTTCCTGGAATTAGTGAGGATTTTCATAGCGAGATTGCAAATATAAGCCTCATATCCAAGAGCAACAATTCATCAGTATTAACGTAATAATCTCAGAATAAGAGCCATATAAAAAGGGATTAGGATTTTGGAAGTTATGTTTAGTTAAATTTTGAATTTGAGGATAAGAATCATACCAAAAGTGATTAGGATTGTGAAAGTTATGTTTAATTTAAAATTTGAAGTTAAATTTTTATACTGATGGGGAGTGGTTTTCTTTTTGTAATTGTAGGTGAGAGTGATTTGTTTTGGTTAGAATCATTGAAGACATGGATTAATGGTAGGGGTGAGGATACTAATCCGGGATGAAGGCAGTTTGGTTGGAGCTTGTAGCAAGAAGATAATGGCACCTCTTGGAGCCATTGAGGCTGAAAAAAGGCCTTCGAGATTGGATTACAGCTTACTAAAGATTTGCTTATCCAGGATTTTGTCCTTGAACTAAAGATTTGCTTATCCAGGATTTTGTCCTTGAAGGTGATTCGTTGATATTGGCAAATGCTATGAAGGAATTATCGCCCCCTCCATCTGCTATTGCTGCTCTGGTGTATAGCTCATTGGCTGCTTCACATGAGTTTCGTCATGTGTAAATATCTCATGTTTGTAGGCAAGACAGTAGTTCTGCTCATTTACTAGCAAAACATGCCCTTGTCATTGCTGATTTCTCTGTTTAGATTGAAGAGAATCTTTGTTTTATTGAACAAGCTATTCTCCATGATGTATTAGTTGTTTCCATTGTTAATAAAGTTTATGCAATCTTCCTATCAAAAAAAAAAAAAAACTAATGACGTGTCATAAATGACCTCGGCCATGCTTTTCTTCTCGGCTTAGGGGTGTCTCGGATCAAACATGAAGGAATGATAAGGCCAAATTGACTTGAGCAACTATTTTGAAAAAAGATTCAAAGAATCACCAAATTAGTTCTCGAAGTTGTATTCCTTAAGAATCACTCTCCAGTTGAGGTTTTATTTTCTTCCAAATTCTGCACTACATGCCCTATATAAAGATCACTGTACATTGATCTAAGGTATGCACAAAACCCCTAATCGACGTTGTATGAAAATGAAACCTAAATCCTACCTTTTCCAACTTAAGAGTCCCCGCCAAATCAACCTAGATAGCCATTAGCGGTTAGCCCCCTTGGTCTTCAAATGGTTCTGCCCCTAATTTCATGTGATGCAAAATCAAATAAACATGCTGGAATTTTATGAGATGATGCATGAACAAAGTTATTTCATATGTTTTTATTTCAAGATTTAGATTAAATAAGATTATATTCTCATTCTAGAATATAAGCATTTGGATTCACAAATCTTCAAAAACTAAACTCATCAATTCTTTATCTAATGGAGCAGAAAAAAAATGAACATTGAAATTCATTGTGATCTAATCTAACATTCAAATACCACCACGATTTAATGCATTCTATGATGTTTTAATGCATTCTATGATGTTTTGATATGAAAAAAAAAAAAAAAAAAAGTTGAATACACGCTTATCAAAAATGATAAATGAATACATTAAAATGTATGGTGAGAAGATTCGGTTACATGTGAATATAATTCTTTATGTGCCCGATTATTTGTTTATTGCTTGGAGGAAACCAAGGCTTCCTAGTTTGATAAATGAATTGCTTTAAGGGAGTTCAGACATCCAAAGTAAAACATCACTCAATGATAATATTTTTCAACATGCTTTATTATTTAAGATCAAGTCATATATATAGATGGCTTTACAAGAGTAACTTTTAAATTAAAAATAAATATAACAAAAAATATGTTGACTATACACGTATGAGTAAATTCTCATTTGAAATAATAATAACAAGAGTGATGATTAAAAAAAATTTGTTGGGCCCAAATTCATAGACTGAAGAGTTTTGAGTTAAGTGGTGTTTCTATATGTTATATTAATTACTCAATTGAAAACTCCTCAAGATATTATCTCCCCAACTAGTGGTATCAAAGCTTAGGTAGTGTGTGGTGAAGGTGGTGGTGAAATGTTCAAGGGCCCTTTCATAGCGAAGATAAGGTAAGCCAAAAAGGCCCACACAAATGATCCTAGAAAAAACCCAATAATGTAATAGTGCCAATAGTGTTATATCAAGGTAAGACGCAAAGCTCCCATTGATAGGAAAGTGTGGACTAGTTCCCATGGATGAGTGTGTAGGGTTAACACGTGGTTCCCATAGATAGCACATGCTACGTCCATGGATGATGTGCCCATAGGGTAAGGGAGAGCTAGTAGGACTTGGTGGTGAAGGAAAAAGCCTGTAAAGCAAGGAGATAGCTAGTAGGATTTGGTCAAATCCCATGCATGAAGAGTTAGAGAGTTCCAAGTGAGAAGAAGATTATTTAGCATACACGTTTGAATGAAATCCCACATAAAATAATAACAATAAGAGTGAGTGGTTAATATAACATAACTGGGCCCAAACTCACAGGCTTTAAGCCTTTTGGATTAAATGGTGTCCCTATATATTATATTAACTATTCAATTTTGGTTAAGTGGTGTCCCTATATGTTATATTAAATATTCAATTGGAAACTTCCCAATGTATTATCTACCTAAAAAAATATAATCTTGAAATGATAAAATTAATTAAATAGAGGCACATAACATTTCCTCTTCCTTAATTTTACCCTTGTCCTCAAGGGTAGCCTTTCAAAGGAATTTCTTCCTTATCTTGATTTTGGGTGTTTGTGTTTATTGAATGACTTGAATATTGACTAGTTTGGCCTTTGAGATATCCTGATTCATTTAGATTCCACAAATCTTCAACTTGATCACAATCTTGACCGTACACAAGTTGATTAAGATCCATTTGGCAATTAAGACATGTCAATTCATTTTGATTGTGCAAATCTTGAACTCAATCACAATTTACGTTACTAGTAAGTTGATTAAGGTGAGTGTTCAATGTAGAGAACATCTCTCATATCTTCTTAAGCATACACTATTGCCAAAATTTAATAACACCAAGCTTAGGGGCTGTTTGGATTTATTGTTTTCCATCACCCATTATTCTATTTTCATCACCCATAACTCAAAATTGGAGGGTCCCACGGCAGAAGGGTTTGTTTGGATTTGTTTTTAATTTTTGTTTCCATCACTCAACTCTCTGACTTTTAAGTGATGAGTTATAAAAATTGAAAATACATTTTTTGTGTTTTCAAGTTATGGAAATTGAGTTTTCATGGCATTTTGGTAAATAAACAGACATGACTAGGACCCACTGTCAAAGAAAAGTCACAGACGCACCATTTTCTTCTTCTTTCTTTTTCTTTATTTCTTTCTTCTTCACAGACTCACTCCAATGGCCATTTTTTTCTTCTTCTTCATTCTTATTCTTTCTTTTCTTCTTCACAGAAACACAGGACAAAATTGCAAAATGCCCATTTTGGGCAAACTAAGAAGCGTTTTACCCTCTTTCTCAAACTAATTAGGAAAATGCCCCTCTTTTAAAAATCGAGTTTCTCAAAATCGATTTAGGCCCTATAGCGGCATTTTTAAGGAGCCTATAGTGACATTTTCAGAACTTATAGTGGCGTTTTGTAACTCGATTTATATAAAATCGAGTTATTGGTAAAAAAAAATTAAAAAAATTGCCTATAACTCGATTTATTGGAAGTCGAGTTACAAAACATCACTATAGGTCCTGAAAACATCACTGTAGGTCTTTAAAAATGCTGCTATAGGGCTCCAGATTTTTTTTTTTTTTTTTATAACTCGATTTTGAGAAAATCGAGTTTTAAAAGAAGGACATTTTCCTAATTAGTTTGAGAAAGAGGGAAAAATGCTGCTTAGTTTGCCCAAAATGGGCATTTTGCAATTTTGTCCCAAAAACACATGGGTAACTTTATCAAAATGAGAAACACATGGGTACCAATTTCTCAAACCCAGAAAATCAAACCCATAAACACATGAGTTAGATCATACACACTAACACGCAAACACAAACCCAAAAACATGTTCATCCACACAGCCACAAAAATTCCATTACCACCAATCATTCCAATCCAACGGCCACAAAAATTCTATAACAATTCAAAGATCTACCACATTGGATCAAAACAAAAACTCAAAACTTATTTACTTCACTTCAACTCACTTTCACACTAAATTAAGTCAACAAACAGTGAAGCTTAAAAGCAAAACCAAAATCTAAGTACAGATACAAAACAACAGTGTAGAAGTGAGGAAAAGGAGAAATGGGTTTCACCATGGGTCTGAACTTGCTCCTCCTCCTAGCCATGGTGGCTACAAACATCCTATCTCTGACTCCATAGCTGAGTCCCTCATCCTCCATGGCTGCCGCCCTCTCCCTCGCTGCTGCTTCTTCACCAAAACCCACTTCCTCTCTTCCCCATAACCCAGCTTCAACTGCCTCATTTACTTAAACTGAAACTTGGCTTCAACCCATCTCATGAAATCGACAGATCCACCTCTTATACCAATGAGCTCGACCTCCTAATCCTGCAGCCATTCTAGAGAAAAAAAGAAAAAAGAAAAAAAAGGAGAGGCAGAGAAAGATGTAAGAGTCAAGGGAAAAAGAAAAAAAAAAAAGGAGAGAGCAAAGTCTTCTTTGGGTTAGTGTATTGGTCCTAGTTTTTTAGCTTTTTTGGTTGAAAACATAACTGAGTGTTGGGTGCCAAACGGGTTAAGTGACACATTTGGTCATTATTGGGTGATAAAAAATGAGTTATAGAGTAATGAGTGATGGATGATGAAAACTGAGTGATGAGTGACCATTTTTTTTTTCACCCAAACAGCCCCTTAGCTTCTAGCCACTCAAAGCATGAATTGTCTATAACGTGGCTCTAATATGCCTAGCTATGATGACAATTGCTATGTGACTAATTCTCTATTGGTTACTTTGAGAGAACCAAGACCTCCTAGGTTGATAAATGAACTACTTCAAGGAAGTCCAAACCTCTAAAGTGAAGCTTCACTCAATAATAATATTTTTCATAGATTCAAAGATGCACGATCATCAATTTTTTTATATTCTTTCGCCATTATAGACACACATTTTGTATCTAATATGATTTAAGCCCTCATTGCCCAATAATAACATTCAAGGGACCTATACATTGTCCATCTCCATTGGAACATCCATAAAGTACTAATTGAATTATAAGACTTTTGACATCTTGGAGTTTGATGTAGTAATTTAGTACCAAGAGTTTATATGATAGACATTTTTTAAGGAAAATTTTAAAAGGGGTTATCAAATTTATTATAAAAACCTTACAAAGTGACATGACAAATAATATCATTGGTGTCTTATAAACAATGATGTACAAACTAATGACGGTGCATGAACTAGCTCAACCATGCTTTTCTTCTCAACCTTAATCTGGGGTGTCCAAGACCAAACATGAAGTTTCGATAAGGCCGAGCTGACTTCTCAATTGACTTGAGCAACTATTTCGGGAAAGAATCCCAAGAAGCACGAGACTGGCTCTCAAAAGTTTTATTTGGGTAAAATTGACAGAATCTTATTGAAATGAGAAATGTAAGTCTTTGACTTCCCCCCATTTTAAAAAAAAAAAATAGTATATATAAGTATTATATTTTAGCAAGTTAGTTCAATAAAATTACATTTGGCCACCCTTAATAATATCATTTGTAGGGACTCAATTTGGATTTTCAGCCCAACAAGCCCCAAACAATAAATTTGCAGAGAATGGATTGAAGGTTTAGGCGCTGGCCGTCGTTCACCAAGCATGAACTCTCTTCTTTTATTAAAAAATACTTAGAACTATTTATAACTGGGGGATGCTCCTCGGCCCATTTTTCTTCTCTCTTTCCCCCCCTCCCTTTAACTTTACTCGCTCCTCTTTATATAGTCTTCATTGTCCTATCTCGTTCTTCCATCAGTTGATCATCCATTCGTCTTTCTTCTGACCATCCGTCATATCAGAGGCCTTATCAACACTCAAGTGGTTCATACTGATCAACGTTGCCCTGCTAAGGGGTTGCATCCCCATTAATGCGGCCAGAGGGGTTAGGTGAATGCATTAAGTGTGGAGGTGACAGCTTGCTCTGGGCTTGTCCCTTCCCAAAATTATCCTTAGTATGCCGAGGACGAAGAGGTCCTCGGCGTGGATCCAAAAAAGAGTCTCTCCCTAAGTTAGCCTTGGATGGTCATCCTTCCCCGGCGCGGGCCTTGGGCCTACTACACGATGGGCTGAGGCTATCAGACCCACGGGCCCCACATCATTAATCCTTATAAAGGCCGTAAAAAAAAAATTTATAGATCTAAAATTTAAAACAAAATTAACAAGTCCAACAAAATTAACAAAAATTACCAATAGTAAAGTTTTAAAAAGTTAAGTCTAATCAACCAATTTTATCCAAAACAAACAACTCAACTATTTTTAAAAAAAAAATTAACAAAAAAATTTTGCTTTTATCTAGCAACAGATGCACGCATAAAAAAAATAAAATAAAATAAAAAATGCATGGTTGAGTTCCCTTTTTATAAGTAATTGTATTGTAATGTATAAATAATAATTTTGTGTCTTTATCTTTATTAACGGTTTTTTAATACTAATTAAATTGATGCTTGTTTTCATAATGATTTTTTTTTCTTTATTTATACTTCCGTCCCCTTAACTTTAAGTCTAGACTCCATTCCTATATAATACAATATTGACAAGAAATACAAGAAAAAGGAGACCAACCTCCATTTGAATAATATAAAGAAACAGTGCTACGGCAATGAATCTCAAGTGTCAACACAAATGTAACTCAATGATAACAACCACAATTAACAACGTTATTAAGAATTCTCCAAAAAAAAAAAAAGAAAAAAAAAAAAAACAACAACGTTANAGAAATTTAGAATAGTTATCATTTTTTTTATAATTTTTTTTTTTCCGTTAGAAAAAGATTTGTTAATTTCTATATTTTTGCTTATGTCCATTACTGTCATTCGGATGAAACCATGAGGCTAGAGCTAAATGATAGTAATTATGTTTCTTAATAACGTTGTTGTTTTTGTTTTGTTTTTTTTTTTTTTTTGGAGAATTCTTAATAACGTTGTTAATTGTGGTTGTTATCATTGAGTTACATTTGGGTTGACACTTGAGATTCATTGCCGTAGCACTGTTTCTTTATATTATTCAAATGGAGGTTGGTCTCCTTTTTCTTGTATTTCTTGTCAATATTGTATTATATAGGAATGGAGTCTAGACTTAAAGTTAAGGGGACGGAAGTATAAATAAAGAAAAAAAAAATCATTATGAAAACAAGCATCAATTTAATTAGTATTAAAAAACCGTCAATAAAGATAAAGATACAAAATTATTATTTATACGTTACAATACAATTACTTATAAAAAGGGAACTCAACCATGCGTTTTTTATTTTATTTTAACTTTTTTATGCGTGCATCTGTTGCTAGATAAAAGCAAAATTTTTTTGTTAATTTTTTTTTAAAAAAATAGTTGAGTTGTTTGTTTTGGATAAAATTGGTTGATTAGACTTAACTTTTTAAAACTTTACTATTGGTAATTTTTGTTAATTTTGTTGGACTTGTTATTTTTTTTTTTAAATTTTAGATCTATAAATTTTTTTTTACGGCCTTTATAAGGATTAATGATATTATTAAGGGTGGCCAAATGTAATTTTATTGAACTAAATTGTTAAAATATAATACTTATATATACTATTTTTTAAAAAAAAAAATGGGGGGAAGTCAAAGACTTGTATTTCTCATTTCAATAAGATTCTGTCAATTTTACCCAAATAAAACTTTTGAGAGCCAGTCTCGTGATTCTTGGGATTCTTTCCCGAAATAGTTGCTCAAGTCAACTGAGAAGTCAGCTCGGCCTTATCGAAACTTCATGTTTGGTCCTGGACACCCTAGATTAAGGTTGAGAAGAAAAGCATGGTTGAGCTAGTTCATGCACCGTCATTAGTTTGTACATCATTGTTTATAAGACACCAATGATATTATTTGTCATGTCACTTTGTAAGGTTTTTATAATAAATTTGATAACCCCTTTTAAAATTTTCCTTAAAAAATGTCTATCATATAAACTCTTGGTACTAAATTACTACATCAAACTCCAAGATGTCAAAAGTCTTATAATTCAATTAGTACTTTATGGTTGTTCCAATGGAGATGGACAATTTATAGGTCCTTGAATGTTATTATTGGGTAATAAGGGCTTAAATCATATTAGATACAAAATGTGTGTCTATAATGGCGAAAGAATATAAAAAAATTGATGATCGTGCATCTTTGAATCTATGAAAAATATTATTATTGAGTGAAGCTTCACTTTAGAGGTTGGACTTCCTTGAAGTAGTTCATTTATCAACCTATGAGGTCTTGGTTCCCTCAAAGTAACCAATAGAGAATTAGTCACATAGCAATTGTCATCATAGCTAGGCATATTAGAGCCACGTTATAGACAATTCATGCTTTGAGTGGCAAGAAGCTAAGGGGCTGTTTGGGTGAAAAAAAATGGTCACCATAAAGTACTAATTGAATTATAAGACTTTTGACATCTTGGAGTTTGATGTAGTAATTTAGTACCAAGAGTTTATATGATAGACATTTTTTAAGGAAAATTTTAAAAGGGGTTATCAAATTTATTATAAAAACCTTACAAAGTGACATGACAAATAATATCATTGGTGTCTTATAAACAATGATGTACAAACTAATGACGGTGCATGAACTAGCTCAACCATGCTTTTCTTCTCAACCTTAATCTAGGGTGTCCAGGACCAAACATGAAGTTTCGATAAGGCCGAGCTGACTTCTCAGTTGACTTGAGCAACTATTTCGGGAAAGAATCCCAAGAATCACGAGACTGGCTCTCAAAAGTTTTATTTGGGTAAAATTGACAGAATCTTATTGAAATGAGAAATACAAGTCTTTGACTTCCCCCCATTTTTTTTTTTAAAAAATAGTATATATAAGTATTATATTTTAACAATTTAGTTCAATAAAATTACATTTGGCCACCCTTAATAATATCATTAATCCTTATAAAGGCCGTAAAAAAAAATTTATAGATCTAAAATTTAAAAAAAAAAATAACAAGTCCAACAAAATTAACAAAAATTACCAATAGTAAAGTTTTAAAAAGTTAAGTCTAATCAACCAATTTTATCCAAAACAAACAACTCAACTATTTTTTTAAAAAAAAATTAACAAAAAAATTTTGCTTTTATCTAGCAACAGATGCACGCATAAAAAAGTTAAAATAAAATAAAAAACGCATGGTTGAGTTCCCTTTTTATAAGTAATTGTATTGTAACGTATAAATAATAATTTTGTATCTTTATCTTTATTGACGGTTTTTTAATACTAATTAAATTGATGCTTGTTTTCATAATGATTTTTTTTTTCTTTATTTATACTTCCGTCCCCTTAACTTTAAGTCTAGACTCCATTCCTATATAATACAATATTGACAAGAAATACAAGAAAAAGGAGACCAACCTCCATTTGAATAATATAAAGAAACAGTGCTACGGCAATGAATCTCAAGTGTCAACCCAAATGTAACTCAATGATAACAACCACAATTAACAACGTTATTAAGAATTCTCCAAAAAAAAAAAAAAAACAAAACAAAAACAACAACGTTATTAAGAAACATAATTACTATCATTTAGCTCTAGCCTCATGGTTTCATCCGAATGACAGTAATGGACATAAGCAAAAATATAGAAATTAACAAATCTTTTTCTAACGGAAAAAAAAAAATTATAAAAAAAATGATAACTATTCTAAATTTCTTACCACAAACCCAATTTTACCACCTAAGTAGGACCAAAATGGCCAAATACCACTATTTGTTAAAAAATTTCACAATTGACCACTATTTGCAAAATAATTAACAATGTACCATTTTTTTAAAACTCGAGTTTGTGAAACTCAAGTTTGCTTTAAAACTCAAGTTTACTTTGAAACTTGAGTTTTAGCAACTTGAGTTCCATAAAAAAGCCACTGTGGCACCTGCTGAAGTGGATATTTTTATTAAAAAAAAGTCACGTGGAACTCGAGAATTGTAAAATTGAGTTGCTTGTGAACAAAACTCGAGCTCTGTAAGCTTGAGTTATTTAAAAATTTGAGCATGGAAATGTAAATTTTTATTCATAATCGAGTTTGCAAAGCTCGAGTACTGTGTATAACATGATCTCTCAATAGTAATCTCACACCTTTTGTAAGTCTTATAAGGTGCAATTAGAAACAAAAATTAACTCAGAGGGTTGGCTGAGTTGGTTGGGCACTTGGTCTTAAGGTGTTTGTACCGAATTCAGCTGGGTGTGCTCCCTAATTTGAGTCTAGCTACTTGCATTTTGAAAAAATTCTCTGGGTTAGCGATTTACCCCACTATAGGCCCACCCATTGCGAACAGTGATTAATCTCTGGTTGAAAGTTTTGAGGATATACTGTGCAAAAGGAAAAAAAAAAAAATATATATATATATATATAAACAACAATTGGTGAGGTTGGTGAATACTTTCCGTATGCGAATGAGTTTGTTCTGACAACTTTTTGTCCTCTCAAATTGGTCGATTGAAGCATCGAATATAAATTTCACGATAGCTACAGGTCATTAATAAATGGTTTAAGATGTTGAAAAATTTTGGTGTCATCCTCAAAACTACAACTTTGCCTACAACTCGCCCATGTGGTGAGTTGTGGTTGGTGGATGAGTGATGGTGGGTCCATGTGGGAACACCCCCCACCAACCACAACTCGCCAATGTGGCGAGTTGTGGATGGCAAGTTGTGGACAAAGTTATGGTTTTTGGTGTGGCTCCAAAATTACTCTTAAGATGCTTTTGAAGCTTCTTACATTGGCGAGTTGTGGACAAGGTTGCAGTTTTGAGTGTGGCACCAAAATTACTCTTAAGATGCTTTTGAAGCTTCTGGAGGATGCCTCTTATCTTGGGATGGGACTTCAAATGTGCTAAGATTCAATTGAAACCTATCTTCAAGCAAATGTGCATGACATTTTACTTTTATAATTTGTTTACAAGGAACTTGAGTTTATAAAACTTGAATTCTATGTAATTTAAAAAAAAAAAAAAAAAAATCCACTTCAACGAATGCCACAATGGCTATTTTTATGAAACTCGAGTTTCAAAGTAGTTTCAAAGAAAACTCAAGTTTCACAAACTCAAATTTTAAAAAAGTGGTAAAAAAGTGGTAGATTGCTAATTATTTCATAATCAGTGGTAAGTTACTAAATTTTTTTTTGCGAACAGTGATTAATCTCTGGTTGAAAGTTTTGAGGATATACTGTGCAAAAGGAAAAAAAAAAAAATATATATATATATATATAAACAACAATTGGTGAGGTTGGTGAATACTTTCCGTATGCGAATGAGTTTGTTCTGACAACTTTTTGTCCTCTCAAATTGGTCGATTGAAGCATCGAATATAAATTTCACGATAGCTACAGGTCATTAATAAATGGTTTAAGATGTTGAAAAATTTTGGTGTCATCCTCAAAACTACAACTTTGCCTACAACTCGCCCATGTGGTGAGTTGTGGTTGGTGGATGAGTGATGGTGGGTCCATGTGGGAACACCCCCCACCAACCACAACTCGCCAATGTGGCGAGTTGTGGATGGCAAGTTGTGGACAAAGTTATGGTTTTTGGTGTGGCTCCAAAATTACTCTTAAGATGCTTTTGAAGCTTCTTACATTGGCGAGTTGTGGACAAGGTTGCAGTTTTGAGTGTGGCACCAAAATTACTCTTAAGATGCTTTTGAAGCTTCTGGAGGATGCCTCTTATCTTGGGATGGGACTTCAAATGTGCTAAGATTCAATTGAAACCTATCTTCAAGCAAATGTGCATGACATTTTACTTTTATAATTTGTTTACAAGGAACTTGAGTTTATAAAACTTGAATTCTATGTAATTTAAAAAAAAAAAAAAAAAAATCCACTTCAACGAATGCCACAATGGCTATTTTTATGAAACTCGAGTTTCAAAGTAGTTTCAAAGAAAACTCAAGTTTCACAAACTCAAATTTTAAAAAAGTGGTAAAAAAGTGGTAGATTGCTAATTATTTCATAATCAGTGGTAAGTTACTAAATTTTTTTACCAAGAGTGATATTTGGCCATTTTCAACCCCGATTAGTTGTAAAATACTTTTATATAGCCCTATCACTCATATTATTTTTATTATGTATTAATCACGACTTATTGGTTGTATGTAAAACTGACTGTATTTTTAATTTTTTTTTAGGACTTATTGAAGATCAAAACAAAGCAATCTTATCGTTAGAGAGCGTCAGAGACTCAAAATGGCATCCTAGTCACTACCATTTGGCTTCAAAGTGCCAAATTTCCCATTGTTCACGGACCTAAAGTTTTTAGATTGATACTTCTTCAATTTTTTTTTTTTTTAGTTTTCTTGGCGCCTTGATTGGAGTCACTGAACAATGTTCATAAATGATGTTGACAAGCTGCCCGTCATAAGTTCAAAAGTTTTACCCTTCTACACACACACACACACAAAAACCTTACGTATACATAATTATGTTGGTACCACATAAAATGACATAATTTGTGTTATAACTCGTTCATATGACGAGTTGTAAGCGATAAAGAGATATTTATCACCCGTTTACCACTTATAACTCACTACCTAAGCGAGTTGTGGCACAATCATGCATTCACACCCCATCCCACCCAAACCTAATAATTAAAATGGCAATTTAGTAATTTCGTCCCAACTTTAAGACCATAGTCACAAGTTTCTAGTTCCCTGCCAAATGCACAATTACAAAACCCCTATTAAACCGACACAACAAAGTGTCACTCTACACTACACTCAGCTCTTGAAAGTTGAAACCACTCAAAAACTCAAAGTGTGTGCCTGTCGCAGTCTCACAAATCACAATGGCTCACCGCCCATTCTGTCTTCTGATAACACTAACACTAGCATTCCAACTCATTGTTTTCTTCTCCTACTTCGCATCTGCACGAACACCCACCAATGCTGCACCCCAACCCAAAGATCTGGTCCGTTCATCTTGTGAACACGCTAGCTACCCCAACATCTGTATCCGTACACTCTCATCCTACACTGGACCAGCCAAGAATCCCAAAGACTTAGCCCAAGCTGCTGTGAAAGTGAGCCTGTCACGAGCCAAGCGGGTCTCCAACTACTTGGCCCAAGTGAGCGAAGCCAAAGACTTGAAAATCAGCAAGAGACAGAGAGGTGCGCTGAGTGACTGTGTGGAGCAGATATCAGAGTCGGTGGAGGAGCTGAGGCAGACGCTGAGCGAGCTGAAGCACCTGCGTGTCGAAACTTTCAGGTGGCAGATGAGTAATGCTGAGACTTGGGTGAGTGCGGCTTTTAGTGCGGCTTTGACGTATGAGGACACGTGTCTTGATGGGTTTCAAGGCGTTGATGGGAATAAGCTCAAGTCTGATGTGAAGAGGAAGATTAGGAATGTGGGTAAGGTTACTAGTAACGCTCTCTACATGATCAATCGCCTTGATGAGAGTCGTGGTAAAGCCTAGCCTAGATTATTGAGAGTTTTTTTTTTTTTTTTTTTTTCTTGGCAAAAATGATGATGATGGACGGTCCTGATCACTCTGTGTAACTGTGTAGTGTGTATCATATGATATATTTATAAAGTATGCAACTTTTGAATATCAATATCTTTATATTTATAAATATAAAAATATATGTATCAGGCTTTGTTCTCCTAAGGTTAAAGCTGTATGTATGTATATTGCTATGATTTTACTACTTCTCAATTGCAATGCTATAGTATTTCACAATTTTTCTTCCACAATATGAGAGATTAATTACCTTTGTTTTACTAAGCAGAAGAGCTTAAAAAGCAGTGAAAGAAAATGTGTATAATTTAGAAAATAAATTATGGGTTTACCTAAAAGTGATATACAACCACTCATATGTTAACTACGCATAAAAGGTGGCAAAATTATAGCAAAAAAGTTTGTTACCGTAGAACAACTCACTACCGCAACGAAATGTCCAAAAAGTTGAATGATAGGTGGTGTAAATTGTAATGCAAATTGTTGTTGCCCTTTTTTAACTTCTTTAATGGGTAAGTTAATATAGGCCGATGGTCGGTCCATGCAACCTGTCCTTCAGTCTGGGAAGGTCCATTTTTGCTGGGCCATAGAAAAGAATATATGCTATATGCGTATCCTACTCTAGAGTCCACAGTTTGGTTGTTATCACCAAAGAAACGTCAAAGAGCATCTCCAAGAGAGTCACCGGATTGTTTAGCTGAAATTTTAACACTGTGAGGGTCTTTGTTTTTCAACACCTTAAAAACGTGTCATGAGTTGGACATTAGAGAGTGTTTAGTTTGATGAGTTTTGAGTTATACAACTCTACTTTCATCGCCTAAAACTCAAAAATTTTGGACCCTACTTAAAAATTGGTCTGGACTTTTGTCAAGAGGTAAAACAAAATCGGACTTGGCACTCCCAAAGAATGGGCCTTGAGGTCCTATACCACTCTGAACACAAACGCTAAAGCCCAAACTAAAAAAACGCAAAGAAATTGAGCAATGAGCATGCAAGATATTAGATATATAATAATGACCACCACCCAAACAAGACATGGGACTGGGAAGTCCTTACATTTTCATCCTTTTGAGTGCATAGGATATGTCATATGACTCTTACTACTAGAAGATTCCCAAGATCACTAGAATCCCTGGTCCGACTTGATGCATGAAGCCTAAACCTCAATGGCACCTTCATGATTTTCCTGAGCATATGTAATATTCGACAATCCCCACATTTCAAAAACCTGGAAAATTTTATTATTTTGGTCACAAGCCCTTGGATTATCTATGAATAGAGTGTGAATTAAATTATCGGACATTTCATATGCCTATTCATTTAAAGGATAGTTAAATTATTACCTAGCTTAAATAAAAAAAAGAACCTGCTGTATGTTAAACAACACTTGGCACAGTCTCTTTTATTAGGGATGAGTCGCCATTATCTGGATTTTTTTGCAAAAAAAAATCATTTTCCCAACAATTTTATTAGTTAACAACATTTCCAAACTATTTAAGAAACTGGCATCTCAAGTCTCTTAGACTCGATTTCCATGTGTTAGCAAAACTGAGATGGATTAAAAATCCACGTGGAAATTGACTCTTTAAGACTCAAGTTTTGTCATCTTCTTCCTCGAAGGGAACTTGAGTCTCTAAGACTTGAGTTCCATGTGGATTTTTTTAATCCACCTCAACAACACACTTCATGAAAATCGAGTCTTTGAGGCTTGATTTGCTACAGTAAAATCGAGTCTTCCAAACTTGAGATGTCAGTTTCCTAAATAATTTGGAAACGGCGCTAACTAACAAAAATATTTCAAAATGGGTATTATTTTGAAAAAAATCCCCATTATCTACACCTTCACCCCAACCCACCCCAATCATTTTTTTTTTTTTTGAAAGATATTTTTAAATGAAATAGAGAAGGGATAGAGACTATATTTCAAAAAGTGGTGACTTAAAATAGGAAAAATGGTTTTAGCTTAAGGGGAAAATTTAAATACGCAAAAATCTTAAAGACAATGATTTTCATTGTTGAAAGGGATCTAGGCTCAGAGCTTAAGCCTCGTTTTTGTGAGAAGATACTGAAGTTCCCAAGGACCTCTCAAACTTGTCAAATTGCATTTGACTAGGATGCTTCCATTTTTACTCTCTCTCTTAATTGTCCATAAGCAGTAGTTTTAAGGGGAATGCCTATTATTCTTTGCATCTTTCATATGAAACTTTAATGGATTCAAGATTAGAAATACTTGTTTGTAAGTGATATATATCTCTCTCTCTCTCTCTACTTGTATTTTCTTTTGAAAAAAAAATGCACTTGGTACATATGCATGAAAAATGCATAAACAGGTGACATGCAATAGTAAAAACATCATGGGCTCAGCCCAATCCAATCCTACCAGCACACATGAATTCAACATATATAGCACACATCTATAATGCATGAAAATATAGTTAAAATGCAAATGTGATGCAATGCATGATCATTTAAAATAATTTAAACAAAAACCCATCCCAAAAATTTTGCAAAAACCTCTTTAATTTTGAAAAACCCCAAATTTTTCAACAAACCCCAAAAGTTAGGTCACAAATGATGAAATGCATGATAAATGAATGAATAAGAGACATACTAGAGGAGGAAGACGCTCTTGAGACCGAAGAACACTTGGGGAAGAGGCTTGGAGTGATTGAGAAGTGTTTAGGAAGGTGAGGAGTCAAAAAGGATTGAGAAAAATGAAGTAGAGATCTCACTGACCCTATATATAGAAATCCCAGTTTCTCGATGGATCGAGAGATGTCGAGAGCTATCGGGAATTAAAATAGCAAGAAATAGCTATCGAGAAGCTATTTAAGCATCTATCGAGCATATAGAAATTTCCTTGATGGATTGAGAAGTTGCTGAGCAACTATCAAGATTGAATCTCAAGAATTTCGATGGATCAAGATTACGATAACAACTATCGAGAAAAGAAGCTCAAGAGGCTCGATAGATAGCCTAGCAATCGAGAAGCTGTCGAGATTACTTAAAAACTATTTTTAAAGAAAAGAAAAACACAAATATGAATGCAATTAAACATACTACTCAACCAAAGATCCAAAACAACATTTTAATTGCTTGATGGGGACTGACGAAACTGGCAAGTCTATCTTATGTGGACGAGTCCTTCAATATGGACAAATATACCCTTAGGACAGATGACGCAGAAGACAACACTACTGACGAAGGTATCTAGGCCATTTAATACAATCAACTAAATGGTTATACCTCCAACTGTATGAACCGTTTGAAGACATTGATGCCTCATTACACAGCCCCGAAACGTTACCAAGAGGAGCATTAAGACCTCCATAACTGCTCCAACGGCTAGAGACCATGAGAGCATATATAAAGCCCACACACTCCCACGAAGAGGAGAGAGATACAAGTAAGAGAGGAGATTTTTCTTTCATTCTGTTCATTTTATATTGTTTTACTTTGAAGAGAGTTTCGTATACTGAATTTGGCATCGGAGACATTGCAACAGGCACCACACCGGTGACCATTGGTGAAAGCTAAAGGATCACCTCCATCTGACAAACATTACTGACGAGCTTCCACTTATCAGTTTGGCGCCGTCTGTGAGGAACGACATTTTCGTGTTCAAACTCGAAATAGTGGTTTCCTATTCTTATTCTTTTTGGATGGAGTCCAATCAAGATTCTGTAGCCCTAGCTCAGCAAATTCAGGCCCTTGCAGCCACAGTTGAAGAGTTGACTAGGCAAAACCAGGAAATGAAGCTACAGCTTCAGCAAGAGGAAAATCGTTCGAGGGGAAATCAAGAAGACGAAGGGAATAGCCACAGAAGAAGTGACAATCGAGGGCCAAACACCCCCGCCGAGCAAAATTCAGACCTTCTTCGAGAGATGAGGAAGGAGATGGACGAACTTAGGAATGCCATCAAGGAAAAAACAGAGCAGAGTGTGGATCGGATGGTCCGAGCGACGGACTCGCCATTCACAACAGCAGTCCTCGACTGTCTAGTGCCGTCAAAATTTCGGTTACCTCAGCTCGAGCCCTTTAATGGGCTGAAGGACCCCCAAGATCACCTAAATACCTTCAAAACGACCCTGGGACTGCAGCAGCCCCCAGATAAAATATTGTGTCGTTCCTTCCCAACAACACTCAAGGGAGCTGCCCGGGAGTGGTTCACAAAGTTGCCAACGTCGTCCATCGACACATTCGAGTAGTTGAGCAACGCCTTCCTGCGTCACTTTATTGGAGGACAACGACCAAAGAGAACCGCGGATCACTTGCTCACCATCAGGCAGGGAGAGAAGGAAACCTTGAGGTCATATGTAAAACGCTTTACCAGGGAGACACTGGAGGTAGACGAGGCTGACGATATGGTGTAGTTGACGACCTTTAAGGCAAGGTTGAGGTCCAGGGAGCTCGTTACCTCACTCGCGAAGAACCCCCCAAAGACGATGGCTGAAATGCTCCTTAAAGCGCAGAAGTACATGAACGCTAAGGACGCGTTGGCTGCTATCAGGGACGAAGACAGACCGGGGGACAAAGGGAGAAGAGAAGACGACCGTAGAGGACAAAAGCGGGACCGTCCGGATCGTCGAACTAACGACGAAGTTAGAAGGAAAGATGATAAAAGTCCACGAACGGTAAAATTCACCCCTCTTGTTATACCTGTTGACAAAATTTTGACGCAGATTAAAGATGAGCACTACCTTAAATGGCCACGGCCATTGGATTTGTCCCCTAGCGTCCGCGACAGGAGTAAGTATTGTCGATTTCATAAAGATCATGGCCATTACACCAAAGATTGTAGGGATCTCAAAGAGCAAATAGAAGAATTGATACGAAAAGGGAAGTTGCAGAAGTTTATAAAGAAGGGAGAGTACAACAAATTCCGAGATGAAAACAAAGCCCAACATGAGTCCTCGTCCAAGAGCGGAGGCCGTCAGTCCCAACCTCCTCAAAATGTGATCGGGAAAATACAGACGATCGCGGGGGGACCTATCACGGGAGGCTCATTCAAATCACTTAAGAAAACACATCAACGATAGGTGAATAGCGTCCACATAGTACCCCCACCTAAGTACAGACGAACTGATCAGGATATGACCTTCAATGAGAATGACGCTAGAGGAGTGAAACAGCCTCATAATGACCCTTTGGTCATAATGCTCACCATAGAAGGGTTCAACACCAAAAGGATCCTCGTGGACAACGGTAGTTTTGCTGACATCATTTACTTTCCTGCATTCCAGCAACTAAAACTAGATCCAAGAAGACTACGTCCGTTTGATTCCCCTCTCATTAGCTTTAGCGGTGACAGGGTGTATCCCAAAGGCATAGTGACGCTGGCAGTAACAGTGGGAACGTACCCGAGCAGTTGACTCGTTAGATAGACTTCTTGGTAGTAGATTGTCCCTCGTCATATAATGTCATTATTGGAAGGCCAGCACTCAACAAGTGAAAGGCGTCCACATCCACCTACTGCCTGAAGGTAAAATTTCCAATGGAAAATGGTGTTGGTGAAGTTAAAGGAGACCAAGTTCTAGCTCGGGAATGCTACCAGGCTGTTTTAGCAGCTAAGGAAAACCACACGTGGACAATAGAAGAAAAAGAGGAAGAAAAGGTAGAGGTACTGGAAGCAGTAGAGCTGATCGAAGGGGAAGCAACGAAAACAACTAGAATAGGGACGAGCTTAAGTCTTGAGATGAGAACGAAGCTCATTCAGTTTCTTAAGGAGAACTTAGACGTCTTTGCCTGGAGCCATGATGACATGCCAGGCATATCTCCAGAAGTCATCCAACACAAGTTGAATGTGGACCCAGAGCGGAAGCCCATCAAGCAAAGACGAAGAACCTTTGCGCCCGAGAGAGACCAAGCAATCACTGACGAAGTGAGTAAACTCTTGAATGCAAGCTTCATCAGGGAGGTATACTATCCAGATTGGCTTGCAAACGTCGTCCTAGAAAAGAAAGCAAATGGGAAATGGAGGATGTGTGTGGACTTCACGGACCTAAACAAGGCCTGTCCGAAGGATAGCTTTCCTCTTCCGAGAATAGACCAGCTCGTAGACTCTATGGCTGGGCACAAGCTGTTGACGTTCATGGATGCATTCTCAGGGTACAACCAGATAAAAATGGCTGACGAGGACCAGGAGAAAACTGCCTTCATTACTAGTCAAGGGCTCTACTGTTATAAAGTAATGCCGTTTGGACTGAAGAATGCCGGAGCGACTTATCAGAGGTTGGTAAATAAAATGTTCGTCAAGCAGATAGGCAGGAATATAGAGGTGTACGTCGACGATATGCTCGTCAAGAGCAAGGAAGAGCTTGCACATCTGGATGACCTTAAGGAGACATTCGATACCCTCAAACAATACCAAATGAAGCTGAATCCTGGTAAATGTGTTTTTGGTGTTGCCTCCGGAAAATTCTTGGGATTCATGGTGTTTCAGAGAGGAATAGAAGCAAATCCTGAGAAGGTACAGGCCATAATCAATATGGCATCACCTAAGACCGTCAAGGAGGTCTAGAAGCTTACAGGCCGGATTGCAGCACTCAACAGGTTCGTCTCTAGAGCAACGGACAAATGCTTACCATTCTTTAAGACCCTGAAGCAAGCCTTTGAATGGACCGACGAATGCGAAGCGGCATTCCAAGAGCTCAAACGTTACCTTAGCAATCTGCCACTTCTAAACCCGTCCAAAGAAGGTGAAAACTTGTATTTGTACTTAGCAGTATCATCTACAGCCGTCAGTGCAGCCTTAATCCGAGAAGAAGATAGGAAACAGCTCCCAGTTTACTACGTCAGCCAAGCTTTCCAAAGAGCTGAATCCAGGTACCCAAAAATCGAGAAAATCACGTTTGCATTAATAGTAGCCTCACGCAAGCTCAGGCAATACTTCCAGGCAAATCCAATCCTAGTGATGACGGACCAACCCATCAAGAAGTCTATGAGGAAGCCCGAAGCAGCTGGGAGGATGGTCCAATAGGCGATTGAACTCAGCCAATTCGAAGTGGAATACCATCCCAGGACGGCTATTAAAGCACAAGCTTTGGCAGACTTCATCGCCGAGTTTACCTATCCAGACAAGCCCAGCCATGCCAGCAAGGACAAAGCATGGGTAATGCAAACTGATGGCTCGTCAGCCCAAAAAAGAGGGGGAGTAGGGGTCGTCATAACCACTCCTGACAGAGAAGTATTGAGATATGGAGTTCAGCTAAAATTCCAGCCACCAATAACGAGGCTGAGTATGAAGGAATTCTGATAGTTTTAAGGCTTGGAAAAGAACTTGGGGCCAGGAACCTGCTAGTCCAAAATGACTCCAAGTTAGTAATTGGGCAGATCAGAGGAGAATACGAAGCAAAAGAAGAAAGAATGCAGAAATACCTCAAGTTGACGAAGCACTTAACTCAAGAATTTGAAAAAGTGGAGTTCATCCAAATTCCGAGACACCAGAATATGGCCGCAGACGAAGTTTCAAAGATAGCCTCGTCGGAAGAAATAGAATTGAAGACAGACCTGATGATTGAGATACAGAAAAACCCCAGCATAGAAGAAATTTTAACATTCGTAGTCCAGGGCACAAGTAGCTGGATGACGCCCATTATGTCTTTCCTCCAGGATGGCCACCTACCTCAGGATGCAGATGAAGCCAGGAAGATCAAGAAGAGATCCGCCAGATTCACGATTCTCAATGACACCTTATACAAGAGAGGTTTCTCCATGCCCTACTTGAGGTGCATTGATGAAGAAGAGGCCGAATACGTCCTAAGAGAGGTCCATGAAGGAATTTACGGAGATCATGCAGGACCGAGATCCTTAGTGAGAAAGATTATGCGAGCAGGGTACTTCTGGCCAACCATGCAAGATGACGCATCAAGGTTCGTCAAGAAATGTGACAAATGTCAGAGGTTCAGGAATATTCAACGACTTCCATCAGAAAAGCTGACGACGATAACATCTCCATAGCCGTTTGCACAATGGGGAATCGACATCGTTGGCCCTCTGCCTTAAGGCAAAGGTGAGGTAAAATTCTTGCTAGTTGCTATTGATTATTTTACTAAATGGGTTGAAGCAGAGGCTGATAAGTGTAATTTTTACATGATTTTTATTATCCTCTTATTTATTAAAATTGTTAGTTTTCCTTTATTTCTTTTGATTTGATTTGATTTTTTTTTATTTATATTTATCTATTCATTTGTGCTTTGAAGGAATGAGAAGAGCAAGGAATCAAAGGAATTTTGTACAAAATCCAAGTCCAATTCGGATTAGGATTCCAGCCTACATATCAGTTAGTATTTTCAGCATAACTTTGGGCTCAGATATCCAATCGAGATAATTCAAGTTGGTCTGGAAAGTTAACTTAAAGGGCTACAACTTTGTAGTTTACCAAAAGTCCGAATTCTGATGTTAAATGGGCCAAAATCGTCGGTTAAGTGAAGCCTAAAAATCTGAGATTTTCTCCAAACGGGAATAGGATTCCTTGACCTATTTAAAGGCTCTTTAGGGTAAAAAGAAAAAAAAGGAGAGAAAACCTGAGAGGAAAAGGGGGCTGCCGCATTAAAGATTTTTCTTTTAGGAGTCTTTCTGAAGAGGAGGATCTGAGGGCAAAGGCGAGAGCTTCATGTTGATCAACCATCAGATGAAAGACATAAGTTTTATTTGTTTTCTTTTCAGTTTTATTATGAACTAAATTTTATTTTCTAGAGCGTTGATGTAGTCTAGCAATGAACACACAATTTATATTTTGAATTATTTTATTTTTAATATTTCCATGATTGAGTGTTTAATTCTTATTCTTAATACTTACTATTTTTTACGAATTATGGTTTGATCAATTGAATTACAATGAGACCGAGAGGTGATTTGTTATTTTAGTTCTAGAATTAAACACCATTAGTTGAGCGAAAGTAGAGATGCTAAATCAACTGCTCTAGATCCATTCTTATCATATTTTTACACTTTTAGATTTTACGCTTTGTTAATTTTTTATTCATAGATTTATTTTTATTAAATAGTTTAATTTAATTCAAATAGTAGAATGTTCCATCTATTTTCGATTTTCCAAATAGTACTTAATTTAGTAAATTTCGGTATTCAATAACATAGTTAATCCCTGTGGGTTCGACATTCGTTTTCTAAAAACACTTTACTACTTGTTACGATTCTGTGCGCTTGCAGATTATTTTACACGAACAGAGGCATTGGCGACCATCACCGAGACCAGAATCCAGGGTTTCGTGTGGAAGAACATAATTTGCAGGTTTGGGATTCCACAGATGATCATATCAGGCAACAGACGACAGTTCAATAGCCAGGGATTCAAGGACTTCTGCTCGAGCCTGGGCATCAAGAACCAGTTTTCATCACCAGGCCACTCACAGACGAATGGATAGACGGAAGTGACGAACCGCACGTTGCTCAAGATCATAAAGACCAAACTGGACGATGCGAAGGGTGCCTGGCCAGAAGAACTGCCCAACGTCTTGTGGGCCTACAGAACCACGGCTAGAACCCCAACGGGAGAGACCCCCTTCAAACTTACCTACAGTACAGAAGCAGTGATCCCTGTCGAAGTGGGAATAACCAACACCAGACGAGAAGTTTTCAATGAAGAAGACAATGACGACCTACTGCGAGTTGATCTAGATTGCCTTGACGAAGTACGAGACAAAGTCTTCAGCAAAATAACGGAATACCAAAAAAAATGACAGACTACTACAACAGAAGGGTGAGGCTCAGGCGACTCAACATAGGAGACCTCGTCCTGCGCAAAGTGACCTAAGCAACCAAAGACCCAACTCAAGGAAAGCTCGGCCCCACATAGGAAGGACCATACAAAGTCATTCACTACTCTAGACAAGGCGGCTACCACTTGGAGACCTTAGACGGACAAAGGCTCCCAAGACCATGGAACATTGAACATTTGAAGAAATACCATCAGTAGATGTAATGGAAAGACGTATTCGTCATTAACAATCAATAAATGAATTATTCAGCCAATATTTGTGTACAAACAGGCCTGGTCCAGAAGAAACTAACAAGAGCCAAAAATGGCTAAGTAACAAGATTCTGCCTTGACAGATGTACGTTACTGACGAAGATAATATCACTAAGAATGATTAAAAAGCCAAAAATAGCTAAGTAACAAGATTCCGCCTTGACGGATGTACGTTACTGACGAAGATAATATCACTAAGAATGATTAAAAAGCCAAAAATGGCTAAATAACAAGATTCCGCTTAGACGGATGTAAGTTACTGACGAAGAAATCCGCCTAAAAGCCAAAAATGGCTAAGTAACAAGATTCCGCTTAGACGGATGTAATTTACTGACGAAGAAATCCACCTAAAAGCCAAAAATGGCTAAGTACTAAGATTCCGCTTAGACGGATGTAAGTTACTGACGAGGAAATCTGCCTAACGCAGAAAATGGCTAAGTAACAAGATTCCGCCTAGATGGATGTAAGTTACTAACAAATATGTACACGCCAAATTGGCCAAATAATAAAATGCCAGAAGAAAAGGCTAAATGGCAAGACTCCACCTTGACGGAAGTACACTACTGACGACTAAAAAACAAATATAAGGTGCTACCAAGATGGCAGACACGGCAAGCATGCATCAGATCAAAGAACGTGCAATCACGAATACGAGTGAGTGCCAAAGAAATAAAATTAAAGCCTGAAACTAGCAAGCAAGTTACCACTATCTTTACAACTAAGAGCCCATAAACACTGGGCTAAAAACGTTGTCCTCGAAATAAATAAAATTGTTCAGCAAATAGATTTACAAAAAAAAAAAGAAAAAAAAAAGAAAAAAAAAAAGAAAACAAACGCCCAAAACATGACGGGCATCACAAAAAGAAAGAAATTTTTTCTAAGTGTCAAGTTCGTCCAGAAGCATCGTCGGCAGGGGCATCCTCAGTACAAGCGGCGTCAGCAGGAGCGTCAACTAGAGCTTCAGGCTCGGTGGCAGACGATTGAACAGCCTCGTTAGCCACCATCTCTTGATCCACCTCTTCCAGATCCAACGCCTCCATATTCACTCCGGAAGGGTGCTTGACAAGGTATCTTCTCAGAAGCTCAAAACCCTTAAAATACCAACTGAGGAGCACGGTGTTGTACTCGTCAGTGGTTTGGAAAGCTTTTACTGATCTGGCTACAATGGTCTTGAGGCTCTCCCTGGCTGCAATAATCTGCTCGTCCTTATCAATAGTCAGTTGGCACTCCACCCTAAGATCGTCTGTAAGCTTCTTTACCTGCTCTCTCAAGGTATTCGCCGTACCCATGGATTCAATAAGGTCCTTCTTCAGGGCAGAATTCTCCGTCTCCAATACCTCCACCCTAGAAGTCAGAGACGCCACCTTTGCTTACTGGGTAAGATACTCAGAAGAAAGATGAAGACTCTCCCCCAGCACCTAAAAGAGAGTTAGAGGCATCAAAAAAAAAAAAAAAAAGAACCTAGAAGCAGAGGTACCTGAATGATCTTATGAACATGACCAGCGGCTACCCCACTAAGAGGGACACCAGACAAGGCCTTTAGATCGGCAGCTGTTATTACTTCGTGGGCCCGGTCCACTGCCATTTTCTCGTCGTTCCAAATGGTAGGTGGACGAGAGTTAGCCTTCTCCTTCTCCTTCCCCTTTTCAGATAGACGTGGCCTTTTAGAGACGGGAGTGCCACCTATCTCTTCCAATGACGCAATTGGAGAAGCTGTCCTAGTCGTCTCTCCCGCGGAAACGATCGGGTGGACGGAAGCTGGTGGAGCAACGGGAGTGCCTTTCCTGGTAACGCGCACTGTCTTCTTGCCGAGGTTGGACAGCGACTCATCTTTCTTCAACCTCATTTTTGCTTAGAGGTCCTTGTTAAACTTCGTCGTCATTTCTGCCAGAAAAGAGCAACATAAAAAATAAAAAAAATAAAAAAAAAAACACACAAAGGAGGAAGGAAAGAAAAACGCTGACGGGTTCAACACTTACTTTTTTTTCCTTCAATTTCAATATTTCGCAAGACAAAAGAAGAAGGGTCCGGGCCGAGGTTATAAAAAGCAAGCGTCCTCGGGTCTACCAAGTCGTCCCAGCTCTCAATCGACTGGGCGTATTCGATTGCTTGCTCAACTCGTTCCTTGTACCTGCTCTTGAGTTTAGGTCGTCTCTTCATTGCAAAAAGGAGGATAACAAAGAAATTGTGACAACCATAAACAAATGAATACAACCAAACTAAAACGACAAGGAGGGAAACTGACGCACCTAAGGTCGCAGTTCCCCACCGACGAAGCAACCTTGGAATGTCACCTCATTCCTGATTGGAGGGAGTCTCAAAATCATCCCCGGACACAAAGAAAAATCTTGACTTCCAATATCTGAAGAATGAAGGCAGCCCTCTAATAATCCTGGTCCTCCTCTCCCAAGGAACCAGCTCATAATACCCATACTCCTTTGATTCTTTCAAACGATAAAGGTGGATGAGTTCACCCACCTTAATCATATCCCCGTTAGCAGCCAACCATATCTCCATACAGTTGACTACTATTCTCCATGAGTTAGGCATTAGCTGCCCAGGGGCGATCCCAAAATGGTTCAGAAGTTCCATCAAGAAAGGGTGGATGGGGAATCTAAGTCCACAGGTAAAGGCAGCCTCATAAAAGCACACCTCACCTAGGAAGAAATGACAAGCCCTATCCTCGTCACTAGGCCAACGAACGCGAACCCTTTCCAGAAATTGGAACCTATCCTTAAATCTACTGACCGTCTCGGCATCTAGCCCACAAACCTCTTCAAGGGCATAAAAAGCCCTAATGACACGAGGAGAAGAGACAGTCGTATCCCCCTCCACTGGATTGCCGCTAGACGACAACCCAGTCTCAAGATCACTAGATCTGACCTCAGACATTATCTTCTCCTTCCTCACCTGACCCTCGAACCAGTCAACTGATTGCCTAAGTAAAGGCAACAATTCAGTCAATACCACACTAAGACCACTACCCTCAAAAACAAAATTTTCAAAATCTAAGAAAGTGCCTAAAGCCCCCCCTAAGCGCGCAAAAAGAAAAGAAATCGAAGGACAAACAACTCTAACCTCAGAATTGCCAACCATGAAAGCCCAACAAAAGCATAGAAAAGGAAAACAACACAACTGAATCACAGGTAAATTAAAAACAAAAAAGCAAGAAAGAGGAAATTAGGAACAATACCACAGCGAAACCAAGAAAGGAAAAGCAAGAAGGAAGGAGAAACACACCTTAATCAATGGCGGATTGAGGAAGCTCTGCTTAACCAGCGTACCAACTCAAAGAAAAGTAGCAGGAAAAAGCTAAAGAAAAGTAATGATTGAAATGTGAAGAAGAAAAATGAGGAGAGAAGGAAGTTAAAAGTAAAAGCTCGAAAAATGGAAAGACCGGCGGGAAACCCAATAGTCTCATCACTTGGAACATTAATTGTACCAATCAGCGCGCGCCACGTAGGCCATAATCTGTGGAGTGCCGCCGCTTCGCACCTAATACGGAGCAGAACCCCAAGAGTCATTTACAACTTGTAACCCTTCATATTCTATGATCGTCACTAAAACAACGAACACAGAATCAGGGGGCAGCTGACGAGACTGATAAGTACTGATGAAACTAGAAAGTCTATCCTATGTGGATGAGTCCTTCAATATGGACGAATATACCCTCAGGACAGACGACGCAGAAGACAGCACTACTGACGAAGGTATCCATGCCATTTAATACAATCAACTAAACGGTTATACCTCCAACTGTATGAACCGTTTGAAGACATTGATGCCTCATTACACAGCCCCGAAACGTTACCAAGAGGAGCATTAAGACCTCCATAACTGCTCCAATGGCTAGAGACCATGAGAGCATATATAAAGCCCAACACTCCCACAAAGAGGAGAGAGATACAAGTAAGAGAGGAGATTTTTCTTTCATTCTGTTCATTTTATATTGTTTTACTTTGAAGAGAGTTTCGTATACTGACTTTGGCATCGGAGACATTGTGGCAGGCATCACACCGATGACCATCGGTGAAAATTGAAGGATCACCTCGATCTGACGAACATTACTGACGAGCTTACACTCATCAGAGACTATTACCTTCGAGGTACATCCTATAACTTCCACATCTCCTAAAATATACACTTGCAATCATATTTAAAGCATTTTGATTCTTTTTGCTTTTATTTTCTTTGCATATTTTTTTTAAGCAAATCATGCATGGGCATATAAAAGAGAGAAAAGAAATACCCACTTATATTAAGCTTTTGACATTTCACTTTTGCTATACCGAAGTATAGAGATGTCATTTCATGATTGACAGGCAATAGCGGTGAGATGGTTATTTATGCCTTTCTTTTAGGATTTTCTAGTTCTTCCCATCAAAAATAGTGATACAAGTGTTAAATACAAGAGATTACTTAATCTTACTCATCACAAATATGAGCCACAAAGCTCATTTGCTTAGTTGTGTATAGAGATGCTCATCTAAACTACAAAAGATACAAAATTTAGAAAACTTTGTTTCAATGGTCATCCAAGGTATACAAACACCAATGTACACAAACACACACTGTTTTTGTATTTTTCTGATTTTTCAATTTTTTTTATTTTTTATTTTATTTTTATGAGAAACAAAATAAAGTAAAACCGGAAAAAAAAAAACAAAAACAAAAACAAAAACAAAAACAAAAACAAAAAAACAAAAACAAAAACAAAAACAAAAACATGTTAAACAAAACAAAGTATAAAACTAGACTGACTCAAAACAAGAAAGCAAACACACAAGTAATGCAAACTCAAAAACAAGAAATGAGAGAGAGAGAGAGAGAGAGTGACTAAATCACTTAGAGCCTTTTTCCTTCCACACCTTGAAAGAACATTTCCGTTTAACAAAATCTTGATCCGGCGGTGAGGAGGAAGAATTGAACCCGTTCAAATTCGAAAGGAATATAAAGGCTTTAAATAGATCTCCAAAAGGAGCAAAGAAGGATGGAAACTAATTCTGGTTTCCCAATGAGATCATACTATTGCGTTGTTGAATGGTAAACCATTTATAGCAATTTGGTCGAGTATGTCCAACTACTTCACAGTGATGACAGAGATACTGCTTCTTCTGTTTAGACTTTTAAGTGTTTTCCTTCTTAGCCCTAGGGTTTTTAATCTCTTTCTTATCAAGTTTAGGGGGTGCTCCTAAGATAGATTTACCCTTATCTATGTTATCACTAACTAACACAGTTTTCACATTATTATTCTCAGATTCAACATTATTAGCAGGTGAAACAAAAACAGTAGTACTAGTATAAGCAATACTAGAAGAAGAGAAGTTATACCCTAAATCGGTTCGATCAGAAGCATATTTCTGAATGCTGATCATCTCGTCAAGCTTTGCACTTAAAATCCTTTCCAACTGAGTTCTAACTTGGAATAGTTCTGCCTCAAGCTTCTTGGTCTTCTCAACCAAGAAATTGTTCTCAAATCGTAGTGCTCCAATGGTTTGATTTGCTTCATCAAACTTCGTGGAAAGCTCTTCTCGATCAAGTTCTACATCACTCAGCTTCTTGGTGGCTAGCCTATATAGTTTCTCATGCTTTTCAGAAACCTTATACAACTTTTCATAGGCTATATGAATATTATCTTGATTGTCCATTTTCTCGAACTTAGAATCCACCAAGTCTTCTTCATCATCCCCATCTTAAACAATCCCCTCAGTAGGATTTACAATGGTAGTGAAGGCATTTAGGAATTCATTATCCTCATTGTCAAGAAATCCTCAGGCTCGGTGTCGCTTAAAGTTGCGACAAGTGCCTTGCTCTTCCTAATGGTCTTAAGATAAAGGCATTCTTGTTTCATGTGACTGAAACTTTGACACCTAAAGCACTTTGGTGCTGAAGGAACAGTGTACTGACCTCTATCCCTAGCATCATTCTTTCCTTTGTCTTGGTTCTTGAACTGAGATGAACTGGATTGCTTGCGGTCTTTGTCAAATCCTTTACCATTGGCATTCTCAATGAACTTTTTGAACTGCCTAGTAATGTAGGATTTCATTTTAGAATTTTTATCATCTGAAGAATCATAAGTGTCACTACTTTTAGTCTTCAATGTCATGTTCTTACCCTTACTAGATTTCCAAATCCTTGTCAAACTCATCTCATAGGTCTGCAGATTACCAACCAATTCTGTCAAAGGAATTTTGTCAATATCCTTTGATTCTTCAATTGCGGTGATCTTGGCATGAAATCTTTCGAGTAGAGATTTAAGCACCTTTCTAACAATCTTGGGTTCGGGAATGGTTTCCCCAAGATTACAGGCTGAGTTCACTATGTTTTTGAGCTTGGTATAAAACTCATCGAATGAATCATCCTCCTCCATCTTAATCTCTTCAAAACTCGTAGTAAGCCTTTGAAGATTCGAATCCTTGATAGTTTTGGTTCCTTTATAGGTTGTCTAAAGGATGGTCCCTGCTTCCTTCGTAGTTTCAGTAAAGGATATCTTCTTGAACTTCTTATTCGTGGCTACACTGAATAAAGCATTCAATGCCCTGTTGTTGAAGTTGGTCGCCTTAATCTTAGCATCATCCCAATCGGTCGGCGCTTTCTTAGGCTTGGTCCAGCCTATCTCCACAGCTTGCCACACCTTCTCATCTAATGACTGCAATAAAGCTCTCATGTGTACTTTACAGTATACATAGTTAGTGCCATCAAATAAAGAATGTATAATTAAAGATTGTCCTCTATCCATGACAAACAGGGGTCAATGGATCACACAGCAAAGATTAACCCTAATTAGAGTGTGCCTACTTTGATACCACTTGATAGGCTAAGAATGTATTAACCTCTTATGATGAATTAACCAATTAATTAGCCAAGTTAATTAATTAATTCAATTAGTATGCAATAAGTGTGGTAGCACAAACAAATCACCAAATAACTAAATGCAGCGAAAAAATAAATTTGATACAAGTGATTTGTTTACGAATGGGGAAAACCTCCAAGGCAAAAACCCTACTGGGGATTTTAAAGTCACCACTCCCGAGAATTCACTATTATCATAACAAGCAGTTACAAGTAAAGGAATTTCAATATCTTATACCAACCTACAGTTGAACTCTTACCCCAATACCCAATTGGACTTGTTCTGTAGTGATAAACTCTCCTTTTCAATGCACAGCTCCTAGTACGTGACTAACTAATTCGATGCGCGGATCCCAATATGCGGCTTACACACCAACTTAAGAAGGAGGTTGGCTGTAAAGTTCTTCAGTTTATCAATACGATGAAGATCATGAAACTCCTTGGTTACAAAACCCTACGGCGTACAAACGCAGTAGCTTCTTGAAGAGAAAGATGAACTAGGGCATATGTCTCCTATTCACAATATGCTTGTGAAAAACTTTTGCATTGATGTGCATCAGCTGTGACGGCCTTTAAAACAATCCTTATATATGTTTAGGGTTGTGAGAAAAGAAAACTCAAACATCTATAAATAGATTGGAGTGAAATCAGATTTGAAAAATTGATTTTCTTAAATTTCGATAGATACCCTATTTGTTGAGCCGCTGTTGAGCATCAGGTTGAAACAATTTTTTAAATCTCGATAGATACTAGTTGTCGAGCTTAAAAATCTAGCACTTCTTCACTTGATTCTTAGACAAACTTGCATGGTTACAACACTTGAACTTGAAACCTTGTTCCTTGATGTATTAAACACATCCTAGATCTACACAATTACAAGTAAAGTGTGTTTTGTTAAAGGATTAGCCAATTTTACATTGACATATGTTCTTAACATGATTCATATATGTCCTAACACTTATTGATGGTAAGTGGATATGCTTATTGATGGTGAGACTAGACAAATGGATGAGTCATGTGATAGACCGGAATTTTCTACCTCATGAGGCTAGAATTATTAAAAGTATAACACTAAGTGAGAGGGTCCCACTTAATCTAATGATATGCTCAAATAGCAAAGATGGAAGATACAGAGGATTAGAGAAACAAGAAAAACGCCTATAAGATGCTTACCCAAGAAAGAGCAAGTTGCCAAAACCAAGAAGTTTGAACTTAGAGCATTTCATTTTTTTTTTTTCACAAGGAAATATAATCAATAGCATTTACAAACTTATGTTATATAATAAATGAAAAAGAACTTCATATCGGCCAACTATTACAATGATACAATCCAACATTTGTCTTAAACATTCATCCAATTATAAATTGTTCAAAAAGGCATGTAAGCCAAGCAGTATCCAACTTTCATAATGGTAAAACTTACATAAACATATAGAACTACTAAATTTCTAGATCATACGGAAATCACCCCATTTCTTGAAGCCAAAACTCTCCTCCAAGAAAAGATTTGGGACTAAATACATGTATCTATGCTTGGAAAAGATTTGCTCTACATCCTTTTCATTTCACACGCTTGTTCAAGCTTGAATCCCACGTCTATGTTTAGATGCTTCACATAAATGATGGAATAAAGTTTAGATTGGCTATTCCAGTCAAGCTAACCATCGTGATAATCCAGAGAGCTCTAGCGCTCTTCGACACGTGCAATAATGTTGGAATTTTATTGATCTCTGTTATGATTTTTTGTTGCTCCTCTTTCCTGTTAACCAATTTCTGAAAAGTACAATTCACAGATTGAAAACAAAGAACTTGTACATTATAGACAGCAAAACAACTAGACTATAGGAGATAAGTATCACAAAAATGGGAGGAAAATTACATGTAGTGACTGCAAGCTTATAGCCACTGTTGTATCAGGGGTTAAATTATACAATACATATATTATATCGTACGATTCATGAGCACTTACAATACGCCATTATGATACAAAATTTTTTATACACAATACAACACATATGATAGACAACTATGCCAAGCTCCTACAAAATATCTCACTTTAATACAGATATTACCCATGTACCGAGAGAATCAAAATTGTGGTATGATACACCTGCATAAGTCAACAGGTCACCCGTAAAATATAGTGCACATTTCAGCAGCATACACCGAGAAAAACCTGGTGGTTACTGTATATCAACAACTAGTTAGCTAGGATAAAAATGTCTTTCTACTCTTGCTTCCCTTGGACCATCTTCAAATCGTGATTTTCTAGCCAATTTCCAAAAGAATTAATGGTAGCTAGAGGTCCCCTATTGGAAATTGCCAACATCTCAACGATCAGCCCAGTTACTTTAGAGCATCCACATTAGTAGATGCAAATTTTCCTTCTATTTTGCACCAAAAAAAAAAAAAACTAACTTTTTCTATTTTATACCGTTATTTTTACAAAACTCTTTTGTCTATTCTACCCCTTCTTTTATTTAAATAATAAATTTCTCACATTTTTTTATTATTTCACAACTACTCATGACCCCACCAACTTTAACACACACACCAACTATATCTGATCTCTATTTCTTACTTTTTCTCTTTCTTCTTTTTTTTTTCTTTTCCTTCTCCTTCTTTCTTCTTCTACTAATGCTGAAACAAGAAGCTAAAGAGAGAAAACTCTTGGCGGGTAAGCTTCTTTTTTTTTTTTTTGAGAAGATGGTGGGTAAGCTTAAAAAGAACAAACATTTAATGTTTTGGTCTGGTTACATTGAAGAGGTTGTGATGAAGTACTTAAAGGCTTTGAGTTGCTGTTGAGGAACACTGAAGCCACCATTAGTGACGCTTGTTCTTTTACTATTTTTGCATTTTCTTCTTGTTCTTTTGCAATTTCGATTTGATTATTTATATGGGTATGATGATTTTTTTTAGGAGAGGGTCTGATGAATTTGGGATCTTGATTTAGTTCAAGTTTGAAGAATTTTATGACTTGTTGTTGGATTTAAGAGAAGATAAAAGGATTAAGAGAGCAGAGGAAGAGAGAGATCGGATGAGAGAGGAGAGATAATCAGATGAGAGATGATAGAGGAGAGAGAAAAAATATAAAATAATAAATAGAAGAGATACAGTAATCGTGTATATATGCACGAATACAGTAATAATTGTGCATAAATGCACATTTTTACCCCTATTGATGTGGGTGTTTTCTTTTCAGAATATATAAAATGAGTAACTTTTTTTATTTTACAAGAATTTACACATACTGATGCTAACGCTTTTAATACGTAGCATTGTCATTATTCATTCTAGCAGAGATTCTAAAAGTACATAAAATTGCTGAGGTAGTTCACATTTAACAATGAAATTTGAAAAGCAATCCTACAAGTACAGGATTGAGTAGTCACCTTCATAAATGAGGTCTGATTGATCAAAAGAAGTTTTGTTGATAGGATTATTGAGTTGTCATTTTCACTGTAGTCAGTAGTAAAAGTCTTCATTCAAAAGTTCAAAATCTTGGCTTTGTCGGTAGAGATTACCTAGTGCATGGGTAGTAGTAGTAGTACATAGGCATGTGTCACGTGAAACAAAAGTACTTTACAGTGAATATCTTCACATTGCGACTTCGCTCTGCTTTTTAAAATAATTTCTCAAAAATTTAAAGGCATTTGTATTTTTTTGAAAAAAAAATGTGTGAATAAAAAAATGTGTAATATTATTTAAATATTTAAAATTATTGTTTAAATTACAGTAAAAAATTGGCCCTTATATCCCATAAGTTCTGATTGATTTTAATTAAAATTTAAAATTAAAATTATTTTTTTCTACTAATAATAATTTATCATTTGCGATTTATTATATAAATTTTGTAAAAATATTATTGACATAACACTTTTTTTTTAAATGCATTGTTTCATAATATGAAACTAACATGTCTACTTGAAATGTAGTTTTATATAATATAATTTTGATTTTTGCTTGATAATTTCATGGACTGTCTTAAATAGTTTTTTTTTTTTTTTTTTTTTGAGAAAGACTGTCTTAAATAGTTAAATGTGTTAAATGGTATTCATTGAACAATTTTCAATAAACTATTTTAAGAAAATTTTGACATTATTTTATAAGAAATATAAAAAAAATAAACAATTTTTATTAAAAATTTTTTAATAAAAAATTTGTCCATAATTTTTTTAAACAATATTCCCTAAATAAATACTTTAAAACATCCATTAACCTCTTTTCCTAATTTTATATAAGAAAATCATACTATCATAGTTGAGAGATTCCACACCAAAACAAAAATTATATAAGTATATTTTTATTTCGACAACCTATGAACCTAACTATTCACAATATTTTAATTTTATTACTATTTTGTCCCACCAACCCTATTTACTTTCATTAATTATTCTGTTCCACTCCATGACCTAACACTTTTTTTCATTTATTCACATGCCTATCTCTCGTTCCAAATCCAAGTAATTTTTTTGCCTTTCAAATATATCCTCACAAACTTGAGTATATTCAACTTGGATAGTCCTTAGCATTAGTTCAGTGTGTCAAATGTTAAATATTTGGCATTTGCCAAACTAATCCAAAAACTCATTCATTAGATGTTTTAAATTTTAAAACTTTTAGCATGTATGAACTATATAGTTTCAAATTTGGAATGATACTTTATTTTTTTTATTTTTCTTTCTCCTCTCCTTATCTATTGTACCCAAAAATATATTTTTTGTGTGTTAAAATGACTTACTTTTGCAACAACTGATGCTAATACTAATAATTATCCACTTTAGTAAATTGTTTATGAAAATTAAAAAAAAAATTCATTTTCATATAAAAAATGTCCTAAAGATAAAGCCGGCAATATTTATTGTTGCTGAGAGAGTAAGTGAGAAAAATGAGTAATTATTCATTAAAAAAAAAAAAGTACATTAGAGAATCCATGCTTTGTCAAAAATAGAAAGCTACGTGTGAGGCCATGCATTTCAGCGTTGGGTCATGTAAATAAATAAAAACACATAGCAGTGTTGAGTGTACTTTGGGTGCACTGCACCAGAGTCCTGCTTTTTTCAAGAGCTCATTTAATGAGCAGTCACTCCGTGACTTGTGAGGAGTCTGACTTCTCTTAATGAGAAGTAGCAAAGTGTGTTGGACACGCCGAAGAAAAAGGAAAATAAAAGCAAAGGCATTCGGCATGAGAGCTGAAGAAAGAGATTTTAGTGAAGAAGTCAAAGTAAGTGATTGTATTTATTGTGATTTGATGTGAAGAATATAAATGAAGAAAAGAAGGAAAAGATGACGAAATAAATGAGAGGCCATTGGCCAGTGAAAATGGGCAAAAGAAGCGGAGTCCCAAAGTGTGAGAACTAAGTGCTGGAAGAACTGTGTAAGTAAGAGCAAGCAAAAAGTAAGAGAAAAATAGAGAGGGTAAAAGAAAATTGTGAAAGATATCAATGAGAAGTGCAGAGTGAAAAGAAAAAGAGAATTTTTCTTTATTAAGTTGTATCTTTAAATGTTATAATCTTATTTAATATAGTGAAATTATTTAGAGTTTGTCCTGTGATTTTCCCTTTAAGAAAAAAATTTTCACATAAATTTTTGTGTTAATATATAATTGTGCTTCTAATGTATTTGCTAAATTTATCGCAGTTATATATAAATTTTTTTCCCAACATGTACCACTACCTTACTTTCAGGCCTTTATTTCCTCTGAGAAGTATATATTTTCTCAGTGATGCGTATCAATGGAGAGAAGAGGTATAGAGGCAAAAAGAAAGCCTATAGTTTGTTGGGTAATTAAGAAAACCGCAGTGTACCTTACCTTCAGGCCTTTATTAGTTTGACTCTTCCCTCTACAGTCATATACCTTCATTTACTCTTTTCCACTCTCCCACCTATCTACTTTTCCTTAACACTCCCAAGCCAGCCCTGTTCTCTGTGCTCCACTCCATGGCCGAGATTCTCCTCCTCCATCTCGCCCATTCTCTTGCTTGCTCGTCTCCGCCAGTACTGTGAACTTAGATTTGTGAAGATGTACTGGCAATGCATGAGAAGACGTAGAAAACGACACCATTGCCAAAATGGTATTTTTCCATGACATTGTTATCTCTTCCTTCAAGTCTTTTACTTAAAGCCATATTCTGTTTTTTTTTTCCTCTATTTGGTTGTTCTAATTAGTGTGATCTTTTGCAGGAATTTGGAATGGGATGGTTAGGAAAGATTTACAAGTAAGTTTACAAATTATTCTTTAACAAAAAAATAGAAATAAAAATTTGTTTAAATCAAAAAAGTAAATAATTGTGCCCTCTAATAGTTAAATCAACAATTTTATTTCGTCATTAATAATATAAAACATAAATAATTTTATTGATTTATAATTTTATGCCAATAACACATGTTCCATATGGCTTTGGTTTCTTAGATGCATATTCCTTGGCTTATGCTTGTATTTAAGTAGTCAATTGTTCTTTAGTTTTAGAGGATTGGGTGTTCTGTCGTAATTTATCAATGCGAAATTTTAATTTATCATAAATAAGACTTAAATTTGCGTATTCTAGTATTCTTCAATACCAGATTTCTTTTTATAAATTNTTATCCACTTTAGTAAATTGTTTATGAAAAATTAAAAAAAAAATTCATTTTCATATAAAAAATGTCCTAAAGATAAAGCGGCAATATTTATTGTTGCTGAGAGAGTAGTGAGAAAATGAGTAATTATTCATTAAAAAAAAAAAAGTACATTAGAGAATCCATGCTTTGTCAAAAATAGAAAGCTACGTGTGAGGCCATGCATTTCAGCGTTGGGTCATGTAAATAAATAAAAACACATAGCAGTGTTGAGTGTACTTTGGGTGCACTGCACCAGAGTCCTGCTTTTTTCAAGAGCTCATTTAATGAGCACGTCACTCCGTGACTTGTGAGGAGTCTGACTTCTCTAATGAGAAGTAGCCAAAGTGTGTTGGACACGCCGAAGAAAAAGGAAAATAAAAAGCAAAAGCATTCGGTCTATGAGAGCTGAAGAAAGAGATTTTAGGTGAAGCAGGTCAAAGTAAGTGATTGTATTTATTGTGATTTGATGTGAAGAATATAAATGAAGAAAAGAAGGAAAAGATGACGAAATAAATAGAGAGGCCATTGGCCAGTGAAAATGGGAAAAGAAGCGGAGTCCCAAAGTGTGAGGACTAAGTGCTGGAAGAACTGTGTAAGTAAGAGCAAGCAAAAAGTAAGAGAAAAATAGAGAGGGTAAAAGAAAATTGTGAAAGATATACATGAGAAGTGCGAGTGAAAAGAAAAAGAGAATTTTTCTTTATTCAAGTTGTATCTTTAAATGTTATAATCTCTATTTATATAGTGAAATTATTTAGAGTTTGTCCTGTGATTTTCCCTTTAAGAAAAAAATTTTCACATAAATTTTTGTGTTAATATATAATTGTGCTTCTAATGTATTTGCTAAATTTATCGCAGTTATATATAAATTTTTTCCCAACATGTACCACTACCTTACTTTCAGGCCTTTATTTCCTCTGAAAGTATATATTTTCTCAGTGATGCGTATCAATGGAGAGAAGAGGTATAGAGGCAAAAAGAAAGCCTATAGTTTGTTGGGTAATTAAGAAAACCGCAGTGTACCTTACCTTCAGGCCTTTATTAGTTTGACTCTTCCCTCTACAGTCATATACCTTCATTTACTCTTTTCCACTCTCCCACCTATCTACTTTCCTTAACACTCCCAAGCCAGCCCTGTTCTCTGTGCTCCACTCCATGGCCGAGATTCTCCCTCCTCCATCTCGCCCATTCTCTTGCTTGCTCGTCTCCGCCAGTACTGTGAACTTAGATTTGTGAAGATGTACTGGCAATGCATGAGAAGACGTAGAAAACGACACCATTGCCAAAATGGTATTTTTCCATGACATTGTTATCTCTTCCTTCAAGTCTTTTACTTAAAGCCATATTCTGTTTTTTTTTTCCTCTATTTGGTTGTTCTAATTAGTGTGATCTTTTGCAGGAATTTGGAATGGGATGGTTAGGAAAGATTTACAAGTAAGTTTACAAATTATTCTTTAACAAAAAAATAGAAATAAAAATTTGTTTAAATCAAAAAAGTAAATAATTGTGCCCTCTAATAGTTAAATCAACAATTTTATTTCGTCATTAATAATATAAAACATAAATAATTTTATTGATTTATAATTTTATGCCAATAACACATGTTCCATATGGCTTTGGTTTCTTAGATGCATATTCCTTGGCTTATGCTTGTATTTAAGTAGTCAATTGTTCTTTAGTTTTAGAGGATTGGGTGTTCTGTCGTAATTTATCAATGCGAAATTTTAATTTATCATAAATAAAGACTTAAATTTGCGTATTCTAGTATTCTTAACCAGTTCTTTATTTTAAAATTCTGCAACCAAATGCTTTCTGAAAGTTTCTTTAACAATGCATATAATCCGCTACTAGTTTTGCTAAGGAATCACTTAGGTTGATAAAACCTGGTAATATTGCTCCTTAAACTAGTATGAAACTTTTAAGTTATATGTTAATTAGTATGATTTAGAATCTTTGATGTTGCTTATATACAATGCAGACTAACCACACAATCTTTTCCCATGAGTAAAGCAACCATATTTCTACTAGCTATGCTCATTTGATCAAACTTATGTTACTCTTTTTTACTTTTCCCCTTTTTGCGACAAAAAATTTTGTAAAAGGAATATCAGAAAATGAAATATTTCAAATATAGTCTTATCAAGGTAATAATTGAGCATTCTCAAAAGAAAAAAAAAAAAAAAGAAAAAAAAAAAGGTAATAATCGAGAGTATATCATAATGGTCAAAGATTATGTTAAGAATAATTTGTAATAATTTTATACCAAGTATCCCAAGCATTTTATCATTGTGAAAGGACAAAATTAGTCAAATCTTAGACATAAAAATTGAGAAATATACACAATATAAACTTTCTTTTGTGTTAAAAAAAAAAATGAAAATTTTGATGCCTCAAACCTTGACAAAAGCAAACTTTCATAAATAAAAACAATGATGATATTTCAGGATGAGGTCATTTATTTTATATATACACCATAAAATTTAACCTATAATGTGTACTTCATGATGATTGTTCTTTATAGTAATTGGTTTTTGGTGTAAATAAGGTTTAATAATAAAAGGTTTTGCTAGTTAAGCTAATTAGAACTCATTGGATGAGATCATTTTAGATAATTTTTTTTTTTCTTTTATGGGATAATTTTTAGGTTTACACAAGGAAGCTAGAGATATGGTCACGAGAGACTATCTCAATTTGTTATCACTTCCTTCCCTAACAAGGATTTCTTAATTTATTATTTGTAGACATAAATGAAAACCTAATTAATTCTAGAGAGAAGAATACCTTATCAACCTAACTAAATTTATAAGAAGTACAAGAGAAAGAATTGAATCCAATTTCTTTACCTAATGTTAAAACACATGTAATAACTTCAATTTCTTGGAAAAGCTAGAGCTTCACCTAATGTTCAAATGATGATATGGGATTCTTTTTTTCCTTTTTCTGCATGATTTATTTATAATGGGGGCTGAATCTTGAATCTTTATCTATGATGAATAAAGCAGCCACCAAAATTATAAGGGTCTGGAATTAATAATGAGAAGACCATGATCACACACTTCAACTTATAGTATATGTATACTTTTGGGCTTTTGGCTGTTAACATTTGGATTCTGTGTTATGATCAAGTCAAGACAGCTATGATAATGTTAAAAGTCATATTTGGAGTTTTGGACCAATGTATTTGGTGTGGCAGACTTAGGATTTTTTTTCCTGGGCATGATTTATCTGAATAGGATAGATATATTTCTATTATGAAGAATTTCAATCTTCTATTTAAAGAAAGAAAGAAAAAAAAAGCCACAAGGATACAAGATATTTGATGACTTTTACTCCAGAAAGATAAATGGACTAATGGCATAGTAAAGTTTATTAGAATATTCAAACCTAAAATTTTTAAGCTATTAGGTAAACAGTCTTAATTAGTAATAGTGTATGAAGCTATGGAAGTTCTCAAAATTTCAGCCATCGAAGCTGCTTGGGTTTGGCAAACATGGCAGAACTATATTTAAAACTATTGCTGAGCTGGTGATAGTATTGCTGAGCTGGTGATAGTGTATCACAAGAAAAGAAATTTCTCTGGCCACCTCCTCAGGAAGTTGCGCTTTTTCCCCAATCTCAGGGTGAAGCATCCATTCGATCCTGTTGAGAATGTGACTTGCCGTAAATTTCTTTGTGGCAAGAAGACAGATCTGTTACATATGAGGTATCATTCCGTAAGTTTTTAATTATTTTGCGGATTTCTTTTTATATATACAGTATCTATTTGTCTATCACATTTTTTTTTTTTTTTTGTGTTATTGCTTATAATTAGATATGTTTGTTGTTACTATTTGCTTAAATTGTTGAAATATATCTAACAATCTTATGTGGCGTTTGGTATAGGGTAATATTTTAGGATTCCTAGGAATGTTTAAAGATTCCCATGTTTTGTTACAAATTATGCTAGGGAATCAAATGCCAAGGAAATCTAGATTCCTCCCTTAAACCCTTCTCAATAGGAATGTGGATTCCCTTTAAAACAGGTAGGAATCCAGATTCCCATGCTTAAAGGAAATTGTATTTTTTATAAATTGACAATTTTAACCCTTTTTTTTAAATGACTTGGTAGCTCACATTCAAATCTAAGGATAGAATAGGAAAAATAAATAATTCATTGAAGATTCCTGGGAATGAACCAAACATAGGAATAGCTACATTCTTAGGAATGTGATTGCTAGGAATCACATTCCTAGGAATTTGAATACTAAAAGTAATGTGGATTCCTCCGTACCAAACGCAACATTAAAGTAGATTTTTCTGTTTTTATTTTTTATTTTTGTGATGATTGAAAAAGTTTTTACTAAGTGTTTTAAATCATTTAAATTAATCACTGGTGCATGCAACGATAATTTACTTTGGTGCAAAGATTTCCATGGTTAGTTACCATTAGAAACTTTAAAAACTCTTTTTTTGTTTTGGTTGTTATTGATATACAAGTACTTTGTCTTTTGATTATTGTATATTATAATTGTTATTACATGTTCATTATGAGGAACAAATGAGTTCTTTTTTTATGAAGGAACAAATGAGTTTTGGCTTTGGCCATGGTTATATTATATTTTGTATTGTTATTAAGTTCTTTGATTACTATAGAACTTGTGGGGGAAACTAGTTCCTTGCAGATTTCTTCATCTATATACAACATCTATTTATTGTTTTTGTCTATCAAATCTTTTTTGTATTATTGCTTATAATTAAATATGTATGTTGTTACTATTTTTTTAATCACAAAGTAATTTGTTTAAATATATCGAATATAAGGTACATGGTGGCTAAGTTAGTGAAGACATATTTCAATAAACAAATTGGGAACAAGGGCAGTTATGTTGGTTTCATGCCAGACAGCTTCAAGTTGTTTTTTTTCTGCCATTTTCACTTAGCATGCGGTTTTAGATCATTCAAATATGCAACTTATGCATCCAATATTTTATAATTCTGACGACCGCAAGAGATTTCTAAATGCTGTCATTGATCTAAAGGTAAGAGATCAAAATTTTTTTTATTATAATACCTATCTACATTATTCAACGTATGGACTACATACCAGCATGCTCGCATTCCCATTTCTAGTCCTTTACATGAAGTATATGATCATGATAGGAACAAATATCAGAACAATGTTAATAGTCTTCCAGAGTATTTAAGGAATCTGCATGAGCATTTCTATGGCAAAAATAGAGTATGATATGAATGTATTTCTTTTTTGGTATTGCAATACCAAAAAAGAAATACATTCATATCAGAATTTTGTTGCAATTGCAATTGCAATTGCAACAAAACTGACTTTTCTATTTTGTTGCAAGTCAATTTTGTTGCAATTGCAATGTACATAAACTAACTTTTCTATTTGTATTGCAGGCTGCAGTGCACTCAGATGTCGACAAAGATATGAATATCTTGTTCCTAGAATTTTGTTTAAAATTGTTTGATGCAATTCTCCATGGGCTTTATAGACAGGAAGTTCACCTTGGAGGCAAAAATTTAGTAGATATTCTATTTGTTAATCCATATGATTCTACCAAAAGTTATAGGTTTGTCTAATGCTTTGTTACTAGTATAAATAGGAATTTTTCTAAATTTAATCGTATAATGACAAGCTATCTTCTATTGTTACTTATTACTAATGTTATCCATTAAAAACCATTTAATTTGTTTCTATTTTGTTGCAATGTACATAAACTAACTTTTCTATTTGTACTGCAGGCTGCAATGCACTCAGGTGTCGATAAAGATATAAATAGCTTGTTTCCAGAATTTTGTTCAAAATTGCTTGATGTAATCCTCCGTGAGCTTCATAGGCAGGAAGTTCACCTTGGAAGCAAAAATTTAGTAGATATTCTATTTGATAATTCATATGACTCTACCAAAAGTTATAGGTTTGTCTAATACTTTGTTACTAGTGTAAATAGTAATTTTTCTAAATTTAATAGTATAATGACAAGCTATCTTCTATGGTTACTTATTACTAATGTTATCCACTAAAAATCATTTAGTTTGTTTCTATTTTGTTGCAATTACAATGTACATAAACTGACTTTTCTATTTGTATTGCAGGCTGCAATGCACTCAGATGTCGACAAAGATATGAATAGCTTGTTTTCATAATTTTGTTCAAAATTGCTTGATGCAATCCTCCATGGGCTTCGTAGGCAAGAAGTTCACATTGGAGGCAAAAATTTAGTAGATATTCTATTTGCTAATCCATATGACTCTACCAAAAGTTATAAGTTTGTCTAATGCTTTGTTACTAGTGTAAATAAGAATTTTTCTAAATTTAATTGTATAATGACAAGCTATCTTCTGTTATTACTTATTACTAATGTTATCTATTAAAAACCATTTAATTTGTTGATAATCTGCATATAAAGAATCAAGAATATATATATACATTGATATAGGAGTAAGCATTGATTGTTGTTCTTATCTTAGCTAGTATTATATTAGATTAGCAGTAACATTGGTTTTTGTTCTTGCCTTAAAATTGACTAAATCTCCACATTTCAGACTCAAATATCTTTTATATTTTCCATGTATAAAGTAAACTAACCAAGTTGGCATAGTTTCTTTTTAGATTACCAAACATTGGCACAGAAATCTTTTATCTTTTACAAAGCAAATTTTTATACTTTTGTAGCTCAATTCTGTTTGGTCACCCTTAGGTTAGTACTTCATTTCAACCTTGCATTTTGTTTTAATCTCTCAGAATGACCATGTTTATTAAAAATATTAGTAGTCGTATGGTATAATTTTTCTTCATCACCATTATATCAAAAATCAAAATAACTTATAAACACTTCGGACAATACAAAGCATAATTGTAGGTTTAATATTATGGATTGAAGTAATACATAAATTACAATTATATACTATCAAATGTCAACCAAATATAAATGTTTATTTAAAGAGGCCTAGTAGTATGGTAATATAGTGTAAGTCTTTATATTATAGTGTAAGTCTTCATCATCATCATTATATCAAAAATCAGAATGACCTATAAACACTTGGAACAATACAAAGCATAACTCGTAGGTTTAATATTATGCGTTAAAGTAATACATAAATTACAATTATATACTACCCAATGTCAACAAAACAAAAAGGTTTATATAAAGAAGTTTAGTAGTATAGTATAGTACTATACTATAGTATAGTTCTTCATTATCATCATTATATTAAAAATCAAAATAACCTATAAATACTTGGGACAATATAGAGCATAACTCATTTAATTCTGTAGGTTTAATATTATGTGTTGAAGATTGAAGTAATATATAAATTACAATTATATACTACCAAATGTCAACCAAACAAAAAGGTTTGTACAAAGATGCTTAGTAGTATAGTATAGTTTTTCATTAGTGTCATTATATCGAAAATCGATATAACCTATAAACACATGAGACAATACAGAGCATAACCCATTTAATTCCATAGGTTTAATATTATGCGTTGAAGTAATACATAAATTACAATTATAAACTATCAAATATCAACTAAACAAAAAGACTTATACAAAGAGGCTTAGTAGTATAGTATAATACTATACTATAGTATAGTACAGTATAGTTTAGTACTATAGTACTATGTAGTATAGTATTATATTATAGTATAGTTCTTCATAATCATTATTATATCAGAAATAAAAATAACCTATAAAGACTTGAGTAATTTACATGGTTTTTAGACCCGGACTGTTCAAAAAATCGGTAAAAAAAGAAGTTCAAGGTTTTTAAGGTCAAACCGTGATGATGTCATAATTAATTTAGTAATTAATTAATATGAAATAAAGAAAATAAATATATACAAATTAAAAATGTCAATTAAAATTTAATCTAAAATGATTAATTTTATTTTCAGTGAAACCTAAACTACCACTTAAAACTTGTTGTGAAAATATTGAAGTTATAACTTATAACATTTCTCTTTCTAAAAAAACACTTATAACATTTCTCATATAATAATATCTTAAAAATTATCACTTTAATATATATTAACTCTTTAATATTGGTAACTACAATTACCACAAAAAAAAAAAAAAAAAAAAAAAGGTAATAATTGAGAGTATATCATAATCAAAGATTATGTTAAGAATAATTTGTAATAATTTTATACCAAGTATCCCAAGCATTTTATCATGGTGAAAAGACAAAATTAGTCAAATCTTAGACATAAAAATTGAGAAATATACACAATATAAACTTTCTTTTGTGTTAAAAAAAAAAATGAAAATTTTGAAGCCTCAAACCTTGACAAAAGCAAACTTTCATAAATAAAAACAATGATGATATTTTAGGATGAGGTCATTTATTTTCTATTTACACCATAAAATTTAACCTATAATGTATACTTCATGATAGTTTTTCTTTATAGCAATTGGTTTTTGGTGTAGATAAGGTTTAATAATAAAAGGTTTTGCTAGTTAAGCTAATTAGAACTCACTGGATGAGATCATTTTAGATAATTTTTTTTTTTTTCTTTTATGGGATAATTTTTAGGTTTACACAAGGAAGCTAGAGATATGGTCACGAGAGACTATCTCAATTTATTATCACTTCCTTCCCTAACAAGGATTTCTTAATTTATTATTTGTAGACATAAATGAAAACCTAATTAATTCTAGAGAGAAGAATACCTTATCAACCTAACTAAATTTATAAGAAGTACAAGAGAAAGAATTGAATCCAATTTCTTTACCTAATGTTCAAACACATATGTAATAACTTCAATTTCTTGGAAAAGCTAGAGGTTCACCTAATGTTCAAATGATGACATGGGATTCTTTTTTTTTTTTTTTTTTCCTTCTTCTGCATGATTTATTTATAATGGGGGCTGAATCTTGAATCTTTATCTATGATGAATAAAGCAGCCACCAAAATTATAAGGGTCTGGAATTAATAATGAGAAGACCATGATCACCCACTTCAACTTATAGTATATGTATACTTTTGGGCTTTTGGCTGTTAATATTTGGATTTTGTGTTATGATCAAGTCAAGACAGCTATGATAATGTTAAAAGTCATATTTGGAGTTTTGGACCAATGTATTTGGTGTGGCAGACTTAGGATTTTTTTTTCCTGGGGCATGATTTATCTGAATAGGATGGATATATTTTTATTATGAAGAATTTCATTCTTCTATTTAAAGTAAGAATGAAAAAAAAAGTCACAAGGATACAAGATATTTGATGACTTTTACTCCAGAAAGATAAATGGACTAATGGCATAGTAAAGTTTATTAGAATATTCAAACCTAAAATTTTTAAGCTATTAGGTAAATAGTCTTAATTAGTAATAGTATATGAAGCTATGGAAGTTCTCAAAATTCCAGCCATCGAAGCTGCTTGGGTTTGGCAAACATGGCAGAATTTTATTCAAAACCATTGCTGAGCTGGTAATAGTGTATCACAAGAAAAGGAAATTCTCTAGCCACCTCCTCAGGAAGTTGCGCTTTTTTCCCAATTTCAGGGAGAAGCATCCGTTCGATCCTGTTGAGAACGTGACTCGCCGTGAATTTCTTTGTGGCAAGAAAACAGATCTGTTACATATGAGGTATCATTCCGTGAGTTTTTAATTATTTTGCGGATTTCTTTTTATATATACAGTATCTATTTGTCTATCACATCTTTTTTGTGTTCTTGCTTATAATTAGATATGTTTGTTATTACTATTTGCTTAAATTGTTGAAATATATCTAACAATCTTAAAGTAGATTTTTTTGTTTTTATTTTTTATTTTTGTGATGATTGAAAAAGTTTTTACTAAGTGTTTTAAATCATTTAAATTAATCACTGGTGCATGCAATGATAATCTACTTTGGTGCAAAGATTTCCTTGGTTAGTAACCATCAGAAACTTTAAAAACTCTTTATTTGTTTTGGTTGTTATAGATATACAAGTACTTTGTCTTTTGATTATTGTATATTATAATTGTTATTACATGTTCATTATGAGGAACAAATGAGTTCTTTTTTTATGAAGGAACAAATGAGTTTTGGCTTTGGCCATGGTTATATTATATTTTGTATTGTTATTAAGTTCTTTGATTACTATAGAACTTGTGGGGGAAACTAGTTCTTTGCAGATTTCTTCTTCTATATACAACATCTATTTATTGTTTTTGTCTATCACATCTTTTTTGTATTATTGCTTATAATTAAATATGTATATTGTTACTATTTTTTTAATCACAAAGTAATTTTTTTAAATATATCCAACATAAGGTACATGGTGGCTAAGCTAGTGAAGACCTATTTCAAAAAACAAATTGGGAACAAGGGTAGTTATGTTGGTTTCATGCCAGACAGCTTCAAGCCGTTTTTTTCTGCCATTTTCACTTAGCATGCGGTTTTAGATCATTCAAATATGCAACTTATGCATCCAATATTTTACAGTTCTGACGACCGCAAGAGATTTCTAAATGCTGTCATTGATCTAAAGGTAAGAGGTCGAAATTTTTTTTAATATAATACCTATCTACATTGTTCAGCATATGGACTACATACTGGCGTGCTCGCATTCCCATTTCTAGTCCTTTACGTGAAGTATATGATCATGATAGTAACAAATATCAGAATAATGTTAACAGTCTTCCAGAGTATTTAAAGAATCTGCATGAGCATTTCTATGGCAAAAATAGAGTATGATATGAATGTATTTCTTTTTTGGTATTGCAGTTCTGACGACCGCAAGAGATTTCTAAATGCTGTCATTGATCTAAAGGTAAAAGGTCGAATTTTTTATTATTATAATACCTATCTACATTGTTCAGCGTATGGACTACATACTGGCGTGCTCACATTCCCATTTCTAGTCCTTTACGTGAAGTATATGATCATGATAGGAACAAATATCAAAACAATGTTAACAGTCTTTCAGAGTATTTAAAGAACCTGCATGAGCATTTTTATGGCAAAAATAGAGTATGATATGAATGTATTTCTTTTTTGGTTTTGCAATACCAAAAAAGAAATACATTCATATCAGAATTTTGTTGCAATTGCAATTGCAACAAAACTGACTTTTCTATTTTGTTGCAATTGCAATGTACATAAGCTAACTTTTTTATTTGTATTGCAGGCTGCAATGCACTCAAATGTCGACAAAGATATGAATATCTTGTTTCCAGAATTTTGTTTAAAATTGTTTGATGCAATCCTCCGTGTGCTTTATAGACAAGAAGTTCACCTTGGAGGCAAAAATTTAGTAGATATTCTATTTGTTAATCCATATGACTCTACCAAAAGTTATAGGTTTGTCTAATGCTTTGTTACTAGTATAAATAGGAATTTTTCTAAATTTAATCGTATAATGACAAGCTATCTTCTATTGTTACTTATTACTAATGTTATCCATTAAAAACCATTTAATTTGTTTCTATTTTGTTGCAATGTACATTAACTAACTTTTTTATTTGTATTGCAGGCTACAGTGCACTCAGATGTCGACAAAGATATGAATAGCTTGTTTTCAGAATTTTGTTCAAAATTGCTTGATGTAATCTTCCATGGGCTTCATAGGCAGGAAGTTCACCTTGGAAGCAAAAATTTAGTAGATATTCTATTTGCTAATTCATATGACTCTACCAAAAGTTATAGGTTTGTCTAATACTTTGTTACTAGTGTAAATAGTAATTTTTCTAAATTTAATTGTATAATGATAAGCTATCTTCTATGGTTACTTATTACTAATGTTATCCATTAAAATCATTTAGTTTGTTTCTATTTTGTTGCAATTGCAATGTACATAAACTGACTTTTCTATTTGTATTGCTGGCTGCAGTGCACTCAGATGTCGACAAAGATATGAATAACTTGTTTTCATAATTTTGTTCAAAATTGCTTGATGCAATCCTCCGTGGGCTTCATAGGCAGGAAGTTCACATTGGAAGCAAAAATTTAGTAGATATTCTATTTGCTAATCCATATAACTCTATCAAAAGTTATAGGTTTGTCTAATGCTTTTTTACTAGTGTAAATATGAATTTTTCTAAATTTAATTGTATAATGACAAGCTATCTTCTGTTGTTATTTATTACTAATGTTATCCATTAAAAACCATTTAATTTTTTGATAATCTGCATATAAAGAATCAAGAATATATATACATTGATATAAGAGTAAGCATTGATTGTTGTTCTTGTCTTAGCTAGTATTATATTAGATTAGCAGTAAAATTGGTTTTTGTTCTTGTCTTAAAACTAACTAAATCTCCACATTTCAAACTCAAATATCTTTTATACTTTCCATGTATAAAGTAAACTAACCAAGCCGGCGTAGTTTCTTTTTAGATTACCAAACGTTGGTGCAGAAATCTTTTATCTTTTACAAAGCAAATTTTTATACTTTTATAGTAGCTTAACTCTGTTTGGTCACCCTTAGTTTAGTACTTTATTTCAACCTTGCATTTTGTTTTAATCTCTCAAAGTGGCCATATTTATTAAAAATATTAGTAGTAGTACGGTATAATTTTTCTTCATCATCATTATATCAAAAATCAAAATAACCTATAAACACTTCGGACAATACAAAGCATAATTGTAGGTTTAATATTATGGATTGAAGTAATACATAAATTACAATTATATACTATCAAATGGCAACCAAATAAAAATGTTTATTTAAAGAGGCCTAGTAGTATAGTACTATATTATAGTGTAAGTCTTTATATTATAGTGTAAGTCTTCATCATCATCATCATATCAAAAATCAAAATGAACTATAAACACTTGGAACAATACAAAGCATAACTCGTAGGTTTAATATTATGCGTTAAAGTAATACATAAATTACAATTATATACTACCCGATGTCAACAAAACAAAAAGGTTTATATAAAGAGGTTTAGTAGTATAGTATAGTACTATACTATAGTATAGTTCTTCATTATCATCATTATATTAAAAATCAAAATGACCTATAAACACTTGGGACAATACAAAGCATAACTCATTTAATTCAGTAGGTTTAATATTATGTGTTGAAGACTGAAGTAATATATAAATTGCAATTATATACTACCAAATGTCAACCAAACAAAAAGGTTTGTACAAAGATGCTGTAGTATAGTATAGTTTTTCAGTAGTGTCATTATATCGAAAATTGATATAACCTATAAACACTTGAGACAATACAGAGCATAACCCATTTAATTCCGTAGGTTTAATATTATGCGTTGAAGTAATACATAAATTACAATTATAAACTGTCAAATATCAACTAAACAAAAAGACTTATACAAAGAGGCTTAGTAGTATAGTGTAATACTATACTATAGTATAATACTGTACCATAGTACTATACTATAGTATAGTACAATATAGTATTACAGTATAGTTTAGTACTATAGTACTATGTAGTATAGTATTATATTATAGTATAGTTCTTCATAATCATTATTATATCAAAAATAAAAATAACCTATAAAAACTTGAGTAATTTACATGATTTTCAGACTCGGACCGTTCAAAAAATCGGTAAAGAAAGAAGTTCAAAGTTTTTAAAGTCGAACCGTGATAATGTCATAATTAATTTAATAATTAATTAATATGAAATAAATATATACAAATTAAAAATGTCAATTAAAATTTAATCTAAAATGATTAATTTTACTTTCAGTGAAACCTAAACTACCACTTAAAACTTGTTGTGAAAATATTGAAGTTATAACTTATAACATTTCTCTTTCTAAAAAAAACACTTATAACATTTCTCATATAACAATATCTTAAAAATTATCACTTTAATATATATTAACTCTTTAATATTGGCAAGTACAATTACCACAAAAAAAAAAAAAAAAATCAAAATCAAATATCAAGGTGGCTTAGTTGTAAACCATTCCGGCAAAGTACAAGTACAATTAAATTCCTATTCTGGAGGTTGATTGCTGTGGAACGTATTGCTATAGGTAGTGTACCGATTTTGTGTTCTCTGTTTAGCTTTTATGAAATTCCTTTTTCTACCCCAAAAAAAAAAAAAAAAAAAAAACTGTGCATGAGACTTTGAAGAAGACACCTTACCCTTTATTGAAGGGCAATTTTGGTAATTGAACTCACCCAACGGATATATATCAAACGCCCACACCAGCTTTTACAAAATGGACCGAAACACGTCCAAAACTCAAATGCGCGTTTCTTCACAAATATAAAACACAACTTTTTCCAAAAAGTTGTGTTTTATATTCACTAAACACTAAACTTGGGTTGGCTTTTTTAAAAATGCAACTTTGGGGCTCAAAACGCCCAAAGAAATAGGCACTAAAACAAAGAAGTCCAATCGAATCTCATTAAAAGCGAAAAAATAAAGTCCAATCCAAGTATTAAGTGGCTTAGCTATAAACCATTTTGGCCGTTGCTTTTAATCCAGTGGCTAGTAACTATGTTGGGTTCTTAAAAGTTCATACCAAACTTTAAGCCCTACAGACGTTATTGTCTTCTATTCTTTTTTGCTTTCCCTTACTGCCTCCACCTCTCTCTCCCTCTTTTGTCAACCTCTTTTCCACAATTTTCAAACAAATAGAAGTCGCTCTTTTACAATTTTCCAACAAACAAAGAAGAATAAGATGCATATGCAGAAGCTAGAAGCAGATTTGTAGTCTCTCTTCCATAGTTATCTTCTTCTTCTTCTTCTTTTTTTTTTTTGGGTGGGGTTGGGGGGGGAAGATCTGATGTTGGGAGATTCAATTGGAAATGTTTTGTGATTTTTTTTAAGGACCATTAGACTGGTGACCAGTTTTCGACTACAGTTTGTAAAGTTTACTAAAAAAATTTAAATTTCCAGTTTTGGTAGTTTAAAAAGCTGAAATGGTAAATGGTTTTCGATTACCGGGATTCGACCAACCGATCCAGTTCGGATTTCAAAACCATGGTAATTTACCGCAAGATTTCCCGACTCTTAACTTAAGGCTCAATACCTCACGTGTATTGATTATAGGGTTGGTCTACGCAGACTTATGGTTTTATTTTTTTTTTTTTTGGGGATAACCCTTAAGGTTATTTGGTAGTATATTAAATACATTGCCAAAGTATAAGATTTTGATGATGAAAATCTGTTTATATTAGTGAATGAATTTACCAGAATTACAATCATGCTTATATAGAACAAATCTTGCTTAACTAACTTTTAACTAATTCTCTAATTAATCTACAAAACTAAATTAAACTTTCCCACTAAGATAAGTATAAACCAGCCACTAACAAGCTGGCATGTGGCATAACTAACTCATTTACACTAAACTACCTATAGTTTTATCCTATACAAGTAAGCTACTGTCGTTTACAATAAAACTACGGTTGACTAGTCTTGCTTTCCTTATTCTTCTTTTTTGTGATTTGGAGCATGATCAAGCTTTCTCTTGCACTCATTATTTTAAATTCTATAATACAAAGCATTTATGATGTATAATTTCTCTCTCCTCTAGACTTTAGGCCGACTCTTTCTTTTTGGACCAAGGAACAAACTAGTAGCCCCTAGTCATTCTTCGAGCTGGTGTCAAGTTGGGCTCCCCAAGCTTACTTTGACATATATCTTAAAGAGTTGTTGTGATTGAATAACATAACTTTTATTTGGATTCATCATTGACACACATTTTACTATACATTAATCATAATAAGTCACGTCAACAATTGTGCAATAAAATGTGAAAAATGTTGTATGCCTAGACTTATTTGTTAAGCATTATGGATCTTGTCCAATAAAAATTCCAATTTCTCACATAAGAAAGAGACAAACACAGATAGAAAGAGGGGGAAAAAAATGAACCAATGGATCAAATGCAAGGGAGAATTTTTTTTGAGAAATTCAACAAAATAGTGGAGGGGAATAGAAGGTCAAAATTGAGTGCAACTCAAATGGAAGAGGTAAGGTAGTGTTCAACTACGATGGGGACACCAAGTCACACCATCAATAACAAGATAATGGAACAAAAAAACCAACTATGATTCAACTACTTGCCACAAATATGATAATTCTCTACAAATTCAGAACAAACTAATAAATATTCTTGAACAATTTAAAAAAAAAATATTCATATAAGTAATAGTATCAACATAATTGTTAATGATTCTAACCAAAATCAATTGGTTGGGTACAATTGTGAAGTTTTCATTTTATATTGTTCTTAAGCAATGCTTTCCATTGTGTATAGTTGGAAGCTTTTCCTCACACATTTATTTTTATTTTGCCATAATATATTATTAGTTCTTCAAGTTTGCTAAGTGAGTGTTTTTGGTCTCTCAAGTTTCAAGTGAGTACTATTAGTCATTCTGTTAACTGTTACTAGTCTCAATGTTTACGTGGCTAGTGGGACAATGATGTGGCGTATTTTTAAGTGACGTGACAATTTTTGATTAAAAATTTACACCTCTTTTGAAACATTCTTGTGGAAGAATGAAGCTTCTTGGATGATTATGATAAATTTGACAGGCATATTGCAAGAGATTTTCTTCATTAAGGTTTTACTTAATCCACATGTTTCTCTTGCTAACCACATAGTGCCATTTCAGTGCTAGAATTGTTGGGTGTACATGTATGAGTAATGTTCCATATTGAATAATAATGAAAAAACTGAATGATTAATATAACACATGAATTAAGCCCAAACTCACATAACATAGTGGTGTCCTATATGTTATATGCCTCTCTTGAATGCAGCTTGAAACTTCTTCCACTACCTAAGATTCTCAAGGTGATGGTCATTTGGATGGTCATTTTGCTTCCATCGTAAAATAAATACTAATACGAAAGGCAAAGCTCATATATATATATATATATATATAGGAGTGCTTCACACGTCCTAAGCCTACTAGGTGTGCTTGCCATCTGAGGACGGCCTAGGTGGTTTCCAAGTATGCCTAGGTGAATGCCAAGCACGCCTAGCAGGTCTAGGACGTGTGAAGCACTCCTATGGTACCACAATATATATATATATATATATTTAATTTACTTATTTATATATATATATATATATATAAAATAAAAAAAACATGCACACTCAAACATAAACATTAATATGTGCATATACACATTACACAAACTAATTTACTAAATTCAACGATTGATAATTTTAGAAAAGAAAACAGCTAAATGAATAAATATTTATGTTAATAAATAAAATTTATATACGAAAATTCATGGAAAATAACTAAGTTGATGAACTTTAAAATGTAATTCTAATTTTTTTTTTATTTGCGTATATTTCTTTTGTATGGCATATTTATTTCATTGGGTTGCGTATATGTAAAAATTGAATTAATTAAAAAATTTCGAATAACAATTTTTAGGAAATTTATTTTATTTTTTTGATAAATCAAGTTGTGGTGTAAAATTATTTAATATTTTAGAAAATTATTAGGTATTCAATAGTTTTGTCTGAATCTTATAGATATAGTTACCCCCAAAACCATTAATTTTTTATTAGTATTTTATTTTTAAATTTAAAACCATTAATTCTTAATTATTTATTTAGACCTTTAGCTAGTCATACCTATGTAAGAATTAGGAAGAAAATTATTAGGCATTTTGTTAGACTTTGTCCGGGTCTTATGGATATAGTTACCCCAAAACCATCATTTTTTTTATTAGGCATTTTTTTATAATTGTTTTTATACTAGTTTCTTTTGAAATTTAAAATCATCAAATCTTAATTATTTATTCAGACTTATTAGCCAGCTATATCTATATAGGGACTGGGAAGAAAAACATTACCAAAAGAATAAATCTCATTTTATGTTTTATTTGTATTAAAGATGTCAATTTCTTAGGGGCAAGTACATTACTTTTTACAATTCTTGTCTAATGAATGTTAGTGCAGTTGCAACTTACTAATATATGTATATACATTGACACACACAAGCACACCCAAACATAAACATAAATATTAACATATGTGTATATATATGCATATATATATATAAACTAACATACTAAATTTAACAATTAATAATTTTATAGAACATAAAATAGCTAAATGAACAAATATTTATGTTATTAGCTTAAATTAAAGAAGTTATATACGAAAATTCATGAAGAACAACAAAGTTAATGAGTTTTAAAAGGAAATTCTAAAGTTAATTTATTTTTTATTTGAGTATTTTCTTTTGGATGGCATATTTATATCCTTGGGTTTTATTTATTCGATAAATCAATTGATGGTGGGAATTATTAGGCATTTATAGAAAATTATTAGATTTTTTCCCGGCTCTTATAAACATTAACATAGATACCCTCTAAAACCATCAATTGTTTTTATTGATTTTTTGTTTCTTTTTTAAAATCATCAAATTTTAATTACTGATATAAACCTAATAGCTAGCTATACCTATATAGGAACTAAGAAGAAAATTATTTATGCCAAAAAATTACTTGGTATTTTGATCAATTTTATGCTTATCATATACCCAGAAATTCACATATATTATCGTAGTGTAGAAATTACAATTGAATACCTGTAACTTGAAAATATTAGTCCTCCCCAAAAAGGGGAAACTTATAACTATACTCTAACTCAACACTGGCCTTACTTAATTTATAAGAATAAACAGGAAAAAATGCACAATCACCCTCCTAAACTTTTAACTACTGGCCAAAACACCGCTTGAACTTATTTATCAACCAATTTACTGCACAAACTATGCACAACTGCCAAATCAAACCATCTGTTACTTTGGTGTCAGAAAACTAACGGGTAACTCGTGAGAATAAAAATTAGCAAATGTTAAGCAAGAGAGAAAGCTAGCTTGAGAGAGAGAGAGAGAGAGAGAATCAAACAAGAATTCCAGAACCACCATCGTCAGCCTTCTCTCCGGTGCCGGAGTCTTTGTCCCGCCGTCGTCTTGCCGTTGCTATTCTTTTTTTTTCTTGTTCTCTGTCTTTCTAATCCTCCATGTGCAAGTTTCTATTGCAATTTTTTGGTTTTGGTTTACCATTTGGGCTTAACCAATGTATAAAGCCTGATAGACACTTACCTAAGTGTTTCAAGGTCTGTGGTGGATTGGGTGGAGTTGGTTGTGGTAAAATTTCCATTTGATCAAAACTGGTTTTGAGTATGCTGTACGGTTGTTTGATGAAATGCCTGAGAGAGAGATGACCAGTGCTTTAATCTGTTTTTCAATCCTCTATGTGCGAGTTTCAGTTGAAATTTCTTGGTTGGTTTAATTTTTTGGGGCTGGGGTTTATGTGAGCTTGTTTGCAAAGGTCTCATCAATTACTTGTCCTGTCATTTGTATCAATATTGGTGAGCCTTGAATTTGGATATTAAACTTATTTTTATTAATCACCGGCACTTCTGATCCTTTGGCCACTTTAAATAATTAGATTTTGATACGAGAAAATTTCAGATCAACATGAGCTCATTCATTTACTATACAAAAAATGAAATCTTGCAGGGTTTTGTGATGGGAAGCAAACAATGCCAATGAAAGTTTCTTCTTCCAATTATTTGAAGTTGATAATGTTGCCATTTCTAAACAAGAGATCTATTATTATTTTTCTTTGTCCTTGTTTTTTTTCCTTCTTAATTTAAACCAAAAAAAAAAAGTTAGCTGAGTACCTCATGCAATGCCATGCTCTCCCTATTAAAGTTTGCAATGCAGTGGATAAGCTGATTAGGGACTTCCTTTGGGGATCGATCCTCTGATGAAAAAAGAAGGCTTCCTTTGGTCAATTGGCATACTGTGATGCTTCCTAAAAACATGGGAGGATTGGGTCTAGCCCAAATGAAATTTAGGAATCAAGCTATTCTAGCTAAGTTGTGTTGGAGGTTGGCTAATGAACAAGATGCTCCTTGGGCTAATATGCTGGCTAAGAAAGATCTCTCTGCTTTGAGATTGACTAAAGAAGGAAAAAAGTGCCGTGCTCAAGGATTTGGGTTGCTTGCAAGAAAGGTGGTCCAGTGTATGTTAAAGGGTTGATGATCTGTGAACAATGGTAGTTCTATCAAATTCTGACAAGATTTCTGGCTTTCCTTGGGACCTACGAGAAACCTTATTGAAGGTCTTCTCTCAAGAGATGAGGAACAACTCATAGTGCAACAATGCTTTGATATGAACATTGGTTAGAATTTACGAAACATTTTTTTCTACTTACCAGATCGTATTATTAATTCAATTCATGCCACCCCTTTCTCTTGTGACCAGACTACAAAGGATTCGTTAGCCTAGGCTTTTTTGAAAGATGGCAGCTTTGCCCTCCAATGATCTTACTTATTGGCAAGAGATTCAAACCTATTTAACCTGGAGTCTTGATGAAGATAATGACTAATTTTTTTGTTTCTACTTACCAGATCATTATTATTATTTTTGTCTTGATGAAGATAAAAACTATTTGTAAACACTCATTAATATTTCAATTCATGGCAGATTAGGACTCATTCATTTTTTGTGTCGTTATGCCATGATATGATATTATTACCTTACAAATTTGAATTACTGATGATTAGACTTTCTTTTTCTTTTTTCTCTGGATGTCAAAAAATTGAAAGTTTTTTTTTTTTTTTTTTGAATTATACCTCACACTTGTTATCAATGAATTACTCAATGTCTTTTAAGGGCAATGCAGATCTATACTGGTTGAGACTACTAGTCAGATGCGTGGTTCAAGAAACCCAACCAATGGTATTGACTAAATCATTTGTTAATTGTGAAAAGAATATGTTTCATAACTCAAAAGAGTAGTAGGACACAGAAAATTGTGAGACAGTTCCTCACGACAATGAAACCATCTACTGTGGGGATCAGGTAGTCCCTAAAATTCACAAAGCAAGCCTCCTGCATGGAAAGTTATGATAACCAATTTAGTTGAGGACAACGATAATTCCTAATTTATATAACTTGTAGTGACTTAATGCAAGCCATGAATTTATATAACTCACATAAGTAATATATTGGCCTCAAATTGATGTAGTAAATTTCCATTATTTTCTCAATATTTTTCTTCAAAATGTTTTTCATGAACGTAATAAAGAATATGACACTCATGAACTCACACAATAATGAAATGCCATTACTTTCATAAGTTGAACATTACATAGTTCTAAATATTTTTATACTACATAACATCTAATTTAAATAGGTAGATACATTACATTACAAACACCTTTTTTTGAGACTCTTACATAAATAGTTACTATAAATAAAGACGACTTTCAACATTAACACTTGGACACCATACAAAAGGCTATCAAAATTCCACTATTGATTTAAGAAACCACCAATAAACACCAAAGCCATTTAGGGATTCTCTTATGCATTGCGGCTTCATTCTTCAACTTCCGGTTAGTGTCCAATAGTCCATTAATAACACCTTTTCTCCTTTGTATGAATTCAATGTCATGCTACTCAAAGTAGTTGCATACATTACGATCCTACACAATTAAAAAATAATAATAATAGTATACTATGCCCAACTTAGAAACCAAACACAAATAAGATCTGACTGGCGACTCTAGATTCGCTAACCTACCAATCTAAAATGTTCCAGAATTTCACAATTTCACTATAATAATTGAGTGCCATACCCAGATTGGTGTGATTAATTGCCCCAATGAACGTCAAATTCTTAACATTCAGTCTTAACAAACAGTTTTCAAAATCATAAGCATAAACCAATAATTTTCCATATTACATTCTACTACATTTATATATTGCCAAATTCTTGAACAATTTCAAGTATAATCATGTACCCATTTCACATGTAAATATCCCTTTACCTTTGGCTCCCACCATCCCTCCAAACAAATATGAGGAAAATAGATGAAAAATGATAAATTTTAACTTTTAAGTTGAGAAGCAACATACAATCTAGCATTGATAAAAACCCACTTGCTGAAAAGCGAGAATCACTTACTTTTCAATTTACATGAACTAGCAAGAAAGCAAATGTTACAAATTTCTGAAGAGAGAAACAAGAAAGGTACTTGAGGAAGAGTGTGGCTGTTGCAAATAGTGTGCGATTGGAGAGGCCAATGCAAGAGAATGCGGGGTTGCCACTGTGAGAGAGATAGAAGTTATAAAATGAGAGTTGGTGGTGTTTGTACTCTAACCTCACCTAATATATACTGTAATTTCAAGTCCCAAATTTGATGTTTGTTTCGCTTGTAATTTCCATTAATTTATATGAAACAATCAACCTCACATAAACCCCAACCTCTAAAATTATCACAAAGAAATTGCAAACCCATCTAAAATTCTATCAAATAACCAAAACGCATTAAAGCACTGGCCATATCTCTCTCAGGCATTTCATCAAACAACTGTACAGCAGACTCAAAACAAGTTTTGATCAAATGGAAATTTTACCACAACCAACTCTACCCAATCCACCACAGATCTTGAAACAATTGGGTAAGTGTCTATCAGACTTTATACATTGGGTGAAGCCCGAAAAGTAAATCAAAACCAAAAAATTGCAATAGAAACTTACATATAGAGGATTAGAAAAACAGAGAGCAGGAAAAAAGGAAAAGAAAAAAAGAATACTAGCGGCAAGACGACAGAGGGACAAAGACTCCAGCACTGGAGAGAAGGTTGACGATGGTGGTTCTGGAATTCTTGTTTGATTAGCTCTCTCTCTCTCTCTCTCTCTCTCTAAAGCTGGCTTTCTCTCTTTCTGAACATTTGCTAATTTTTATTGTCACGTGGTCTCTCACGTGAGTTGCCCCTTAGTTTTCTATCACCAAAGTAATAGGTGGATTGAGTTGGTAGTTGTGCATAGTTTATGGAGTAAAGTGGCCGATATAAAAGTTTAAGGGGTGTTTTGGCTAACAATTAAAAGTTTATGGGAGTGCTTGAGCATTTTTCCCAAATAAACACATGAACAAATTATATTGACAATACAATGCATATACTTTCCTTACAACGATATCTCATTATAGCTATGTCTTCTTGTAGTCATTTAAATCGGCAGGGCAACTCCAAATCTTTTCTTTATCTAGAACTTCATTTTCTTTTTCTTTTTTTTTTTGGTTTATAAAGTTTCCCATTAGGTAGAAAAAATGTGTCTAAGATGACAACAATGCGCCCAGAATCTAGATTTTGTAATAAAGATGGATTCTTTTCAATTTGTTAGAGTCAAGTATAGTACTTTTTTTTATAATTCCTATCTAATTAATGTTAGTGCGAGTGCAACTTACCAATAACTTTTATTTTTTAGAGAGAATTTCAACATATGGCGTCCTCTTCAAATAATAGCTCTTTATTATCAAATCAAGACACCAATCAATTTTTGATTTAAGCAGGGATTGAACCCCAGATCTTTTATACAACTATCAGAAACTTTATCAGTTGAGCTAATTGGAACCCACAACTTACCAATAACTTGTATACACACACATGCACATCCAAACACACACATAAACATTAACATATGTATATACATAAACTAACACATTAAATTCAAAATTTTATAATTTTATAGAAATATAAAAAAGCTAAATAAATAAATATTTATGTTAATAAATTAAAATTAAAATTTTATATTAAAAATTTCACGAATAAGAATAAATTTAAATGTATAACATGTGTAACATTGGAAAACAACTGTAGCATGTTTAACAAGTTGCCAAAAAATTACCTGCTAGAAAGGTTAATTCAGACATAATTTAAGATTGAAAATTCTAAGTGTTGTTATAAGTTGTTGCTGCCTGGTAGTTTGAAGCTGTTGTCTCCCATATTTTAGGATTTTATGGATAACCATAAAATTAGAGAGAAAAACAGCTTGAAACTCTCTGGTAGCAATTGCTCATAACCAAAACTCAGAATTTCACCCTTAAGGACATGTCCATGGTGGCTTATGGTCTTCCCTGTGTCAAATTGAGGGGGTTGAGACACCAGATAACCCCTCAAAGCTCATGCAATTGGCTACATTATTAATTGAACCCAGAATTGCACAATGAAAATGCAAAAACAACTGAAACCTCACCTATAAAAACAAGATTCATATTTGATATTCATTCATTGAAACTGTCAAAATAGCCTTGATGTTCTTCAAGGGCAGAAATGATGATCACCTTCTCTAGCAATGGAATTAAGGGTCCAAACCTGGCTAATATCTAAAAGTAATTACAAATTAAGGACTTTGAATGGTACAAGAATAAATACTTGTCTAACTCCAAGAGACAGAGGAAGGGTGGAAAAAAAGAATTGAAGAGATAACAATAGGTTCCAGTGGCAACTCTAGGAATTTTTCTCGGGGTGGTCCTTAAGAAGTATAAATTATACAATCTAATAAAAAGAAAAATTCATATATTGACAATAACAACAATAAAAAAACACACAAATACATAAAATTTATAATTGCCTTTTACGAGTTTTCATATTTTTAAATCATTGCATGATAGTTTAATTATTAATGTTAGAGCATTCGCATCAGCTCGTTTATAAATTTTTCCATTTTACACATTCAAAACCTACTTTTTCTATTTTACACACTTAATTTTACAAAACACCTACATCAGTATGTCTATTATACACATTTATTTAAATAAAATATTCACTCTTCTCAATTTTTTATTATTTCTCTCAACTACCTACGCGCTTCCTCTCTTATCAGATCACCTTTCTCTCTCTCTTCTCATTTTTTTCTTAACAGCCTCTCTCTCTTATCCCTCTCTCTCTCTGTCTCGTTCTTTCTCAAAAAACTACCAACCCAAATAAAGTTCTTCATCGGATTCAGAACCTTTCTTCACCGGCCGGTCCAGAAATCAAGCTCCGGCGACCCAGATCGCGTCTTCACCGGCAGATCTATGAACCAAGTTCCACGAACCAAGCTCCGGCAACCCAAAACCAAGCCCTGGCGACCTACATCGCGTCTTCACCGGCCGATCCACGAACCATGCTCCACGAACCAAGCTCCGGCGACCCACGAACCAAGCTCCAATCTCTCTGTCTTTTGGTTTGTCTGTGTGGGTTTGTTTGTGTGTTGATATGTGTTTGTGTGTGGGTGTGTTTGTGTGCATCTGAGGAAAAGAAAATGAGGAGCTGAGGTCGTTGTGCACGGAATGGGGAGAGAAAATTTGGTGAGAACAAATAATATTATTTTAATATATACACGAGCTACAGTATCCGTGTATATTTACACGGGTACTGTAGCTCAGGGAAAAATATGGCCGATTTTACATATTTTTACACCCACTAATGTTGGTGTTTTTTTGCTCAAAATGTGCAAAATTTGCACTGTATATGTATTTTAGAAGACTATAACTGATCTGATGTGAATGCTCTTACAAGTTACATCTCTTTCAATGTACACAACCAAGCAATCATTCATTCACTAAATGTAGAACAAATTATGGAGTAAAATATAATTTTATTGGCATAAAAAAAACTGAGGGTGTTCTTAAATTTTTTTTTGAAGGGTAGACAAATAAATTTTTTAAAATTATTATATATAAAAAAAATTCAGGTCAAGATGGTCCTGGGACCACCCTAGCCTTAAGGTGGCGCTACCCCTGGGTTGTGCGCAAGCGGCCAATTATTTTGGCTTTCCCCAGTTGATGCTTGGTGGGGTTACATGAACGCTTTTCAACCTTAGTAGTAAGGGTGTGAAAAAAAAATCGAGGAACTGAAAAAATCGCCTGAATCGTTGCCAAAATTTCGGTTCGGTTTTGGTTTTAGTGCTAGATTTTTTTATCGTGAATCCGACAGAACCAACCGATTTATTTATTTATATGTATGTATGTATGTATGTATGTATGTGTGTGTGTATGTGTGTGTATGTGTATGTCTATATATATAAATAAATAAATAACTGATCAGTGGCTTTTGTTTGCTCCTTTGGTTAGCTGATCCCAGGTTCGGCCTTTGCGTGGGACGAGGCATTTTTGCTATTTAATTAATTTTTTAAAACACTAAAGCATGATATCAATTTTCTGTCTCTTTTTGCCCTTCTCGCTTTAGTTGACACACACAGAGCAAAATGGAAGAAGAAGCTTTCTCAAGAGCAAAATGGAAGAAGAAGTTTTCTCAAGCTTTCTTCACTCAAATTCTTCAGTCTTTCTGACTCTCTCTCTCTCCAAGTTTCTTCTCTTCGCTTCAAATCGATGAAGACCAACTGTAATAGATCTCTACTTCCCTGATCTTTCGTATATCTCTGATTCTCATATAATCGGTGAGTTTTTTTTACACTTTAGGCTGTGTTTGTTTCGTTTCGTTTATACTGTGATTTTTTTTTTCTCAAGTGAATGATGATTTTGCTTTAGAGTGATCTGTGTGAAAAGTTTTGAGCTTGTGGTTTTTATCGATTCTGAGTGTGATTTTATATGCTTTGGTTTTTGCTTTATCATTTGAAAGAGTGTGGTTTTGAAAATCTCAATAACCCTCTCTTTGAAAAATCGAAAACCGACCGAAACCAACTGAAACCGAAATACACCGCCATTTCGGTCCGAAACCGAACCGAGCACACCCCTAGCAACAAGAAAGGAATCAAAAACTTTAATAATTTCTTCTTCTTCTTATTTTTTATTATTATAAAGAACGATACTTTCACTTTTATATTTCTTTTCTTTTTGAATAGACCATTAACCAAGGCAACCAATCCATACTTTTATAAGCTCTTTTTCAACATGCAAGGAAGTAATTTGTTTTAGCCATTTGTTTGTTTGTTTGTTTGTTTTTAATGAATAGTTATTTTACTTTTACCATTTCTTTTGAATAAATCATTGAGCAATGCAAATTATTCATACTTCACCCCTTTCCAAAAAACTCTTATCCAAGAACGGTAGGCTTGCACCCAGAAGACTCAGAGGCTGAATGAAGATGGTGCTAACAGGTATGTCTATAATGTAAACAAAAAAATAGATATGATATAAATATAATTATATATAAATAAGCAAAAATAAATGCCGATGATTCAATTGTATTGTCTAGGAGAACCAGTATTCAAATCTTCCCTACCCCCATGGCTGTAGATATTGAATTATGAAAAAAAAAATGCAAATTATATTTAGACTAAAAAAGATAAGACAATTAGTTCAGCAAGCTCGAACAAATGATCAGAAAATTAGACTGTAAGCACAAACATTTAAAATTACCTAGGTATTAATTACAAATTGATGGAAGAAACTGAATAGATAGAAACAATACAAAGTATATCAGGTACCTTTTAGGGAGTGATTTGTCTGCCATAATATATTGATTTAAAATTTTAAACCCTCGATAATTTAATTATTTAAAGTAGCATATATATATACACACACACACATATATACTCACTTGTATTAGAAAAACTTATTTGGTTTTTTTTTAAAAAAAAAACCGTAGAAAAGGTAAAGGTATAAACTATTGAATGGTGAAGAGGCATATGCTAACTAAATTCTAGTTAATGAATTGTTCTTGCCAACATATAATTATTTATTTTCGTTTAAATTTTGGTTTAAGTTTTTAGCAGTTTGGTTTTCTTGGAGATGCGAAGGCTTATTCAAGTGTTTCCAGACCTTGTGAGGAAATTATGGAATTATTGGGAGCTACGAGTGTTGGTTCTTGTGAGTCTCACCTTGCAACTGTCTCTTCTTCTCTTGGGCAGTCAGAGAAGATATAGTGTTAAAACTTGGATAAGGATCATTATCTGGTTTTCATATCTAGGTGCCGATTCAGTGGCAACTATTGCGCTAGGTGTCATTTCCAAAAATCAAGGAAATTCTTGTGATGGCAATGATTGCCAATTACAAAATGAGCTCACAACATTCTGGGCACCATTTCTATTGTTGCATCTTGGCGGACAAGACACAGTTACAGCTTACGCAGTACAAGACAATGAATTATGGTTAAGGCACTTGCTTGGACTAATTGTTCAATTAGGAGTGGCACTCTACACCTTTTACTTGTCTTGGAAGGGGAATTGGTTGTCATTTTTTACTATTCCAATGCTTCTTGTTGGGTTTATTAAGTATGCCGAAAGGATATGGGTGATGCAATTAGCAAATAACGCTCCATTGCCTGAACGTAAGCTCTATGATCCAAGCCCAGAGCAACGTAGATTACTTGCGGAATTAGCAGATGATTACCTCTCAAATCGTGAGAATTATCTAAAACGTTATGGAGAGAATATAGTTTGTCTTGATGTGGACGATATTAGACCCATACGAACAGAAGCAGTTCGGCTGTTTGAAGTTTTTAGACGTCTCTTTCTAAATCAGAGGGTCCCCTTTCTTCATCGGTTTTTGGTTGATGCTGTCTTAGCTTCTCTTGATTCTCAAAACACTTGGAAGGTGATTGAGGTTGAACTCGGATATGCCTATGATGTTTTCTACACCAAGGCTCCTTTGTTTTTTACAGCTTGGGGTTTCATCTTCCGTTTCTTCTCTTTTACTTCCATCCTTTTTGTGTCTGTGCTTTTCCTTTTAAAAGAAAGGCACAAGCAATTGTCACAGGCAGATTTGATTATTACTTACGTATTGATGGTTGGAGCTATTCTTATAGAGCTATATGCTATCATTTTACTGAGTGCCTCTGATTGGCCTTGGCCACATTTTAAAGGGTTAAGGAAGCTTCTTGAGAAACTCTTTGCTCCGATAATAAACCGTTATGATAAACTGATGACTAACAAACAAAGGTGGTCTAATTCAATGGCTCAACTAAATCTACTTAGCTTTTGCCTCAAAGATTATAAGCCTGAGGTTGAAGATGGAACCCCAAAACATTTTGCTAGGTTGAGAGAGTGGGTCTTCAATCACATTCTGCCAAAACTAAATAGAGAACTACAGATGCTCTTTTATAGGACCCATAAGCAAATCTCTGTAGACTTTAAAGATTTGGTGTACAACACTTTCAGGGAAAAATTAAGTTCCAATAGAGAAGGGTTTTCCGAAGATTATGACCAATACATAACATATAATGGATCTATAAATGTGGAAATTTACCAAAGAATTATCATCTGGCACATTGCCACAGATCTTTGCTTTTACACACACACTAGTGCAAATGAATCTATAAATAATTTTCGCCGAGAAGTGAGCAAGGATATATCAGATTATATGATGTATATTCTTGTGATGTGTCCTTTTGTTTTATCAACAGGAAATGCGATACTTAGTTTTGAAAACACTTGTGAATGGGTTAAGAAATTTTTTCAAGAGAAAAAGCTCTCCAAACTGCCTAAACTCGACGCTTGTGCAATGTTGATCTCAGAATATGAAACTTCAAGCGATAAGGTAGACAATTATTTGTTGACAGAAGATCTATTATCCTTAGCAGTTTTACTTGCAAACAAACTAAATCCAATGGATGGAAAGTGGGAGATCTTGAGTAAGTTTTGGATCGAGAACCTCGCTTATGTTGCAACCCTTTGTCAAGGAAATAATCACGCTCAGCAACTGAGAAAAGGTGGGGAGTTTTTTACCCACGTCTGGCTTTTGATAGAGCAATTGAACCTCACAGAAAGTTTTCAAAAGTCACGAACAAGATCATAAGAGGAACAACACATGGATAGGGATAGGGGACTCGAGATTTATGTTTTGTGGAGTGAAGTTTTTTTTTATATTTGGGATCCAATGGGTGATGTCGAAGGCAATAGCCTCCCTTCTTTCTGGTTGGTGGAATTGGTTGAGGAAGCATTCCTCTGCTATTTGGAATATGGTTCCAACTTGTCTTATGTGGTTAATTTGGCGGGAACATAATAATCGTACTTTTGAAGATATTGTGAAATCTGTAGATCTTTTGAAGCCTATACTAGTTGGGACTTTGTTTGTTTTTATTTTTTAAAGAAACAGTTGGGACTTTATTTGAGTGGGGTAGAATTTGGAGTTTTACACAATGTATTTTTATTTTTGATTTTCTCCTTTTTGTTTGTATCTCTTCTTGAGTTATTTGTATCCGTTTTAAGTTCAGAGTGTCACGTTCTTTTTATGCAATAAATCTTTGATTACCTATATAAAAAAAAATTTTAAAAAAGAAAAAGAAAAAAAAGGCTGGGGTTGATCATGTATTGGTATATTGTGAGTGCGCTAGTGAGTTCTGGTCCCTTCTGTTTTGTTTATTCGGGGTGCAGTGGGTTATGCTGCACAGCGTCCTTTGGTGTTTGGCGACGTGCTGGAAGGGGAGATATGCTAGACAGTGCTGTCTGGATTGCAGCACCTTTGTTCCTTATGTGGATTCTCTAGAGGGAGGGTAATCCTACAGCATTTGAAGGCTTTGAGAGGACTGCAACGAAGTTGAGTATGATTCTTTACGTGTTTTGTTTGATTGGATGGCTGCTTTACCCAGCCATTCTTATTCTACTTTGTTAGATTTGATTGATAGTTGTACCTTTTCTTGATGCTGTTGCCCTCTAAGCACACTTTTGGTGTACTGGAAATTGTTTTTTTCTTCTAATAAAATTTTGTTACTTAAAAAAAATGATTCTTCCATTGTCAAACAGCAAAAAAGCACAAATTACATCCAAAGAATAATCCTCATTAAGGGGAATGAAATGTCAACAGAAATCCTATAGAATTAAAGACTCTCTATATCTCAGGGATCTACTCCCTGTTGTCTGAATATTGAAGTCTAGAAAGGCTAGAATTATTTCCAGCCAAATATGAAAACCATGAGATCATTGAGGACCCAACCTTAAGCATCTTACCTTAATGGAGAAGCCTCATACAGTTTTATATTATGCATTGACATCTGGTTGTTCAACTTGTTAGTAAACGAGTCTAATATTCAATCCTTGTTTGCATTTTGCTTCAAATTATAATCACAAACCTAGCTCTCCTCTCTTCTGTTCAGATTGAGCTGAGATTGTAGCCCTCTTGGTTGGCCTTAGAGAGAGTAAGTGGATGGAGATGACATGCATTGTATTGAGGGTTATAAGGTAGTCATCTTGTGGAGGAGTATTGAGTAAGGATTTGCAGTATTTCACCTTGTGCATGATGTTTTGACATTTTTGATGGAGTTCCGAAAGAGATTTCTCAGGGTTTTTTTCTTTTCCTTTTTCCTAAAAGGAGAATCATTTGTGTCTTTCCTGAATTCTTAGTGCTGACCGTTACAAGTGATCTGTATAATTTTCTACTACTAAGTAATGAAAACCCGTGCCTTCTGTTAATAAAATCATCATGGTACTTTCTATGATGTCTTGAATGCATTTCTTATTAGCATGTTACTTGTTTATTGTCTCAGAGTTCCTTACCTCATGAAGACACTATAATTTTTGCTGTTTCTACCACAGGCCAGGGAGATACACCAGATTCCATGAAGGTTGGTATGGAGTTACTATGAATATTATTGTTTCTGTTTTGGGAGAGGCCAAAACCTCTATATTTGGGCCAACCCCTATCCTTTTCCTTTTCTTCTGATCTCCCTTCATTTTTATGTAGGTCTTTTGGAAGTTTCTTCTGCAAAGAAATTTAAGTAAGCCTTGGCTGGAAGGTGTTCGCTATGCTGTGTTTGGTTAATTGGGTGATTCTGGTTTTCAGAAATATAATGTAATAATTTCTAGAGTTTTATTTATTATTTAGAAAATAGATAAAGGTTGACATCTGTGGGTTTGTTATGCAATTTATGTTATCAATCACCATGCTATAAAAATTGTGAAGTTTTTTTAATCTCCCCTCTTCTGCAGTGTATTAATAGACCTATATATGTATTTATGTGTATTTACTTTATATCCTCTTTCTCTTCGTTTTTTCTTTTTCCCATTTCCTTCACTCCAATTGAGAGCTCATATATTGATGTTGAGAGCCAACTACTAAATGGAAGGTTTTGATTTTTCCATCTGAAATCTATGAGCATCAAAAAGTAGAAATTTCATATCCAAGCATGCCACATGAAGGGCCTACTATGTGAGCCTTTATCTTTTTTTACCATCTTGATAGAAAGATTTATTTATATTTATCCATGGTTTGCAAGCTTAATGGTTTGTTCATATAACAGCAATATATATTTTACTATTCATATAAAAAATGTCTTTTATTATCTTCGTTAGATCATTATAATTAACTTGTTTAGCTGTTTGATTTTACGTCTAGTGCTAAAATTTCCTGAATTTTGTTCTGCAAATTATGTCTCTGTTGTTTGTTTCTAAGAAGCTTAACAAAAGACTTTCAGACCTTGGGGCAATGGCTATTGTTGAAAAAGGTTTGGGAGATGACCAGCATCCCTCTGGGTATGTTTATGCTGGAATATCCTAATGAACATAATTTTGCTTGAACTTACAGAATGATAATAACCCTCATTGAATTCTTACTGGATGATAGTCAGCAACCAACCTGTATCATGGAATTCTTCTTCTTCTTCTTCTTTCCCTTTTTTTTTTTTTTTTTGGTTTCGTTAGATGCAGCAGAATTAATTGAGACCAGCTAAAGGCTGCTTATGAAGTATAACCAATATATGATGTGATCATTGGACATGTCCACTCCTGTGGACAACACATCTTGTATTGATCAATTTAACTGAAACATCTACATTCTCCCTAGCAATGATAGCTGTTAGTGTGTGTATATATTTTAGAGAGAGAGAGAGAGAGAGAGAGAGAGAGAGAGAGAGATGAGGACAGCACACCTAATTAGATTGGATTTCTTATGTAGTTGGTTTTGTTTAGGATTCCTTTGTTTATTTTTGAGATTAGGTAAGTATTAATATTTGAGTTCGGTTAGGATTAATATTTTGGAATAGACTCATTTATTTGTATTTTGGAATAGACGTGATTAATGAAAATTCAGATTGGATATTTTCCTGGTTGTTAGATGCTGACTACTAACGCCTTAGGTGCTGTGTTGCATGGACATGCCAATTTTGGCCCAATGCCCATGTTCGAGACATGTCGGACACGGTACTAGTAAGACGCCCAAAACCCGTACCTAGCGCATGTCTTCTATTTTTTTTTTGAAATTTCGAAACAGCTCCGACATGGCGTTGACTCGAAGGACACGGTAAATCTTTTTTTTTTTTTTTTTTTTTTAGAAAAAAAAAGAAAAAGGGAAAAGTCAGGATTTCGACATCTAGATACACACTTACTATTGATCTTGTTGGACTAAAGCCCTAAAAGGCTAAAATTTTCTGCTTGCCTCTATCTGGGTTCTCACAATCTCATACTCACACCAACGCCTCACACACACAACACACTCCTTTAGTCCTCAGCTCTCTCTATCTCTCATCTCCGGTGATCTACGACCTCCGTAGATCGGCGACCACAAAGCCTCTCTCTCCCTCCACTGTTTCTCTCTCCATCTCCAATGACGAGACTGATAAGTACTGACGAAACTGGCAAGTCTATCCTATGTGGATGAGTCCTTCAATATGGACGAATATACCCTCAGGACAGACGACGTAGAAGACAACACTACTAACGAAGGTATCCAGGCCATTTAATACAATCAACTAAACAGTTATACCTCCAACTGTATGAACCGTTTGAAGACATTGATGCTTCATTACACAGCCCCAAAACGTTACCAAGAGGAGCATTAAGACCTCCATAACTGCTCCAATGGCTAGAGACCATGAGAGCATATATAAAGCCACACACTCCCACGAAGAGGGAGAGAGATATACAAGTAAGAAAGGAGATTTTTCTTTCATTCTGTTCATTTTATATTGTTTTACTTTGAAGAGAGTTTCATATACTGACTTTAGCATCGGAGACATTGTGGCAGACACCACACCGGTGACCATCGGTGAAAGCTGAAGGATCACCTCCATCTGACGAACATCACTGACGAGCTTACACTCATCATCCAGGTATCGCTTTCTCTCTCTTTTCGTGACTTTGTCTGGTTCTTTCTTTTTTTCTTTTTCTTTTTCTTTTTTCGGCTGGTTTGCTTTGGTTTTATGCTTACAAGTTAATTGCCCAGTGCCTAATATGTGTTCTTATATAGTATAGGCTTATTATTTTTTATTTTTTTTGGTTTTAACTTTTATTTTCCTTATTCTTTTTTCCCCCTTCAAATCTACCTTATATTGTTTACTTTTATGTTTTTAGTTTGACCTTGAATGTGGTCTATTTAAACTTTTGGTTTGTACTTTAAATAACATTTTACGGGTGTTACTATACTACTGTAGGTGTTAGTTTACTTCTTTGTTGTTCTTACTTCATTTAAATCCTAGACATAAACTTATTTTATGTTTAAAAATATTAAAAAATATACCTAAATATAAATATTAATTAATTAATTAATTGCCATACCCCAACGATGTCATACTCTTATTTTTCAAAAATTGTTGTACCTTCGTACTTGTACCCGTGTTGGTGTTTGTGCAACATAGTTTAGGTGTTGATTCCTAAGAGCATCCACATCTGGATCTCATATCTCATCTTATTTTACCATCTCAAAAAACTACTTTATCACTTATACAATATCATTTTTTAATACACCCAACATCGCAACTTTTATTTTCCTATTCTACTCAATGAAATAATATTTTTACACAATAAAATAATATATTCTAAAACCCAAATAAAAACAAAAACCCAATACCCAAATAACCTCTGCAACCACCTACTGCTACCACCACCACGAAGAACATACCCAAACTATTGTTTTCTTGAAACCCCAAAAACACCAGCCATAAACTCATGGCCTTCGAAACCCAGAAACCCATAGATTAACAAAATTAAAATCAAAATCAAACCCATAGATTAACCCAGAACTCCAAACCCGCCGATCCACCATGATCCTCAGCCCTAGAGCCACCACAACCCACCACGATCCACACCGATTCAAAAAAATCGGACTCCATTTCCAAATCAATCGAGCCAACACACACACACACACACACACACACACACACACAAACGATTCACAAAAATTGGGTTCATTCCCTCAAATCTAAATCAATCAACTTTCACATTAATTCACACAAATTTTCGTTTATATCAATAATTTCCCCCAACACCCAAACCAAAACAGAAACAAAAAAACCCACAATATTTTTTTTCTCACACACCAAACAGTCAACACCACCACCACCACCCTCTCTGCCCATCAGCACCACCCAAAAAAAAAACACACAGCAACCCACGGTCAAAAACCAAACCCACCACTGCCGAAGCTCGAAGAAAGCGGATTCGCCACTGGGAAGCTTGAAGGAAGTTGATTTTGTTGACCCACGCAGAGAAGGAAAAATGAAAGAGAGAGAGAGTTGCCGAAGAAGGAAAAGAGCGGATACCCACCCACCACCAATCTAGAAACCCACCGCTGATCTAAAGACCCAACGCCGATTTAGAGAGTTGTCGGAGAGAGTGAAGATATTGAGAAGAATCAGAGAGCAAGAAGAAGAGAGAGCAAAAAGAAAGAGAGAGAAAAGAAAGAGAAAAAATGAGAGAGGAGAGAGAAATGAGAGTATTAAAAAAATTATTTTTTTTATGTAATTCAACTACATTACCATCTTACATTTGAGATCATACTGTAGTTATATCTCAAATTATTTTTAGCATTTTAGCATATAGCCTTCTCGTTGCTGCCGTTTTTTGGGCTTGTATGCCAAATGGCCTTACGTTTGGTATATGGCAAGCAGATACTCTAAAGGTCCTTACGGCTGATTCCTAAGGGTTTAGCTTGGTGCTGATTCCAAGTGACCTAAGAGCTAATTCTTAGGTTTATCATTTCATTTTCTTGTTCCTTTATTATTGTCCTGCATCAGATTGGTATCAAAGCTAAATCGATTTATTCAAAAAAAGGGAAAAAAAAAAAAAAAAATCTCCTTTCGTGTTTCTCATCCCATCAGACCACAATACCAACACAATAGCCAAACACAACCCACACAAGCAGATCAGGTCCACAAGAAATCAATGCCGTCGTCAGCCTCCATTACCAGCAGCATTCTCCATCACACCGGCGACTTCCAGTTTTGTTGTCTAGCGCCACCACGACGATGATCCAGCCTTCAGACCACTATCAGCTTACTACCAGACCATCTCTGTCGACCCACGAGCCCGATCCTTGTCATTGTTGCACCGCTGGAAGCCGTCACCTTGTGCGCCACCAACACCAGACCAAGCTTCGCCGTAGTTCCTACTGCTCCACACTACTCCTAGTGGTTTGAAGTTTTTGTTTGGGAGTACACAGAGAGAAAAGAAAAGGATTTTTCCTGCCTTAAATTCATACGTGGTAGCCAGCCTGTCCAGTGGACCCGCACAAGTGTGAATTTTGTTTCTCTTTTTAGATTTAATTTACTGGTTCAAAATTTTGTCAATATATTCTCTACGTGCTTGGTTAACATGCCCTTCACAAACAATACTTGAACCTGATCTTTTTTGTTTGATATTCTAAACTGCTGGCTTTGATAAATTATTGTTTGTTGCCATAAATTTCTTCTTACCCATTCAACCAAAAAAAAAAAGGTGTTTTAAATCCTTCAAAGTAGGTAAACCTTACTATTAGTTGTGGAGTTAGTCTTGTTCAGTGTTAGGTTCTTTGTCAATACTTTAAGCATTAGTACTACTTGATTGCAATTTAGCCAATGACTAATTTTCCTACTCTATTTGGTTAGCTTTTGTTTTATACTGGACATGAAATTGCTAGGGATATGTTTACTGGTCTCACTTGCATTCACATGTAGAATACCCTTTGCATGTATTTATGTAGTGGTCGCATAGTGTCAAATTCCACATCACAATCTACTTCCAAATCCCAATTTAGTTTTGAGTCTAGTTTCGAGTCCAAACCCATCATGGAACCAACAGAACCAACCTTAGGGGATTTAATGAAAGTTCTCCTAGACCTATCCACTAGAGTAGAATTAGTAGAAGCTTCCATCCAAAGGAATGAGAATGAAACTGACCAAGAGGGTACACCACCCTGTAGGCAAGGTTATCGTAATCATAATGACCATAAGGATGTTAGGGAAACTGAAGATAAGATGTCAAAAGTGACAATAGAAGCACCCACCTTTGATGGTAGAGTCCTAATCCATGGGCTTTCACTGATTGGTTGCGCCAAATGGAGCAATTTTTTGATTGGCATAATTGGGCTGAAGATAAGAAGGTTAGGTATGCAAAAATGAAACTAGTAGGTAGAGCCAACCTTTTCTGGGAGGACCTTGAAGTTACCTTTAGGCGACAACATCAACCTCTCATCACTAATTGGCAAGAAATGAAAGATACACTCTCAAGGAATTATCTTCCCCTAACTTATAAGAGTTCCATGTTAGGTGAATGGAATTGCCTAAGGCAAGGTACTAGTTCTGTGATAGAGTATATTGAGATGTTCAAAGAGTACAAAATGAGATGTCAAATTGGTGACGATGAGATTGCAACATTATGTAGGTTTAGGGATGGGTTAAATCCTAGCATTATGAATGAATTGACCATCCGAGGAGTCACTTCCTTAGATCATGCCTATGAAATTGCTAGAAACTGTGAGTTAGCTTCTAGATCCGAATTTGTGAGGTTTCCTCAAATCCAAAGTATCATCACCAGTTTTCTACCTTCAAGTGGCAAGCCTCAACTCACCTTACCCCCTTCCAAGCCCAACATAATTAGTGCACCATTAGCTAGGGATGATAAAGGAAAATGAGTAGTTTGTGAGTCATCAAAGCTAGGTTCTCGCCTAAAAGGCTCTAAATGTCAAGAACATAAGTCTCATCAATATGCTTTTCGGGTTGGAACTGATTGTTGTAGATAAGTTGAACCATCCCATTCTTGTCAAGAACATAAGTTTCTCTTCCGGACAGTGTTCCAAATAGATCTGATGGCACTCCCCAATCTTTCCTCACCTTGTTCCCCTCATCACTTAGCAAAGTGTAAGGAAGCCTATATTTCTTTGCAAAAGCCTACAAACGTTAATTTAAACCTTCATTGTCAACTTCAGTCACATCAATATCACAATAACTCAATGGTAAGATGAACTATACTTTCAAAAAGCTTAATTACTCTTGAAATTGCAAAATCTTACTAAGACTAATTTATAAGGATCTGTGATTAAAAAAAAAATTACAATTATTGAAAAATGAACCAAGCTTCAATATGATTACCCAATTATATGTTAAAAGAAAGAGTTGATAATTTGTACAATATCACAACATAAGTAGAGGTAGTCAAGTCCCATTCCGCCACTTGCTGCATACATACATTACATGGCTAATAGATGAAAGGACCTTGCATGAAGCGTACCTATTATTGGTGGGCAAGATAGTACATAAGTAAAACAAATACAGAGCTCTTCTGATAAAGCTTGTCTAAGGTGTAATAGACTTATTAACTCCTAAGCTTAATGTTATATTGTTTGTTGACCAAAAAAAAAAAAAAACAAATACAGAGCTATCATCCCACGAAATAAGAGTTACATATAATTAATTGGAGTTAAAAACTGTACAATTAGATTAAAGAAATTGATGTAAGATTGCCTATCAAGACCTTTCCCAAATCTTCTGGCAAAAAATGAAAGCTTTGTGCACTAGGTAAGATGTTTAGGAATTGTACAATTAGATTAAAGAAGACCATATATACGCGAGGCTATCTAAAATATATACTATAGTGGAATTGGTGTATACATACGACATTAAATATGTTTAGCAGCTGTAACTCATTCTGGCTGAAGTACCAGAAAATACAGGCAAAGAGGATTCTTCTGCTGTTAAACTTAAAGCTATCGCTCTATGTAAGAGGGTTATTGTATTACCTTGTGAGATGATGGATCGTCGCTGCTAATCCCAACAACCTGAGCTCCTGCTTTCTTAAATTTCTCGTAAGAATCCCTGAAAGCACAAGCCTGTCGGAGTATAATAGTAATCTGTTAGTTCCTGCCTGCATAACCTAAAGGCAGGCCCTTTTTAATTGCAATTGGCGGTGACAAATACGTCTATGTGAAACTATTCCCATAAAAGTGACCACTCAAAAGACATTGATCATAGTATGTAGTAATAATAATAGCTAGTAAGAAATGTAATACTGGCAGAGGAAAAAAAAAGGACCTCTTTGGTGCAGCCAGGGCTCTCATCAGCTGGGTAGAAATAGACCATAGTTGGCTTGCCTTTAAAGTTGGAGAGGCTCACATTTTTTTCTATCCTGATCTTTCAATGTGAATGATGGTGGGGCCGTACCTTTGTTCACCTTTCAAGAAATACAAAAACTCATAGTCGTAGGTGATAATAAAACCAATAACTCTTAATTATTATAAAATGACTAGCTGTGGCATTGGCACCACAATTTTATATTCTAAAGTAATTGACCTTGGCAAAAATGGAACCCTTCACTGAAGAAGAAGAAGAAGAAGAAGAAGAGATTGAAAAGGATGAAGAATAAGAGACCTTAAGGCCATAGAACTGAGATTGTGATGAATTGGAGATAATTGGAAGGTTATGAGAGAACAATGAGTGTCTCGGACTAAGAGTTTGATTGGGAAGTAGAGAGGGAATAGAGTGCTTTGGGAGAGTAAGTGAAGCCATGGATCGGATAGAGAAAGCAATGAATGAAGGGAGTGAGCCACTCCCACTTCTTTTGTTCTTCTAGTTTAGTTTTGTGTTGGTGCTTGCTTGGGAAAGATGGGGAATAGAAATAGATTGGCTTCTGCCTTCTGGCGTGGACAATTGCTAACCATTAACTGCCCTATGTCTCGAACCCACATCCTTCTCAAAAAATTTGTTTGTCGGCCAAGCTGGTAATTAGCTTTTTATTTTTATTGGTTTAAAATCTAAGCACACAACTATTTTGACATGACTTTTGCCACAATTTTGACCCGAAAATTGTGACTATTTTGACACAACTTTTGCCATAGTTTTGACCCGAAAATTGTGAACAGTAAAGAAAAAGTAGTAGCTTATAGGAAAGTGATAAGTAGTCAACTATACTCATAATCTCCTATATCATAATTGTAACAAAAGTTGTGGTATTTGAAGAACTCTATTTATTAATTGTTTTAACTACGGGTTTCTTGTTTTTTTGTTTCACTATTTCATGAAAAATAATAAGATCAAAAATAATAAAAAAGAAGGGTGTCATTGAGTAGATACAAGTCTCTTAGAAAATGGGAATTCAAAATCAAAATGGTTAAATTTAACCATAATTTAACAAATTAAGGACTTTGAATGGTACAAGAATAAATATTTGTCTAACTCCAAGAGACAAAGGAAGGGGGCATAAAAAGAATTGAAGAGATAACAACAGGCTCAAGGGCTTTGAAGTAGCTTTAAAGTCTCATTAATATGCTTTTTGGATTGGAACTGATTGTTGTAGATAAGCTGAACCACTCCATTTTTGTCAAAAACATAAGTCTGTTTTTCGGATAGTATTCCAAATAGATCTGATGGCACTCTTCAATCTTTCCTCACCTTGTTCCCCTCGTCACTTAGCAAAGTGAAAGGAAGCCTATATTTCTTTGCAAAAGCCTACAAACATTAATTTAAACCTTCATTGTCAACTTCAATCATGATTAGCTACTGTTACAAGATTATAAATACCACAATAACTCAATGGTAGGATGATCTATATTTTCAAAAAGCTTAATTAGTCTTGAAATTGCAAAAGCTTACTAAGACTAATTTATAAGGATCTGTGACAAAAAAATATTACATCCATTGAAAAAAGAACCAAGCTTCAATATGATTACCCAATTATATGTTGAAAAAAAGGGTTGATTATTTGTACAATATCACAACATAACTAGAGGTAGTGAGGTCCCATTCCGCCACTTACTCAATCTGAACAAGTCAGAAGTTGTATGCTAGATGGGCCAGGCCGATTAGAAAGCCAACTTAAGAGAAGAGAGCGTCCATGAAGTAAAGATTCAGCCCAGAGAAGTAGAACATCCAGCCTTTTTTTTTCACGGAGTGGCCCAATTATCTATTTTCTTTGTGCTTTGGTGGAGTAAGAAGAAAGCCCAACATCATATATGCAATTATGACCACAAGCCCACCTGTACATCTCTTGTCCACGAAAGCTCTCCTATTCTATTATTTTTTTACTCCTTTTTCTTTTGCTTTCTACACTTCACGCCTGGATCTCTTCTTCCTTCTTTTATTTTCTTTAATTATTTTCCTTTTACTTCATGCTTTCCCGGTTTCTTCAAGTAAGGTTAGCAATTGACATTAGCCCCACTTTGCATGTAAAACTCTTATTACCAGCGACACAAAGATAATATATAATTAGTAACAAAATATCAAAAAAGTATGGCTAAATATGTAAATATAAGGGTACTTTATTGTATATATTTTATGCACATCAAATATTCAATAAAAAAGAAAAAGAAAAGAAGGAAATATTTATATTGCAAACCACCCCTAACATCGCCTTATATAGGCTTGCTTCATACATTGATATTGCCAAATATGCCCCTCTTGCCAAGATAAATATGCTATAGAAAAAGAGAAATGATATGTCCATAAATTTTTCACAACAAATACTAAGTGGTAAGAGCACTTGCAGCAGTGGAGCTAAATAGCTATATAGCTATTTTAGCTCCACCAAAACACCAAAAAGAAGCATGCAACAGTGGAGCTAAATCTATTTTTTTTTAAAACTCCATTGTTACAGTGCACATCTATAGATAGATGTGCATTGTTCATGAGAGCTAAAAAAAAAAAATTTATTTTACTCCTAGCCCGATTATTTTATTAAAAACTCACACTGTGCCTTTCTCTCTCTTTCAATCACTCCATCTGAAAGCTCTCATCTCATCTCGCAAAACTCTCTCAAGCAAACTCTCTCAAAGTTGTGCTCTAGCCGCCGGGTCGTGGTTGTGCCCCGACCTCATGGATCGAAGTGGCTTCCCTCACATCCACTTTGCCGCTGGGTCGTGGTTGTGCTCCGGTGTGTGTTGGTATTGGGGTTGAGATCGGTGTGTGGTCTTGATGTTTGGGTAGTTGGATTTGGGTTTGGTGGGTTTTGGCGTTTGGGTTGCTAGATTTCAGGGGTCATGGTGAAGATGGCGGTGGTGGTGGGTCGTATTAGCGTGGGTTCAATTTGTGATTTGTGGGCCCGGTTTGTGATTTGTGGTTGTGGGTTTGTTGGTGATGCTGTGTTGGTGGTGGTTGTGCCGCTTCTGTTTTTTTTTTTTTTTCCTGCTGTGGACTGGTGGTGGTGGTGATGGTGGTTGTGAGTGTGGTTGTGGCTGTGACTGATGGTAAAGGTGGTTATGGTTGGTGCTGTGGATGTTTTTTGGGTAATGGGATATATTATTTTATTGTAGTAGTTATATTATTTTATTGTGTTGAAAGCTAAAACAGATCCACTGCTGCAGCATGTGTGTAAATAAAATAGATAAAGTAACTTTTGATGGAGCTAAATAGCTAAATTTTTAGTTCTACTGTTGTGGATGCTCTAAGTTATTATGGGTTGTTATTGTTTGGGTAAAAAAGTAATCTTAGTGTTAGGTTTAAATTTGAACCAATAACAATAACCACCTATGATTTGTTGTAAAAATGTTATGCACGTAGCACCTCTCATAGAAAAATGTCCAAAAACTAGTCATCAAAAGTGAGGAGCTTCAAAAGCTTATATTCAAGAGAATAAAATAACCTGCATATATATTTAACAAACAAAAAATTGATAGCACATTCTCTGTTAAAAAGAACATATGCAAGCTCCATCAATTGATTAATCCTCAAATCTCAAAAACCCATTTATCTCACTTTTCTAACTTCAAAAATCAAACGAGACCTATGGTCAGGGACGGACCCAAGTGGGGGCCCGAGCCCCCCGGGTCCAATAAAAAAAAATTAGTAGCTAAAATTAAATTAAAAAAAAAAAAAAAAAAAAAAGAGACACTTGGGCCCCTTATCCCAGCCGACTAGCCTAGTCAAGACTCAAGAGTCCATTTTGGATAACAAGTTCTTAATTCTTAGTGATAGTCTCTGTTTGAACCTTCTTAGTGTACGTTTGGTTTGCGTGTTTTGCATCCACGTCTGGATGCAAACACATTTCAGCCCCCCCTTTTTTTCTCTGTGCCGTAATTGTTAACTTTGGTACCAAATAGTGCACACCTCAGCAAATTTTCCATCACCTTTTAATCAACTTTTTAGCAACTTTATAGTCACGGGACCTATAAATCTCACTTTTTAACAACTTTTTCATTAAAAATGGATCCCACGTTACTATTCACACATTTAAAAATTATTTTGCTACAGTATTTTTCAATTTTCAATTTTTAGCTATATCGAAACTGACCCTTACTCTTTGTTTGGTGACTTTGTGTTGGCAGTTAGAAGTTGCTTAAGCCTTTCAGCTACTTGTGACAGATGGCTATCTATTGTGTTTCTTGCCAATCAAAGCACAAAAGTTTGGTTGGTTGTGCTTTTAAACCAAACAGGTCTGTGCTAGCATTTGCCACCTTCTATTAGTCATGTTTTTCTTTTTCAGTTTATTTTTTTATTTAATAATGCATGATAAATTGTATATATATATATATATATATTTGTATGTATGTATGTATTTTTTGAGAAAAAAAAGGGTGTGAGATAAAGTTGCAATTAGTATAGTTAAACAAGTTTTGAAACAATTGGTTAGCCAAAAAAAAAAAAGTTTTGAAACAATTGAGATGCACCTGTGTCTAGCAATGGTTTTTCACTTGTTAGTGTGCACTTATGTCATTCCAACAATGATTTTTTTTTTTAATCATTCCATCAATATTTAATGCTAATTTTCATTTGAACTATGATGAGTTTTAAGTAAATTGAAAATTTTGTAGTTTCCAAGTAGCGGATTTTGTTCTGTTTCTAATAAGAGCTGTTGTATCTTTTTTTTTTTTTTTTTTCTGGTTGGTAGATGATTGTATCTTAATATATTAAGAAACAATAATTTTGGGTATTTGTCTTGGTTGATAATTTATTAATACTATATAGGTGCGTATTTGATTTTTTTTTTTTTTTCCGCTTATCTCCACCCCCCAGCTTGAAATCCTGTGTCCATCCTTGCCTATGGTGGCAAGACACGGGAGGCATAATCACTTTTTTCCTATTTTAAGCCAAGTTCAAGATTCGTTCAATGAAGATCAAACAAAAAACACACAGAGTATGAGATTTAAAATTGATGGAAAATGAGAATGGCTGAATGGGATAAATTGTCTATATAGGACAATAAGGGTTTTTATTTTTTGATAATTTGATAATAAAAGGTAAAATGGGTTAGATTATAACAACATTCACATCAAATGTGTTAAAAAAAAATTAGCTTTTAACAACTTGAAAAATTAATTTATCTATTTTAACATCTCATTTTACAATTCACCGAATATCAAATACCTATTTTTTTACTACTTCATTTAAATATTATTTCTTTATTATTATTTTTTTTAATGAAGAAGCAAGAGGCAACTAAATAAAATAACATCTTTTGTGTATAATTGTAGCTACAGTAAATTGTTAGAGATGGTATTTTATTGTAACTAGATGGTAAAAAATTATAGATTTAGATTCTTTAGATTTTCTAGGGTACTATATTAATAGATTTCCTTAATCTTAACCACACTGTAATAATTTAATGGTTTAGATTCTGCCATATCAGCATGACACTAACAATATTTTTAAAATAATGTTACAAACAAAACAATTAAGATTATTGTTAGTGGAATGCTAACATGGTAAAATCTAGACTATTAAATCATTAAAAATTTGTTAAGATTTAAGAAAATCTATTTGATAGAGTATCCTAGAAAATCTAGAAGATCTAAATTCAAAAATTATATATTTAACACCTTTAATGTAGAAGGTTTTTTTTTTTTTTTTTTTTTTTTAGTGTTTTAGGTGTTGAAATAGCATTTTAGCTATTTTAACTCGTTTGATGTGAATGGCATAGGAGAAGTTGTTGGTTCTTGGATCAAAGAGAAGGACCTGTTCAACATCTGAAGAGGCAAAAATGGTTTGCAACTTTGGTTTTTCTCTTTCCTCGGTCTATTGGGTCAAAACAGAATGTGTAAACTATGATTAAGAAATACAACTGACGGGTTATTCTTAATTGGTCCTTTCGTAATCGTAATAGAAGGTTATAGGAGTAATGTGTTTCTTTTTATTTTTGGTGAAAGAAATGCAACAATTTCGTTGTTCTTTCATATTGAATATGTTTTAAACTTATAATGAATTAGAAGTTGTCTTCATTTAGAGGTTATTACTAAATATGATTACAAGGTTTGAAGTTTGAACAGTGTTTCTGCATTTTCAGCCAAATTGGTTTTAGATGAAATATTTGTTCACAATTTGTTCATCATTGATTCAATTATTGTATTACTCTTAAGGAAGTGTGCACCTTGGGCTTGTCTTCACTTGTATAAAATGGATTAAAAAAAAGAAATTAAAAATTTATAGATTTATAATTAGGGAATTCCAACCCTTGATTTAAAATCTAGATTCAATTATATATATCCAGACATGATTGTTATCTCCATTTAAACGTGAAATATGGTGAGGGGTTATTATCCGTGAATTTGTTATATAACTTGATGTTCCAGTTTAATTAGATAGATCCTTTCCTCTTAATTGTTCTCTCATATATGCTATATCCACATATCTCATGTGCCATATATAGCGTGCATTTGGACTGGGTGTTTCGTTTTGCCTTTTTTTAATGGGTCTCATGAGTATTGTTCATGAATCACCAAACTCAGCAAAACGCAGATTTCAAGGTAAATTTGGGTGCCACAACACTATTCATACATTTAAAAATTATTTTGCTACAGTGTTTTTAGTAATAAGTTTTTAGTTTTCAGCAAATAAGCGGTATCCAAACATACTCATATAAGTAGTCAGATGAAATTTAAAAAGTGTTAAACGGTAATCTAGCTTAGCTGATGATTAAAATATTTACATTTTTCTACATAATTGGTGAATAAGAGTAGAGACAATTTCGCACAATCGCTGAACTGGTATGTTCGGATTTGTGTTAATAAAAGTGGTGTTCAATAATCACTACTTGCCATTAAAAAAAAATGATAAATTTTAACATTACTCCTGTTCTTTCGACGGCAATCGCTGCAAATGCCTAAATCGTATATACATTATAACTGGACTAGCCTGGATAAATTATCAGGAGGCACAAACAGTAAAGAGTAGACCGTAGCTTAAAATTTTTGATGATCCCAAAATCGTCAGTTGGGTCCCTTGTTCAATCCGAAGCATTAGACGACCTTATAGAACTTGCAAGATAAAGGAGAGATAGATCGAAAAGACCACCGGGTTGTGCCCGATAGGGGAGCCTCCAATACTTAAATTAGTACCAACCCATATATTTCATATATAGATAGTGTTTTGTAGTACTTTTTTTACGTACCTTAGCAAATGGACAAATTGTCCCTTTTATAAGTGACTTAGGTAGCTGTTGAACATAAATGAGGGTGATTATTACCCTAATTGTAACGTTCTTTGTCTTGATGAAAGGGTTTAAGGCCTTTGATGATCGTTATTGAACGTGTTGGGCGGTTACTCATAAATTTTTGATGGCCTACTAATGACGCAATAACCGTCCATTAAGATAGACAACCTTAATAGTTTTTATGGACTCATTAGTTGCCTCCCATTTCCAAGTCTGATTTTGCCTTGTGCTAGTCAGGCTTTGGGAATATTCTTAACTTGTTTAGATTCAGACTTCTTTATCTTTAACTACTTTTTTCTTCAAGAATGATAGTATTTTTGCGACGACTTCTTAGTATCTGCCTTTTGAAAGTCTTTTTGGGCATTTGAGAGATCATAGCTTGATCTTGAAAATGAGTCCCTCATAGCTTGATCTTGAAAATGAGCTAATTTCTTTGGACGATCATTTTTTATTTCTGCTGAAGAGTAAGGTAATTTCTTTTGACGACCATTTTTTATCACTGCTGAGGAGTGAGATGATTTCTTTGGACAACCATTTTTTATCACTTCGATGCTTCTTCTTTCCTTCATTTTCTAGTTGTCATGTTTTGATATTCTTGATTTGTGTGTGACTTTTTTTTGTGTGAGAATCCTTGTTTGCTTACACTCGTCTAAGGGTATTTAGTCACTAAGCCACTTTTAGGTGACTTATATCTAGTTACAGAGCTTCGTCATTTAGACTTCGTCAGCGATTTACATCAATCTAGCGGAATCTTGTCCTTATCACTTAGCCATTTTTTGGTGACTCACATCCATTTAAGGAATCTTGTCACTTAGGCTTCATCAGTGATTTACATCCGTCTTGGCAGAATCTTATCACTTAACTGTTTTTTTGGTGACTTACATCCATTTAAAGAATCTTGTCATTTATTGCTAGAAAGATTTCTTGACGCTATGTCGTTTTGGACCTTTCTGAGGCCATGTTGATATCTGCATTAAGTTGCACATGCATTTGCCAAGACTTGGTTAGACAAGAATTTTAGAACAATTCATATATAAATAATAAGTTACCAATAGCCTAGGTGGACCTTTTTCTTATTTCCTTGTAATCCTAGAGTTTTACCTCTTTTGTGGCCTAAATCTCTTTTGCTTCATTCTTTTGAAGGTGCAAGGACTAGGGCATGTTGACCATTCAAGGTTATATTTCCTTCCTTGAGGGACGAAAACAATCCCACGGGCTTCTATTATTATTTCCTTTATCGTTTGATCACAACCAATGAAATGACCTTTCGCTTTTTGTCTCTTTGTTGAGACAATGGCCTAGTTGGCCAAATTCTTCTTGGGCTATTCACTTGACTATTATGATCGATTGTCTAAAGTCCTGTCATTCTGCAATTTATACATGTACTTGCAAAGTGTTTCATTAAACACATGTTATATGAATAAAGGGACCACTGGTAAGATTTTATAGGGCGTTTAGCCTTTGTTCTAGTTTGTTTTAAGGGGTGATCCCATTAAGCTCAAGATTGGCATGTGCATAGGAGAAGATTCTTCTGAACACATGCCTAATTGGTTACGCATATAATACAATTTGAAAAGAGAACTTATACTTGATACATGATCTATCATCATACTTTCACATTCAATATATATTCAAGCTAAGGTTTTAACACCATGTCTCTTACATATCATTGTGTGAGCCACTATGTATTAGACATATAGCGTACTGATATAGCATTTTTTTTTTTTTAAGAAAGAAATATTAATGATGCTATGGAAAGACTCTAGGCTTTTCCGTGATTTTTGGCCTTGGTACAAAATTACCTTATATCAGTGTCAATCAATTCTATATAGATAGAGATATGGGGTGATATGATGCTATCATGTCACATACCTTTGATCTTCTTCTTAGTAGGCTCTTCTTGATAGATTCTCATTCTTGATCCAGTTGACTTGAGAGTATGTGTACAGTTGAGATAGTCTAGTTAAACTAGCTTGGTGGTTGTACTATCTATATTCTTACTGCGTAAAACATTAGGCTTGGAGCAACATTGCCAAGCAAGAAATCATAAATAACATTAAGACAAATGCATAAAATTTGTTGTGGCTTGAGCCTAGAGGCATTATGACTTTTCAAATGGAGTCATCTAAGCAATAAAAATATCTCTTAGAAAAAGGGAAATCGCAATTTCCTATTAAGATTCAGATTTGATATTGCCCAAATATCACAATTTTTTGTTTCTAATACATCATGATGTAAATTTTTCTTTTTTACATAAATGTATAATTCTACTGATCTCTTTATCGGTTGGTCATTTTCTTAGACCGTATATCATCAACATAGAAAATCCATGGTGTTGCAGTCAACATTATTATTTTATAATTGTTATGGTGACTGTTGCTATATTAGCTTTTTTGGACATGTATATATAATGCGCTTGCCAAACTTGTATTTCATGTATAATCGATCTATTTAAACCTACGTAAATCATGAAAGTTTTCACAAGGTGCAGTTGTAGTAGAAAAATAAAATATTCATTGTCATTAGCTTCCACCTACCTAATATTGATTAGGTTTGGCCAAGCTCATCGGACTTTCTTTTATGTCCAAAAATAGTCTTCTTAAATTTGGTAAGATAGTAAAATCTGACATTAGCCTCTTTAGTGTCTAAACTCTAAAATCATGATATAATTTTGGAAAGACAAAAACACTTTGGCAAGGCATTAATACTAGATTTCACCTTTCCTATTTTAGCATGACATATTAGGAAAGAAGAGCGGTGATAGAGCATCTCTGTATTTTTCTTTACTACCCAATATGAAGGTTTTGACTTTGTTTGATATCTACTGTAGTACTCTTGAGAATAACTAACATAGTTGACTGATTGCTCTAAGGAACATTTATAGAATTAACTTTCATTAGGAAAGTAATTGTAGAAAGTAGAAACATATATTTACTAACTTTCTTTATCTGAAAATTCTTTGAAATTCTTAAACTTAATTTCAAAATTCTAAAATGGCAACCTAATAACTTCTGGTTTTAATGCTTTCTAAATCTTGAAAGACATTAAGGTTTGACTTCACATATTTAATATCTAAAATTACGATATATAATTTTGGTAAGATGGTATATTTTTGGCTTCATGTTTCTTTAATATTCAAAATTAGTGTCTTTAAATTTGGTAGAGCCTTTACCTTAAGTGGTCCTTAATTGCAAAACTTAAGCACCATAAACTTATTCATCGCATAAGGAAGATAATCCAGGGGTTTTAATTCATAACCGAAATAATATTCCCTAATTATTTTTTTGTTTGGTTTCAGCCTATAATTAGTTATTCAAAGGCTTGTTTAATGATTCATTTCAAATGACATAAGAAACAATAACATGAAATTGGTGAATATGATAAACATGAAAGGTGCATGACGACACATGCTACTAGTGGATAACAAAAGACTTGGCCTCGTGGGTAGACAGTTAAGCTGAATAAAAGGTGGTTTACACCTATCCCATCTTATTACCCATCTAGCCTCATGACTTATAACTTATGAGTCATGAATAATGACACACAGGCTTTAGGGTTCCCCATCTTCTAGCAGATGGACGGCCTAGACTTGTTAATCATAAACAATATATTAAGTTGAAATTATCAGATAACATACCTGGCATCGTGTTGGTTTGATCTTTGAAGAGAAAATTCACATCTTTCATAGAAAACAAATTGCTTCTTAGTTACCTTCCCTGAAATAAGGGTTCTCCAGCATAAACACATATAACCACAAAAGTTGATCTCTTTTGCCTCCTCTTGTATTTGGCCCTTAACATAGAAATTATCTGAAAGGAAAACATCTGCAATATTCTCAACAATTATTGCAGGTCCATGTCCATGACCTTTTTCTGCTGGATGATTTATTTTTCATGTCAAGCTTTTTTTTTTTTTTTTTTTTTTTTTTTTTTTTTTTTTTTTTTTTTTTTTTTTTTTTTTTTTTTTTTTTTTTTTTTTTTTTTTTTTCCGAGCTTTACTAGCTTCATTTTGCTCCAAAAAATATTAACAAATTAATAATCTTGATTGCTCTCAAATAATGACTTTAATAAGTGTATACCCTTCAGGTCATACGTTTGAGTACTGACTACTTTAAACATGGTCTATCTTTAATTTTCGTTGAGAACTAGAGGTGTAAAAAGATGTACATACTTATTGTCTTTTATTTTTTTTAAAACATCTTTGAAGTCCTTAAAAATAATTCTAAATTATAAAAAGACAATAGAATGAATTCTAGTTTTAATGCTTGAAATGGGTTTTTATTTTTATAACTTGAAACGGCAATAAAATTTGACCTTGCCATTTAATGTCCAAAATTATAATTTTGGTAAGATAATAAATATTTTCTAATATTCAAGCATTGAGTTTTATTACCTATTGCAAGGCAATAACATGTTTACTCCATCTTTCCTATTTAATCTAGATACGTTTAGGAAAGAAAATGGGTGATAAACTGGTAAGTGGCACCATACATGTCAATACCAACATTGGTGAATTATATGCCAAACAAGTATGTCTAACATCAAACATGCAACTGAATAGAACATGTGAAATTGTGAATGATCAAAATGGGATTTGCTCCACATTGGGTTGACTGTATTTATCTTAAAAAGCATGTATCGATGTATATATTCATATATATATATATATATGCACAATAAGTCTCATCAATTGTAGTTTAAAATTTTTTTTTCTTGTTCCTCAATTTCAATACCCCCACTATTTGACAAAATTCAAATGAAAAACGTGGCACATAAAATTCTTAATTATTTAAAGGCACATGAATTCTTCTCAATATTAGGTTCTTGAAAATAGAAACACCATAATTAATGGGGTTCATAAAAATTCATGATATATATATATATATATTTAAATACTCATAAATCCCATCAAATTTTTTCTTGTATGAAACATGAGCATTTTCAATTATTCCAAATTTCCCATGGAATTCAAGACATAGCTGTAGAAACTAGAAACGTATAACTATTTATATATGTATATCGACACATTTGTCAATAAGAGTCAGTAAGGAAAACGTTTTTTTACAGCAGGCATCATAATGCAGCAATTGATTAATAGTTTTTAAGATTCCATTAATCTTATGTTTATATTCAACCAAATACTAGGCATTAAAGAAAATTCCAAATTTAGCCAACACTACAAACTGAAATTGGTAAGAAACTACTGACATTAAAACAAAAGTTTTAATGGGAAATTTGGACATTACAAAAGGATTAAAATTTTCCACTAAACCACATAGCAAACTGTAATGGAAATCGCAAGTATATAGCTGACCAATTACTTCCCATATTTCTTTAACACCAGATTAGGAATTTCACAAATGCATATTCGTTGTATTTCCAAATCTCACGTAGATGTTAAATTATATACCACCTTTTTTTTTTTTAATTGTTATTTTATAAAGCCTTTAGCCGAAGCTATGATTCCTATTCCTTCCATTTATATATCACCATATATAGCAACTTGAATGATTAAATTGAGATCTAAAACTAATATAGAAAGACAAAGATGTGATTTGGAACTACCATTATTATGGTTGACTTATTTGGAGTAATCTAGGAATTTAAAATCTTATGCAAAACGTAATAGTATCAGGTAGAAAAATAAACTTTTGGGAGAATAAACCCATAGACATACCTGAGCAATGATACTCGTAGAATGGCTCAGTGGGGTAGGCTATGTATCTTTGGGGCAATTTTATCTTTGCTCTTACTTCTTATTTATTTATTTTGAATAAAGGTATAAGAGTTACCTTGGGTTCTTGACGTGAACCATCTCGTTTGTGCCAGGGATCATCAACTCACAGTAACACGATGACATTTTTTGTGAAATCACATCGAGGTGATTTGATTTGGCCTCCAAATTTCGTGTGCTCGTCCCTTTGGGTTGAAAGACTACAAGATTGCTTTGTCAGGGGTAGATCTGCTTCTATCAGAGGATCTTTACACCACATTCCTTCTAGTTGACCGAGAGTGACTATGGTATCATGGTGTTCATATCTTTTGAATGAACTAAGTGACCTTTTGTCATGGGAAGAGAACAATGACTTGTCTTTCCCCACAGACGGCGCCAAACTAATGATGCCAAAATTGTCAGTTGGGTCCCTTGTTCAATCCGAAGCATTAGACGACCTTATAGAACCTGCAAGATAAAGTAGAAATAGATCGAAAAGACCACCAGGTTGTGCCCGGTAGGGGAGCCTCCGATGCTTAAATTAGTACCAACCCATATATTTCATATATAGATAGTGTTTTGTAGTAGTTTTTTGACGTACTTTAGCAAATGGACAGATTGTCCCTTTTATAGGTGACTTAGATAGCTTTTGGACATAAATGAGGGTGATTATTATCCTAATTGTAACGTTCTTTGTCTTGATGAAAGGGTTTAAGGCCTTTGATGATCGTTATTGAATGTGTTCGGCGGTTACTCATAAATCTTTGATGGCCTACTAATGACGCAATGACCGTCCATTAAGATGGACGACCTTAATAGTTTTTATGGACGCATCAATTTTCATATTCGAAAGCTTCTTTTGAGGTTGTAGGTCATCTTCATAGTGGCTTTCGATCATCTTGCATTTTCAAACCAAACTGAAATACTACATTTGGCATTTTTTCTTTTTGCTCAATGAATTTGTAATTCCTTCTCTATCTCGAAGCCCCACCAATGAAGACAACCTTTGCCTGTTCAAAAGCATTTTAATACAGTATTAAGCATCAATTATTATGTATATACCAGTCACACTGGCCATTTTTTTTTTTTAATAGTTGGGCCCCCTCTTAAAAAGTTTTAAGCCCCCTTCCATATTAGCCTATACAGCCCAGCCCAACCCAAAAAAATTTAAACACATTACCCATTTCAAGTATATAACCTATGGTTCTATCCAAAAGAAAATTTGTGAGATGTGAGTTGTGGTTTGTGAATAAAGTTATAATATTGGCCTATTGGGCAATAGTGCATTTGGGGCAGTAGGTAAGTGGATAAAGAGACAAAAAGATGGAGATAAAGAGACAAAGACAAAAACCTAGTAAAAATATTACTTGCCCATGTTGTTAACTCATATTATAACTAACAATTTTAAATTAAATAAATTTATAATTGAAAACTAGTAGATTTTGTAAATTGAAAAATATTAAATTTATAATTAATACAATTAGTCTTTTTGTGAGAGAGAATATATGTAATTCTTATTTGACTTATAGATCATGGGAAAATCAACTACTTAGTAACCAATTTTTTTTTTTTTTTTTTCACTTATACTCTAGTCATTTCTAACTTAAAATCCTGAATCCATCCCTGATAGTAACCATTTTTTTTTTCTAGTGTATCTGAACAAGAATATGGAATTGCAGCATAGAATGGATATTCCATGCTATTCAAAACCAATATAATAAGGTAAGGGATTAAAACTAAGCATCAATTATACCTTATGTTCATATAACAAACAAAACATTCTTCAGCATAAATATGGAATTTGCATGCTTTTGATTCCAAAAAATAAACAAAACAAAAGATCACTTTCTCGTCCACCCATATCCATTTTTGACAAGCCATCTTCATCATCATTGTCCACAATCTCACTGTTGTACTCTTGATACTTTGGCAACATTCAGAATAACTCTCACAAATGAAGTTAGATCCTTTCCTTGAGCATCTTTCTCCCTCAATTGTTGAAGTCTCTTATCAAACTTTGTAATCCTTTTTTTTTTTTTTTCCTTTTCCTTGCAGTAAAAGTTTTCAGTTAAAAAAAGAAAAAGAAAAAGAAAAACCATTTTGAGTAAAAACCATTTTCTAACTAGTTCCCTAATTAAGCTCCAAAACTAAATGGAACCTTCAATTCACACTAAGATAAGTATAATCCAGCCACTAACAAGCTGACACGTGGCATGTATTATAACTAACTCATTTACACTAAACTACCCGTAGTTTTATCCTATACAAGTAAGCTATTGTCGTTTACAATAAAACTACTGTTGACTAGTCTCGCTTAATTTCCTTGTTCTTCTTTTCTTTTTTTCTTCTTTGCTGTGATCCAGAGCATGATTAAGCTTTCTCTTGCACGTTATTTTCAATTCTCTGATACAATGCATTTATGATGCGTAATTTCTCTCTCTCCAGACTTTGGGCCGACTCTTTCTTTGTTGCGAAGAAGAATAAATTTAAATGTATAACATGTGTAATATCGGAAAACAACTGTAGCATGTTTAACAAGTTGCCAGAAAATTACCTGGTGGGAAGGTTAATTCAGACATAATTTAAGATCGAAAATTCTTAAGTGTTGTTATAAGTTGTTGCTGCCTGGTACTTTGAAGTTGTTGCCTCCCATTTTTTAGGATTTTATGGATAACCATAAAATCAGAGAGAAAAACAGCTTGAAACTCTCTAGTAGCAATTGCTCATAACCAAAACTCAGAATTTCATCCTTAAGGACATGTCCTTGGTGGCTCATGGTCTTCCCTGTGTCAAATTGAGGGGGTTGAGACACTAGATAACCCCTCAAAGCTCACGCAGTTGGCTACATTATTAATTGAACCCAGAATTGCACAATGAAAATGTAAAAACAACTGAAACCTCACCTATAAAAACAAGATTCATATTTGATATTCATTCATTGAAACTGTCAAAATAGCCTTGATGTTCTTCTAGAGCAGAAATGATGATCACCTTCTCTAGCAGTGGAATGAAGGGTCCAAACCTGGCTAATATCTAAAAGTAATTACAAATTAAGGACTTTGAATGGTACAAGAATAAATACTTGTCTAACTCCAAGAGACAGAGGAAGGGTGGAAAAAAAGAACTGGAGATAACAACAGGCTCAAAGGCTTTGAAGTAGCTTTAAAGTCTCATCAATATGCTTTTCGGGTTGGAACTGATTGTTGTAGATAAGTTGAACCACCCCATTCTTGTCAAGAACGTAAGTCTGTCTTCCGGGCAATGTTCCAAATAAATCTGATGGTACTCCCCAATCTTTCCTCACCTTGTTCCCCTCGTCACTTAGCAAAGTGTAAGGAAGCCTATATTTCTTTGCAAAAGCCTACAAACATTAATTTAAACCTTCATTGTCAACTTCAGTCATGATTAGCTATGATTACAAGATTATAAACATCACAATAACTCAATGTTAGGAAAACTATATCTTCAAAAAGCTTAATTAGTCTTGAAATTGCAAAAGCTTACTAAGACTAATTTATAAGGATCTGTGATAAAAATAAAAAAATAAAAAAAATTTACATCCATTGAAAAATGAACCAAGCTTCAATATGATTACCCAATTATATGTTAAAAGAAAGAGTTGATAATTTGTACAGTATCACAACATAAGTAGAGGCAGTCAAGTCCCATTCCGCCACTTGCGGCATACATACATTACATGGCTAATAGATAAAAGGACCTTGCATGATGCATACCTATTATTGGTGAGCAAGATAGTACATAAGTAAAACAAATACAGAGCTATCGTGCCACCAAATAAGAGTTACATATAATTAATTGGAGTTAAAAATTGTACAATTAGATTAAAGAAATTGGTGTAAGATTGCCTATCAAGACCTCTCCCAAATCTTCTGGCAAAAAATGAGAGCTTTGTACACTGGGTAAGACATTTAGGAATTGTACAATTAGATTAAAGAAGACCATATGCGAGGCTATCTAAAATATATACTATAGTAGAATTGAGGTGTATACATACGACATTAAATATGTTTAGCAGCTGTAACTCATTCTGGCTAGAAGTACCAGAAAATACAGGCAAAAAGGATTCTTCTGCTGTTAAACTTAAAGCTATCGCTCTATGTGAGAAGGTTATTGTATTACCTTGTGAGATGATGGATCGTCGCCGCTAATCCCAACAACCTGAGCTCCAGCTTTCTTAAATTTCTCGTAAGAATCCCTGAAAGCACAAGCCTGTCGGAGTAAAATAGTAATCTGTTAGTTCCTGCCTGCATAACCTTAAGGCCCTCTTTAATTGCAATTGGGTGACAAATATGTCTATGTGAAAATATTCCCATAAAAGTAACAACTCAAAAAACATTGATCATAGTATGTAGTAATAATAATAGCTAGTAAGAAATGTAATGCTAGCAGAGGAAAAAAAAAGGACCTGTTTGGTGCAGCCAGGGCTCTCATCAGCTGGGTAGAAATAGACCACGGTTGGCTTGCCTTTAAAGTTGGAGAGGCTCACATTTTTTCCATCCTGATCTTTCAATGTGAATGATGGTGGGGCCGAACCTTTGTTCACCTTTCAAGAAACACAAAAACTCATAGTCGTAGGCGATAATAAAGCCAATAACTCTTAATTATTACAAATTGACTAGCTGTGGCGTTGGCACCACAATTTTATATTGTAATGTACCTTGGCAAAAATGGAACCCTTCACTGAAGAAGAAGAAGATGGGATTGACAAGGATGAAGAATAAGAGACCTTAAGGCCATAGAACTGAGATTGTGATGAATTGGAGATAATTGGAAGGTTATGAGAGAACAATGAGTGTCTAGGACTAAGAGTTTGATTGGGAGAGGGAATAGAGTGCTTTGGGAGAGTAAGTGAAGCCATGGATCGGATAGAGAAAGCAATGAATCAAGGGTTCTCCAGTTCTCCTATGAGTGAGCCACTCCCACTTCTTTTGCTCTTCTAGTTTAGTTTTGTGTCGGTGCTTACTTGGGAAAGATTGGGAATAGAAATAGATTGGCCTCTGCCCTCTGGCGTGGACAATTGCTAACCATTAACTGCCCTATGTCTCTAACCCACACCCTACTCAAAAAATTTGTTTGTCGGCCAAGTCGGTAATCAGCTTTTTATTTTTATTGGTTTAAAATCTAAGCACAGCTATTTTGACACGACTTTTGCCACAATTTTAACCCAAAAATTGTGACTATTTTGACACAATTTTTGTCACAATTTTGACTTGAAAATTGTGAATAGTGAAGAAAAAGTAGTAGCTTATGGGAAAGTAATAGGTAACTAATCATACTCTTAATCTCCTATGTCATAATTGTGATAAAAGTTATGGTAATCTCCTATGTCATAATTGTGATAAAAGTTATGGTATTTGAAGAACTTTGTATATTAATTGTTTTAACTACGGATTCTTTGTTTCTTTGTTTCACTGTTTCATTGTTTCGTGAAAAATAATAAGATAAAAAGTAAAAAAAGAAGGGTGTCATTGAGTAAATACAAGTCTCTTAGAAAATGGGATTTCAAAATCAAAATGGTTAAATTTAACCATAATTTAACAAATTAAGGACTTTGAATGGTACAAGAACAAATACTTGTTGAACTCCAAGAGACAGAGGAAGGAGGCATAAAAAGAATCGAAGAGATTACAATAGGCTCAAAGGCTTTGAAGTAACTTTAAAGTCTCATCAATATGCTTTTCGGGTTGGAATTGATTGTTGTAGATAAGTTGAACCACCCCATTCTTGTCAAGAACATAAGTCTGTCTTCCTGGCAGAGTTCCAAATAGATCTGATGGCACTCCCCAATCTTTCCTCACCTTGTTCCCCTCGTCACTTAGCAAAGTGAAAGGAAGCTTATATTTCTTTGCAAAAGCCTACAAACATTAATTTAAACCTTCATTGTCAACTTCACAATCATGATTAGCTACAATTACAAGATTATAAATATCACAATAACTCAATGGTAGGATGAACTATATTTTCAAAAAGCTTAATTAGCCTTGAAATTGCAAAAGCTTACTAAGACTAATTTATAAGGATCTGTGATAAAAAAATATTACATCCATTGACAAAAGAACCAAGCTTCAATATGATTACCCAATTATATGTTGAAAAAAAGAGTTGATAATTTGTACAATATCACAACATAACTAGAGGTAGTCAGGTCCCATTTTACATGCCTAATAAATAAGAGGACCTTGCATGAAGCATTTCTATTATTGGTGGGTAAGATGGTTGTTACAAACCCATAGGTAGAACTCACCCTTGAAAACCGACTTGTGAGGAAAGAGTGTCCAAGAGCTTATAAACACGTGATTAAATTTACACTTAACCAATTTGGGACACTAGGATCATAACATACCACTACGCTCCGCAGTCGACGTCCATGACGACTCACTCTAGCGACACTGACCTATTGGTAGCCCTTTCTCTTTATGGTGGCTCCACTCAACTATTAGTAATTTTAATCCAGCCTCTAGGTTGCCCCTTCTAGGATCTGACCACAAAGCTGCAACTCATTTGATTCCATACTCAATGAGCTATACCCGATTAATTGGGGCGATGGTTGGCTCTGATACCAAATGTTATGGTTTTTTCTAATGGATTAAGCAGAAAAAGATGTTGGTCACTTCAAGGGGACCTAACCTCCATGGAAGAGAGAGAGAGAGAGAGAGAGAGAGAGAGTAAACTGAATGAGTATTATTCACAATGAATCCCTCTGTTACAAGCTTTTATCCCTTATACCCGTGGACCCTTCTAAGTAACCCATGGTCCACTAACTACCTCCCAGTGTTACTACTGCTTAACTACTCATCCCTTTATTAACCAATGTAACAAACATTAACCCATAGTAATTAACTATCTGTTACAACCAATATAGCACAATTGTGTAATTACAACTCAATGACATAGATTCCTAACAATAGTACATAAGTAAAACAAATACAGAGCTATCATGCCACCAAATAAGAGTTACATATGATTAATTGGAGTTCAGAATTGTACAATTAGATTAAAGAAATTGGTGTAAGATTGTCTATCAAGACCTCTCCCAAATCTTGCAAAAATTGAGAGCTCTGTGCACTAGGTGTGACGTTTAGAAATTGTACAATTAGATTAAAGAAGACTATATGTGAGACTATCTAAAATACATACTATAGTAGAATTGAGGTGTATATTGTACCAGAAAATACAAGCAAAAAGGATTCTTTTAAAACTCTATGTGAGAAGGTTATATTGTATTACCTTGTGAGATGATGGATCGTCACCGCTAATCCCAACAACCTGAGCTCCTGCTTTCTTAAATTTCTCGTAAGAATCCCTGAAAGCACAAGCCTGTCGGAGTATAATAGTAATCTGTTAGTTCCTGCCTGCATAACCTAAAGGCCCTCTTTAATTGCATTTGGGTGGAAAATATGTCTATGTGAAACTATTCCCATAAAAGTAACAACTTAAAAAACATTGATCATACTATGTACCATGTAGTAATAATAATAGCTAGTAAGAAATGTAATACTGGCAGAGGAAAAAAAAAGGACCTGTTTGGTGCAGCCAGGGGTTTCATCAGCTGGGTAGAAATAGACCACAACTGGCTTGCCTTTAAATTTGGAGAGGTTCACATTTTTTCCATCCTGATCTTTCAATGTGAATGATGGTGGGACCGTACCTTTGTTCACCTTTCAAGAAACACAAAAACTCATAGTCGTAGGTGATAATAAAACCAATAACTCTTAATTATCACAAAATGACTAGCTGTGGCATTGGCACCACAATTTTATATTGTAAAGTAATGTACCTTGGCAAAAATGGAACCCTTCACAGAAGAAGAAGATGGGATTGACAAGGATGAAGAATAAGAGACCTTAAGGCCATAGAACTGAGATTGTGATGAATTGGAGATAATTGGAAGGTTATGAGAGAACAATGAGTGTCTAGGACTAAGAGTTTGAGTGGGAAGTAGAGAGGGAATAGAGTGCTTTGGGAGAGAAAGTGAAGCCATGGATCGGATAGAGAAAGCAATGAATGAAGGGTTCTCCTATGAGTGAGCCACTCCCACTTCTTTTGCTCTTCTAGTTTAGATTTGTGTTGGTGCTTACTTGGGAAAGATAGGGAATAGATATAGATTGGCTTCTGCCTTCTGGCGTGGACAATTGCTAACCATTTACTGCCCCTTGTCTCTAACCCATATCCTTCCTCAAAAAATTTGTTTGTTGGGCAAGCTGGTAATTAGATTTTTATTTTTGTTGGTTTAAAATCTAAGCACACAGCTATTTTGAAATGACTTTTGCCACAATTTTTACCGGAAAATTGTGAAAAGTGAAAAAAAAAGTTGTAAGTTTATGTGGAAGTGATAGGAAATTAGTTACATTCACAATCCTCCACATCATAATTGTAACAAAAATTGTGGTATATGAAAAACTCTGTTTATTAGTTGTTTTAACTTTTAACCATGGGTTCCTTCTTTCACTGTTTCACTTGTGTGGTGAAAAATAATAAGATCAAAAATCAGAAAATAAATGTGTCATTTGAGTAGATACAAGTCTCCTAGAAAATGGGATTTCAAAATCAAAATGGTTAAATTTAACCATAATTTAACAATTAGTAGTATAACTTTCTTAATTATTGACAATAGCCATGAACCCATATTCCTTTACAAATATAATATCTATACTTTAGCTTAAGAGGTTTGCTTTTGGATTTCTAATTAGGTTAGACTTGAGAATAACTTTGAATTACATTTTCTAAAATTCAAATATTGCTATTATCTAAATCTCTTCGAGTGTTTGACTGTTCCTTCAGGTGTTGGAGTATCTAACTATTTCTTCAGGTATATGTAACCCTCTCGTCTCACACACACCAAGTTATTATACGAAGGAATATTATAGGGGTGGCTCCAAGATATTGACAAAAGGTTTCGAACTTAGAATCTCATAGATTTTATGAGGTTTTAAAAATCACTAAACCAACCTTTCGATCAAAAATAGTTAACTCCTTGATTCTAAGTTTTTTTTTTTTTTTTTTTTTGGGGGGGGGGAAGGATTTCGGGGGATATCTAAAAGTTCGTTGGGTTTATTCTAGCTAAGATTTCAAAATCTAAGGCCCATTATTATTATTTTTTTTTTGGGAACAAAAAAATCTAAGGCCCATCTTGACATTCGTAATAGTCCCAGCCTATCCAACATCAAGGTAGCACTTTTTAGTTGGGTTGGGCTAGAAATTCACAACAATCATAAACCCAATCATGTAATAAAAGTCCACGACCCACCTTATTACACGGTACTTTTTTTTTTTTTTTTTTTTTATAAGACCTTATTACACGGTACTGATAGCAGTATCATACCACCCTAAAACCCCTCATTATTTTATAAGATCTGGTCCTATACTTTTCTTTCAAATTTAGCGGTGAAAATCGGTTACGGGGTTTTAGTTGAATTGTTGGTTGGGTGGTTTTGGTCTTCTGGGTTTGTCTTTGAAAAATGGAGGGGTTTCAGAAATTGATTCCTAAAATCTCTAAAGAGATTAAAAATGGGTCTGACACTCCCCTTTTGAGTGTTGCTAGAGGAGGCGGAGGAGTTTCTGCCGCTTTGCCTTCGACTGATCAGTCTCATGTTCTGGTCACCAGGCCTCCACCTAGGTACTTCCACTACGCTTCCTCTCCTTTCTTTTGTTTTTTATGTTTTTGTATTTTGGTTTTTTTTGTTTAGTTCACTCTTTGTTGAAATGTTCTTTTTTATTTGTTTATGCAACTTGTTTTTCTTTTATAAAACTAAGGTTTGACAATTGACATGCTCTTTTTTATTTATTTATTTTTATTATTATTATGATGATGATATAGTTTCTATGTTTTGAGGGAATTGAGGAGTGCCCAGTGGAAACTCTGTAGAAGTTTATTGCTAGAAAGGGAACCACTGTCTCGTTTAGTGTTTAGTATTTGTCTTAATTTGTTAATGATATCTGTTACCAGCTATAATGGTTTTTGGGAATGTGGGAAAGTGTACATCAGATGGAGAGTTTATAGTGGCATTTTGATCTGTTCTATTACAAGTTTACAACTGATCTTCCGAATTAGAATGTGGTAACTAATTAGCATGGTTTTCATGAGTTTTAGTAATCTAAGTAGTCAATGAAAGGATTCATGGTTTATGGGATTGTTTCGAAATTTGATTGTGAGAGGACTACCATGAGGCCATTATATATAGCTTTTCATTTTTTTTTTCCCTGATATGGCATGGATGCAACCAAGAGTGCTTAATTTAATTTCTTTAACAGATGAAATAGCCCACTAACCTTTGGGGAAATAGTACTTCCCAAACTGATTTTGCAAGCAGTATAGGAGTTTAGGTTAGCTAATTTGCAGTATGAATTATACAATTACAATCTTTGGGCGATAGCACTTGTTGAAAATAACCTTTTCTGAGTTTTTAGAAACTCTAGGGAAACCAGAGTCTGATCAGCAGGGTAGTGAGTTCAACAAGAAAGCTCCCATCAATTGGAAATTTCTATAATGACCTTGTTTGTCTCTCATTGGGAACTAATTAAATGCAATTATCAAATTCTTTTTCAAACTTTTCAGTTTTCTCCTGTAAAATAACAATTATTGAATGCCTGATTGCAGACAAGTGGTATCGCTGTTGACTTGCTCAAAGCTTTGTGCATTTTCATTTGTTGTTGGAGTTGTGTTTGGTTTCACACTGAAGCGACGTGTCAAACGCTGGGCTTCCAACATTCTCAAGAGATTGAAAGATAATTGATGCCACCCTGTCCTTTCCATCTTATGCCAATTTCAGTATAATCATTTACAACTTAGTGATTTTACTGTTTGCTGTTTACCTCAGAAAGAGAGCAATATGATAGTTTCATCTCCATGACAAACAATTAGTCTTGCTTTATCAAAATAGATAAATGATTTACTGATTTTTTTTGTTTTTTAAAATTCGGTGGCCAACCCTTATTAGTCTATTGAGGATCCATACCTGACCTTAATTTTTGGGACTAAAATTTCTTGTTAGTTTTAAGGGTTGTGGGTAAAGCAATTTAGAGTCAGTGCAGCTAGAAATTGACTATCTGTATTTCCTCTCATTATATAAAATTCTCATTTGTGTTCATTTGCACTAATAATTTTGTAAGATATAGTGCTTGTATTTACATCTTGTGAGCTATTATAATGGATACATAACTATCTTTTCCTTTAGAATCATTAAAATGGTTATCAAAAAAGAAGGTTGGTATTTTGATGGTGATCCCTTTATTTCAGAAATACTCCTTGTGAAACTCGAATCGTGTAGAGGTCTTGTTACTGAGCTCATGACATAGCTTCTTCAGCTCCTTTGCCAAAACTGGCAACCCACAGTAGAAAACCCCTGCAAATTAACAACCCTTTCCCGTTAAACCATTTCTTCATATCTGGAATATTTTTCATGTTCATATTACCTACATGTCTAAACCATTGTGGATTGGTGAGTCATTTGATCATAATTATAAAGTTGCCTGTTTAGACCACACAAGCCACCTTCGTTGATAGATTAAAAATAAAATAACATAAAATAACAAAACCTACCGCATTCTAGATCATTAAAGTTCTAATCAATTGCTGATTTCTTTTATATATCATCTCTTATTTTTTTCACACATTAAATTGTTTTACACTTTTACTTATGACCCCTGAATAGAGCTGCATGGTGCAAAACATTTCAAGCAAGTCTGAGCCCAAGTTTTATTGAGAGCTAAGGTGTGTTTATATCTGTTTTGTTAGTCTGGCACAGCAGCTGTTAACTCAGATGGTTGCCAGCGAAGTTCTTTTCTTAATGGTGTGAACCTGGTACGCATGCATGGTAGCATATTGCTTTGTTAATAAAAAATTCTGTGATTTGATAGAGTATCTTTACCTACTGTTGCGTGTGGATGCTTTGAAGCTATTTTAGTGAATGCTTCTTTCCAATTAGGCCTAGCAAAGTGCGTCCTTACCTGCCAAAAAATAAAATATGACTGTTTTAAGTATAAGAGTGCTAAGGACCTTTTATTGCCCAGTATCTGTGGATTAGCAAAGTGATGGGATGGTAGAGCTATTGGGTGTATGGAAAAACTGTCTGTTGTAAAGGTGATGCAAGATCTTACTCGGGTGCCGGATAGGATGTCAACGCCATGTTTAGCATGGTTCAGAGCTTGAACCATTGTGATCAGGGTTGATCTCGCATCATGCTCTTCATAAACGCTTGTAAGGTAGTTGTGCAGCTCAATTTGACCCTAGGTATATATATATATGAGAAGATTAGGATGACACTAATTCTCTTGTTCATATGTAATAATTCAAAATGCATATATTTCTGATCGGCAAGGACTAAAAGTTATTATTCATTACTTTGTGATCCATTTCTGCTACTTGGTCCATGACTCCTTTAAACCATTCAAATGATCCAGGTTCCCTGGTAACCCAGTAGAAATGAGCACTTTTGACCCTCTGCAACTTCTTTTTTCCGCTTCCTGGTGTCACATTTGAAGATGTAAAACTATTTGGTCTGTCATCTGATCTACTCGTTTCTGTGGTTGAATCCTGGGTCAACAGTGGGTCAAAAAATCAAATTCCTGAAGAAAAAAGTGTTGTAAAAATAATGAAAAGTGAAGTGATATGCTTGAGTATGAATTCTTGCCTGCTGTTCTTCTGTTGTATTGTTTAGAAGATCTCTAAGGATGCTTATAAAAGGAGTAGCTCCAATTCCAAGTCCAACTAGGAGCAAGACATCATAATTTTTGTAGTCCTGTGCTGGAGCCCCATATGGTCCATCAACTAGCAGTCTTGGTTGGCTGCATCAACATAATATGGTAAGTTGAGCCTTTTCACATGTATTCTATATTACCATTCCAGTCTAAGAGAGTAAAATTAGAATGCAATACCCACCTTGTCTGATCTTTTTGCCTGAATAGAGTACTAAGTTTGGCTGGACCAATAATAGATGGTGGTAAATGAGTACCCTCCGTGAAAATTCGCTTCAATTCTTGTGTCCAGTCGCCTGCTATACGGATGTGAACACTTAGGTAGTCATCTCCTGATGCCGAAGTGATGGAAAATGGATGCCTGGAAAGGAAAAGGGATTGATTATCAGAATGGACGGTCTGAGAGTGGTAGCTGAATGTATGTCACTATCAGCACCAATACTGCTCACCATTCAAATGGAGAGATTGTTGGGCATTGTAGAAATATGTATTGCCCACTTTCGTACTTAAATCCCTGAGGCTTGGACATGACTAAACTAAAAACATTTCCTGGTAGTACTGAAACCTGCAGTGACCAAGAGGTAGAACTTGTTGAACACTAATATTACCCTCTGCTTGAATTCAATTGCTCGTTTTTGTCAATTTACCTTTAATACTTTAACTGAATAACGCTCTGATCTACGCGTACGCACAGTCCGCTCTACTATGTAGAGCAACAATGGAACAGAGATGTACATCCATGACTGTAAAAGTTGGCAAAGCATTCAGTTCCAATACTCACAATCTTCTTCTGTCATAACTCATAAAAAGATCATCATATTCCTAAGTTTCTTACCGTTTTATGTTCCCACTTTTGCACCAAGAACAAGCAAGTTCCATGAACAAGTAGCAAAATATAGACAAGACCAAGAAGGTGATGAGAGTACCAGAATGCATTAAACCCCGTCAATCTGTTAAATGGTGCAGGCAGCTTCACCAGATTTCTCCGGAAACCTTGTGTTGCTAATGTGAAAGAGATGGCCATTAAAACCACCATAGCAATCCCAGTCACCCCTTCAACCCCACTCAAGAGGCCTTTGTATGTGGGTCTTGTGTTTCCGATATCGGAAGCTATCAAGGCAAAATCTTCTGGAGATGAGTTTATAATGCGAGGAAAGTCACATGCTAGATGGGTTCCCGCATGAATGAAGATTCCAATGGCTATAGCACATGCAATCGTCTGTGACGTAAAGAGTCAATAACAAACAAAATGACAAAAATTACTTATATACACTTGAGAATAAGTGGCTTTTGGTAATTAGCTGGTATCATACCCTTTATTTATTTATTTAATTTTTTTTTTTAAGGAGGGAACAGGTTTTAAACATGGAATAGAAGTACTAAAATAGTAACATGGGTACCTTAGCTTGCATTACACACCTGCCTTTTGAAGCTGGCTCGGTTTGATTAAGGCTTTTCCAGTATTATATATATATATATATATATATATGCAAATTCTTGCTTTAGTTATTTACAGCTTTTGATTTGGGTAGCTAGTAAGATTGAATAACGCTGGTGGTGGATCGAATTAGCCTAAATATAGAAATAGACTAGGTTAATGTCATCATCAAACACTTCGATCTCTCTCCCTTTACATTTCTCAGAAGGTTTATTAGTAAAGCTAGAATGAATCAATCTCATCGAAAACTCAATCCATTTTTAATCTTTTTATACCTTTTGTTGTGAAGAAATGCATCTATTTGTTTGAGGAAAGTAAGATCATTTTGACATTCTACTGTGTCAGTAGTGTTTGCTTTGTAAGTTTTACCTTGTGGAAATTAATGTTGTCGTTAAAGGGGATAAAGGACTTGGCTCTTGTGGACCGAAGCCATGTGAGTGTGTTTCGACAAACTGGTAAGAGGATGAGAGCCATGTTGAGTTTCAGAGTCTCTGCAGCCCCTTTTGCAGTTGTCACGCAATAGCCCATGACTTGAAATGCTGCTCTATTTCTATATTGGTTGAATTTCAAGGCAAAAAGGCCAGCCATGACAAAGAACCACAACATCAAAATCCAGCCTCTCTGCCAATTCTCTAGTATGTGAGTCCTTAGTGTTCCGGTAACTCTTTGCATCACATTCTTGGGTCTGAAGGAACCAAGGTTCTGACTCCAGCCTACACTTGCTGTGCTCAGTGGTCTGCTATAGTTCATGTAAGTGTCTCTTTGTAGGAGCAGCGTTTCCAACTGCCATAACTGAGTAAAGGGTACAATTCAGGCAGGAGCAGCAAATATGTTAAATTCTTTAAATCGTTTAAGAACTCAAATGACTTATTCATAAAGTTGCAGCAATAAATAATTACTATCTAACAGTGGCATGATAGCAAGTTGAAAAGGTTTTATATACCTCAATATATCCTAGTTTTTCTGGATCTAGTTCTTCCATTATCAACGAAGCGTAGTCTTCAGCTTGTTCTTTCAACTTGGATAGCTTGTTTGCAGAAGCACTGAGCATTATAAGCTGTAATTAAATGAGAGTAACATAGTAAAGCTTAACATGCTAAAATGTAAAACAGGAACTTTTTTTTGAGAAATAATTACAACATGCTGCTAACCCTACAGCTTGAACCATTTTTCCTCTAAAACTCCAAGCACTTTGTACATAGAGAGGTGTCAATTCAGCTACAAGGTCTTTGGCAAAATGTAAAACATGGACTTAACATGCCTTTTTTCAAGGCTTTCGTTAACTTTAATTATTAATTGCACGCCACTGAAATCCTTACAAATGATGTCATTATTTAAGGACTATCACTTGAATGAAGAAAAATAATTAAAAGTCAAGTTTTTTTTAAGAAAAATTATAAATCTAAGTTTTATATTAATAGCTCGATTGGGTAGCGACCACGTTTGAGCTTTTTTGCGTTTTACTTTTTTTTTTTTTTTTTGATAAGAGCGTTTATGCTTTTCTAGTGAATCTCGTGCACTGTTCACGGGTCTCACAAATCTTTTTTTAAAACAAAATTTTTATTAAAAATGAGTCCCACAATACTATTTACACATTTAAAAATTATTTTGCTACCGTATTTTCAGTTTTCAGTAAAATAAGTGGTATTCAAACACACACTAAGTAATTTGCGTGTGTATATATATATATATATATAAAGTAATTTACATGTTGTTTTAGGCCAGTTAATTTTACAAAGCCACATGTGTATCAGTGTAGACATAACACAATTTTTTTACAACTAAAACGTTTTTTTTTTTTTTTTTTTTGGGAGGTAACAACTAAAACAGTTCTCACCTCTTGAATCTCCTCCCTTGTAATTTTTCCGTCCTCATTGATATCCACCCTGAAAAAAGGGAAAAACGCATTGAATTTTTTTTCTCTTTAATATTAAGTTTTGAGCTCGAATCGATAATGGTAGGAACAAATTTGATACTCTAACAACTTGGATAGATCTAACTTATGCAATGCAAGATAAACGTAACATGATAGAGACCATAATTGCCTAACTTATGCAATGCAAGACAAAATTGTTTAATATAAACGTAACATGATTGATAGATACTATGATTGCCTAACTTTTAAACACTATGATTGCTTAATTTTTGCAATGCAATTAGTATTATATGAATTTATTTTACCGCCATGTCCAGGAAACATTTAGCTTATATTTTCGAGGGCAGCAACATCTCAGATATATCTAACTGTGGATTTCTGAATTTAAATAAGCATGGTTTATTTCACACACACGGTCACATGCATAAAACACACTCTAAAAAACAAGAGAAAATGTGATTTGAAGTCACGAATTCAAAGTTTGAAATTGTGACTTGAAATCTCGTTTTTTCTTGTTTTTTTTATGAATATATATACTATATGTGTGATAGATTAATAATATTTTTCCTTCTAGAAAATGGAAAAGTTTTTTTTTTTTTTAAGAGATAAAATGGGAAAAGTAAATTGACTAATTTATGAATACTTTTAGATACTTTTATGGAAAAAAAAAAAATTTGAAACTGATTATTCTTACAGTATTTTTTTTTAATGAAAGTAGTGTCTAATTTTTTTTTTAAAAAAAATAGATCATTAACGAATGATTATGAATGTTCCTAAAAAAATGATTATGAATTATTTTTTTGATAATATAATACAATTAAAATTCAATTTACCACCCCCTATGATTATGAACTCATGCTTGGAAGTTGAAGTTAGAAGGAAATTAAAAAAAAAAAAAGTATGTACTGAGTCTAAATATTCTGTCTCACTTTTTCTGCTCTACTGTATACTCTACTAATAAATAATTATCATATGTTCACGTAATTAATTAAATATTATAATTATTTACTTATTAATACTATAATTATTAATTAATAATAATATTTAATTAATTAGGTGAATATATAATAAATATTTATTAGTGCAGTATTTAGCGAAAAAAAAAAAATAGCAGACAAGATTTGGACTCGTACGTATTATTAAAGAGAGTAGAAACGAAACGGAAGCGAGTGCACATACATGTCGAAGAAAATCTGAAGTCGCGCGTCAAAACTCTGGTCCGAAATCTGTAGCCAGAAATCGTGTAGCTCTTCTTTCGTTATCCTCGCTATCTTTTGTCTCCTCCTCCGTGCCAATGCATCGAATATCCCAACCGCAAACTCTTTTGAGTCAACCATTCCTACCAACCAAATCACACTCTTAACGATCAAATTTATGAACTCGATGGAGCATGAAAATAATAAAACAAACAATAAAATTTATTTGATAGCAAATAATATATATATATATATATATACCTATGCATTCACCGAAATCTTCTCGACAAAGCAAACCGTCCTTAGCGAGTTTGTGAAACCTGGATTCAACTTTTCTCCATAACTCTTCGGAATCGCAAGCTCTATTACTTGTACTGCTGATGAATCTCAGGCCTTTCAGAGCTTGCTGCGCGTTCGATCGCGATCGTTGAAGACTCGCTTTCATTCTTCGATCATCGCGAGCCGACACGATCGTATTCTCCTTTACTGCATCCTCCGAATCAGTTTCCGACGCGTTAGACGAAGATCTCAGCCACGGGAATTTCCGGCGAATCCTCGACGTAATCGACAGGTTCCTCTCGAGTCGCGGCGGCTGCAACTCGTCTCTCGTCGGAGTTACGCTGCACATGACGACTGAATCGTCTTCGAGCTCTATCGTGACTTCAACTATGTCTTGCGAATTGCTCTGTCGTCCAAGGCCGTTGAGAAATATCGGCAGCATTTCTCCGCCACCGCCACTGATGGTGGTGGAGTCGTCGAGATCGTCCTGTAGGTCGAATGACCGGCTGTAATTGGATCGCTTCGACGACGACGCCGATAACCTCATTCTCTCTCTATCAGGTAAATCCAAACTCTATCAGCTCCCTTAATTAATACACATTACACAAAGAAAGAGAGGAGGTTTAGAGTCTATGCCTGGTTTGGTCGACAGTGAAAAAAACCAACAAAACAGACACCTCTCAACCAATCTCAGCACACGATTTCAAAGTCTATAAGTTACAGATTGATATATATTTTCTTTTTTAAAAAAATAAAACATTTGCACCAATAATGAAACAAAGATAATGGAATATATATAAACTGTGTTTGATATAATGGTAATAAGAGACAGAGAAAGAGAGTGAGATTTACAGGTTTATAGGGAGAAGATGCTGTCTGCTGCTGTGTGTGTTATTTGCTAGAGAAACAACGGCCAGGATTGTGCCACGTAGACGTAGTGTTTGATTTTGTTTGTCGTTATTGAAAAATTAAGACAATTTTGTATAAAAAAATAAAAAAAGGAAATTAAAAAAGAGCGGGGTTGTCATTGAATAAAATAGAATGGTTGGTAGAGTGAGTGGAGTAAGGAACACCTAATTTGACCACCGGGCCTTGTAGTCTGGTGGTACCTAATACCATGTATATCTATTAGCTCAGGAGTAACTCTGCAATTACCTAGCAAAAAAAAAAAAAAAACACCTAATTTGTAAGTAGAGGTCAAAAGGGTAAGGTGAGCCTTAACAATCATCATTCTATTTAATTTTTTTCACTTACTGTTCTTATATTCTTTGTATTTTTTTTTTTTTTTTTGGAATAGAATTGCATTTCTTGATGTCACATTCATAGAGCCAATTTTTTTTTTACTAATTCAATCATCGTATTTAGCCCTTAATTTCTGATCATAGTTGTAATCCTTGCCTTTTTGTTTAGCACATGGAAGTACCCACCCGTAATATTTTGGTACTTAACGCCATTGACTAGCAAATATAAGTACTAACTTGCTAGATAACTCAACAAGAATAAGACAATCTTAACTGTACTTAATATATGTTAGATGAAAACTACGACAGGACAAAAGTCGAGAGGTTAACGATAAATTATCTTAATTGTATCATAATATTATTTTATCTTTGGCTAGCTAATGGTTAATCAAAATACACTAGAGAGAGAGTGTGTGTGGAGAAGTTTCCTTAATTTATTGATTGCATGATTTTTTTTTTTTTTTTTACAAGATAAAATTTCTATTCTAGCATAATCTAAGTGTATATGTATGTGAAGCTCCCTCTTGGAAACTTGAACCCCGACCCTTTCTCCCTACACCCCACAAGCATTTATATTTGTGTATTGACCACCGCACCAAGGGTGTGCGGTGGTACTGCATGATATTACTAGCTAGCTAATAGGACTTGATATTTTGGTTAAAGAAGTCAAGTGAAAGTTGTCATAACTTGCTTAGAGCATTCCCATTGAAGATTTTAAAGGTGTTAAATGCTATTTTATAGCTCAAAACACTAATATGTGCTCTACATCAAAGGTACCAAATCTTAAAAGTTTTAGAAACTTGCTACAATAAGGTGCTACAAATAAGAACACTCACAGCAATGGTACTATATTAGTATATTGCTATATTTTAGTTTCTCAAACACCAAAATCATGCTCAAGCAGTGGAGTTAAATTTATTTTTTTTTGCTCCATTGCTATAGTGCACATCTATAAATAGATGTGTACTGTTCATGAGAGCTAAACAATATATATATATATATATATATATATATATATATATTAAATTTCTCTCTCCTCTTTCATTTAAAAAATATTTTCTCTTTCTTTCTTTCCTCTCTCCGACTTCTCTTCTTTCTTCCTTCTCATTTTTTTTTCTCTCCCTCATCTACTCTCTGCTTCGCCAATCTACTTCACCGCTGCTAGCCCACCCCCACGCTGTCAGCCCACCGCCATGCCACCAGCACCTCGCAAACCCACGCTGCCGATCCATGTTGCCAACCTATTTCGCCCTTACTTTTTTTTTTTTTTTTTTTTTTTTTTGCTGTTGTGGGCTATGGTGTGGTGGTGGTTGTGGTTGTATGGGTAGATCGGCGTCGGTGGGTGGCTGGGTTCATCAGTGGGTGGTTGGACTGTGGGTGGGTTTGTAGGTAGATCGGTGTGTTCATGGTGGTGGTGGCTCAGGTGGGTTTCGTGGTGGTGGGTGTGGGTGTTGCTTGGTGGGTCTGGTGGGTGTGGGCTTGGTTGATTTTTTTTCTCTTTGTTGTGGGTTGTGGTGGTGGTGGTGGTGGTGGTGGTGGTTGTGGTTGTGGTTATGTGTGTGGCTGTGATGGTTGTATGTAGTGAATATATTATTTTATTGTAGTGAGATGGATTATTTTATTGTAGTAGATATATTATTTTATTGTGATGTTTAAATTATTTTATTGTGTTGAAAGCTAAAATAGATCTACTGCAGTATATGTGTAGGTAAAATAGATAAAATAACTTTTAGTGGAATTAAATAGCTAAATTTTTAGCTCCACTGATGTGGATGCTCTAACACCTTACTGTAGCAAGTTGCTATATATATATATATATATATATTTTTTTTTTTTCTCTTTTTTTCTCACACTCTCTCTCCAGGCCTCTTTCTTTCTTTTGTCTCCAGAATTTCTTTTCTCCAGCTCTTGCTCTCTCTCCTTTCTTTGTTTCAAGCTCTTGCTCTCTTTCTCTCTTCCCTCTCTCTAGTTCGTGTTATGTGTTATGGGTGAGGTTGAAGATTGTTAGAGCCATGGTGGCATCCTATAAAGTGTAGATCAGCAGCTGTGGTGGTGGTTGTTCATTGTTTTGGTTAGTGGTTTTGGATTTGGAATTGGGTCAGTGCTCCCTAGTCCTTTTTGTTGTTTTTTTCTAGGCAGAGGATTGGGCATTGGGTCGGAGGAGGTGATTGTCATTTGGGTAAGTGATTGTTCCAATTTGGAACACAGGGGTTGTGATTTTTTCAAATAAGTTTGTGGGTGGTGGATGAGTTTGTTGTTTTTGGTTTTGGCAGATTCTAGTGAGTTTGTGGTTTTGGTGGTAGTTGTTGATTATGGCTTGTTGGTGGGTTGAGGCCGTGGGTTGCTGGGTGTTGAGGCCGTGGATTGATCAATCTCTCTTTGGTGAAATCTTTCTCTGGTGGGTGTGGGTTGATTGATTCGGTGGTTGGTTGTGGTTTGTTGTGGGTGGTGATATTGAATGGGTGGTGTCTGGTGGTGGCCATAAGGGGGTGGGTTTGTTGTTCTTGCTTGGAGAAGAGAAACACACGTCGAGAAAGAGAGAATAAAAATGAATTATAAATTATAAATAAATACTCCCTCTATCTCACTTTTTTTGTCATATTTGAAAAGTCAAATTTTTTAAGAGAACATCATTTAATGTCTTGTCTACCTTTTAAAAATGTATAAGTTTCCAAAACTACCTTTAAAAAAATTTATTAAAAAATTGAATTAGTAAATTAATAGGGGTATAATAGGAATATTAGTAAATTAATGACAAGACAATATTTTGGGACATCTTAAAATGGAATAGAGGACAAAAAAAGTGGGATGGAGGGATTAATATTTTAATCAAGTGGTAAAAAAAAAAAAACCTTTGATGTATGGTGTATCATAAAGTGGAGTATTAAAATTGATAAAGTAGTGTTTTGATATGTTAAATATTATATTATTTGACATGTTTGATGTGAATGCTGTTAGTTTGTGCATTGTAAAATCATGTGAGTATTGTTTGGATTTAGGTTCCTTCTTTAATAGCCTTCCCCCTAATTTAACTGAATGCTAGAATGGCCTTAGTACTAGGCATCTTTTCGCTATGAAAGTGTTTAATTAGAAAAATGTACTTGCACTTTTTCCTTTTTGCATTTTAGGCTTCCAAAACACTAATTGGGTTTGTAATATATTCAATATTGATCCATGTTCAAGTACCACTAAAAACCAAATTTGTTGTTATAATAAAACAAGGGTTGTGTTACCGGGCTCTATTAACATCAATTTTTTTTACTTTTTTTGGGCAAATTTTTTTTTTTTTTTTTTTTGTCTTTTTCTAACTTTATGTCATTTTTTTTATAAAAGATTTATAAACTGTGAGACTAGCTTCATAAAAAGAAAAAAAAAATTAAAATAAACTATAATACTACTTTTATTTATTTTTTTCTTTCGTTTATTTAATTTTTTTTTATTAGGTAGGATCTACATTAGGGAAATCTTAACAAGCACCGCACAGCACTAGTTAACATTTCCTATAAAACAATTTGAAAATTTTCATAGCAATTCATGCCTGAGGAATCTGGCAAAACAACGACCTGCCCAAAGAAAAAGTACATGATCGGTAATGATCATCTGTATCTATAGTATAATATATATGCAAGAGTTGTTAAATGATGCTATGTTATTATTTAAAAAAAGAAAAAAGAAAAAAAGAAAAGATAGAACTTTAATTTACATTAATTATCTGCTCCGTGATACCAATTGGTTTTTATGTAATATCATCTGAAAAACAACGATGAGCTGCTGGTTTTATTTGCGTGTAAATAGGCTCAACCGAAATATTCTTTAACATTTAATTTGGTAGAAACAATACACTTAGATATATAAGATTAATTACAAGATCGATAGTACTGCAAGTTGCTTTTGTTTAAGTAGCGTAAAATTAAATAAATAAGCTAATTTAGTCATTGTGGTCGTGTCTTCCACTTCTGCCGCCCTTAAGAGGTTGGTGGTGGTAGCTAGTCTCATTAGTATTTAAAACCAAAAAGAGAAAAAAGAAAAAAGAAAGATGTGAGAGTATGGACTATATAGTGTCGTAGAACTCGGTTTGGCGTGTATATTATTATTAAGGTTGTCGAGGATCTGGAGAAGCAAGAAACAAGCCACACTGCCATGAGAAGGACTTTGTGTGGGTTTGCACGTACGTCCTTCTAGAATGTACATTACTGCAATATATATTTTGGGACTCTTTGTCGAAAGTTAGGTTGCTTACCAACTTTTGCTTTTTAATCACATCCAATATTTTACCTTGTCTTTCTTAACGTAATAGCGACGGTTGCCGTGTCTTTCTGGTCTGATCCATGACCTTCTTTTTTTTTTTCTTCTTTTTTTTTCTTTTTTTTTTTTGATGAAACAGAAGAAATAGAATTTTTAAGGCTGTAGTTTAAGGCTGTAGTTTTTTGCTTCAATTTAGATATGCTTCTCATATGCACAAACGTTTAGATAAAATGGATTATCTATTTGGTGTGGAAATGGAAACTTCAATATCGATCACCACCACAACTATCACTACTTTTGAGCGTGGGTAGTGTCTATTTCAACCAAACCATGGGTACTTTTGAGCACTAGAAGTTAAGCATATGATAATGGATTATCTATTGGGTGTGAAAATTAACTCGTTTATCGCCACAGGCCCACAACTATCACTTGTTTTGACCATTTTCACTTGAAGTTAAAGCATGATTGTTTGATGTGACCAGCTTGTAATTAAGCGCAGATGAAGTTCTTTGTTATTTTCTTAAAATATCCATTAGAGATGGCTATAAAAATGGATGGGGTCAAATCATAGGTGTCGTATCCCTTTTCATGGCGTGAAAATCTAACACAATAATTTTTAGAAATTTAATATATATTTATATTAAATAAAATATGTATATATACATATACACATTCGCACGGAACAGTTAATGACGTACAAGGCAGGTTGAGGCAATAAAATTTAGAAATCTAACATGCTTTCTCATTAAAATTTCCACAAATTTGATGCATGGGAATTTGGATATGTTAGAATATAACTACCACTTTGTGTGTCTTGACTAATAATATGATAAGATTTCTAGAAATATAAAATCTCATGGTTGGTGTATACTAGTCTTATAGTAATTATTTACTCATATCAACTATCCTACATTTATAAACAAATGTCAAGCTTATTACCTATTAATTTATGTGTATAAATAAATAAAAAGAAAAATAATAAGAGTACAACTTCTATAAGCAAGACATGTATAGATATTAGGATGGAAAAAACTTCCTACGCGCCTGATTAGCCTTGCTCCAAGAGTGTTCAAATCGAGATCTTATGTATGATCGTAGAAGGTAGGTGAAATCATGAATTGTAGAATCGGATCAGAGATCATAAGATCCTACATTATTTAAGAAAAAAACAAAAAATACACATTGGTATGTTAAATAATCACATGAATTATACATTCATTCATAAAACCCCAAAAATTTGCATCAATTTGATATAATTACCATACATCATTACATCAATTTTTAAGCATCATTTAAAGAGACCAAAAACCTCAAAACGTGACACACTATTGGGATGTTATTTTTTATTTGGATCCAACTGACACTCTATCTCTCTACATTAGAATAGCAAAACTCGGCCTATTGGGATGCTATTTTTCATTTGGGTCCAACTGAGCTTTCTGTCAAGTTAAAAAAGATTACAAGAAACCAGAATCGTTTGAGATCCTCAGAATCATACAATTCTATCGATTCTGAACAGTCATAAAGATTCTTGAAAGATTTGGATCGTTTTGGGCATGGGATTGTAAAATCGTGAAATCGTAGGATCCATATTGGAATTTTGACAACCATGTCTTGCCCTACTTAGTTTTGTTTGGATTTTTCGCACCTTAAAGAGATGAAAAGGTAGGAAAACAATTTATTAAAGATGGGTCTTCATCTTTAACTATACACCAAGAATAAAGATTATAAGGAATGGTTTTGCTACTTATGTTACCTTTAGTAGAGTAATATTAGTGACATAACATATTTGACAACTTTTTTTTCACAATTTATTGAGGTGATAAGAAAAATGATTGTCATGCATTTGAATCCATTATAATTATTAGTTCATTACCATAAGCTTTTCAGCCTCCAATAACAATTTGTGATTTAAACATGTGTGAGACCAAGGGTGGAGCCAAGGAGGTTGGAGGGAACGGGCCCCACCAAAACTTCCCATGTCCGCACTATATATTTTATGTTTTCTGTTTTATTCTAGCTTATAACTCATGCATACGCATAAATACGTTTAAAAATAAACACATTTTTTTTTTCATAAAAATATAAATAATTAGTCAAATTATAAGGAAAAATTAAACATAATTAGTTACATTTTAAAATTTTTGTCTAAATTTAATACTACTTATGATCATTTTTTTTTCTAATTTTAAATAAGATAGAACGTGTGATGATCTTTGTTGTGTGGTGATTTCTATTGAGTAGATATATGATTGATTTTTTATTTTTATTTTATAATTTATTAATATTAGACTCTTAGTGTTTTGCACTCATTAACTTACGTAACACAAAGATTAAAAAACTTAAATGGAAACATGGCACAAAATTAGCCCACAATTGAAATCTAATTTAGAATCTAATTGAATTTTCTCTAAGTTTTGGCTTTATATATGTGTGTGTGTATAGATTTTACTTATCTGTCTTTTATATCTTTTTCATTTATGAAGTTTTATCAAGAAAAATCAACAGTTTAATTTCAACAGAAAAAAGTACAAATATTATCTTTTAAAATTATTGTGAGTTTAAATCCTTTATATTGTAACTTATTGTTTTTCATAAAAATGTGTTTTTAAGTAATAAAACTTGGAAATAATGGTATAATAAATTTCATTAATAGATATTGTTTTTAATTTTTTTTTATTGGATATTATTTTCTAAGTTAAACTCTAACGTTTTAGAAGCACAAATGGGGTAACTATATGATTTAAAAATTTTATAGTTTAATCAATTTATGGGTTAACAAATTTATTTATTTTTTAAAAAAAAACACTTATCTAATTTGCACCTGAGGTTTATCTAATAATTACTCAAAAATAGTTATAAGTGAAATTTTGACTACCACATTGCTTTATAATAATAATAATAATTAAAAAAAAAATCAACATAAGACCATTTACATTGGTTTTCCTAAATATTTTTCTCTGTATAAGTATGAAAAATTGCTTGCTATATTAATTAGCTAACCACTTTTCGAAATAGTGACATTTGATTCTTTATCATATACTCTATTTCATTAAATATTATTTCTTTATTTTTTTCAATTATTTCTTCTGCCTTTCAAAACACCAATTTTTCTCTATTTTGGTTACCAAGACACAAAAAATAATAAAATAAGTATTTGGGAAATGAACGGTGCTTCCCTACATTTAGGGATACACAGTAACTGTTGGAAATAAAGGAGAGATAATACCTTAATTTTCCTTGGAAATTTACACAATTTGATTTTACCAAGAGAGGTGGCAGAGATGAGGCGTGGACCAAGTCACTGTCTTGAGACAAATCGTGTCGTCTACAGTATATCTGATGTAGTTAGACAAATAGTTTCTGCACGTTGCCCCCAGGATACAACAGCCCAGCCACCTTTTGCTGATTATCCTTGCGAGCCTACACTGCTCGTAGGATATAAGCTCTCTATAGTACTTTCTTTTCCCAGAAAAGTTTGTAAAAGATAGAATATTTTTGTGAGTTGTGAAAAGTAATAGATGGTAAGTGTTTAGGACAATAAAAACTATTTTTGAAAAATTTTCAGCTTTTTAATTCAAGAATAATGTGTCTCTACTACTTTATTTCTTTCCATATATATATATAGCCGGACCTTTAACTTCTCCTTAGCCAAAAAATCAAAAAGATTTGATATCAATTAAATACTCATAAAGATATTGAAATTAATAATATAATCAATGGCTTTCCTAATATATATATATAATATATATATATATATATATATATATATATATATATATATATATATATATATATATATATATATATATATATATATGTATATATGTATAACCGGTCAACAAAGCTTTTGTACGTTGAGAACAAAAAAGAAAGAAACATGATCTATGCATTTAATGTCTCATAAAGTGGCTGAAGGCTAAAAGCCAAAACGTGTAATACAATTTCAAATATGTATAAATATTGTCATTTGCTTTTTACTTTCCTTAAACTAAATAGTAAACACTTGTGTATATATGGTAACATAAAATAATTCAGCAATAACTATATATTTAAGTGCTGAAATTCTACCATATATGACGTTATTATGTCATATTAAAATAAGATAATAAAACCAAATATACTGGCAATTATGGTATTAATATTACATTAATGTTCATAAAATTTCCTGATTAAAACCATTGATAAAAGCTATTCAAATTTTGAATTAAATTTGAATTTCAAAATTTAGCATTCAACGTATTTGACATTAAGGGATAATTGATACACATAAATGAGTATCAAAATAGATATAATATTTTTTATTAAAATATCCAACAGTAACAAAATGATATTTTAAGGGATGACTTGGGAAGTCAATGTGCGAGTTTCTTTTGGATTTGGCTCTTATATTTTTTATAAGATGAAGAATTGTTGCAATAACTTAAAATGAAGAATTGTTGCAATAAATTGAAACCAATTATTTTTGTATCTATTACAATGAAAATTTCAAAGTAATATTTTATTGTAATGAATATGTCATTTCAATAATTTGATATTAGCAGTGTTTTGTTTTCCCTTAATTATATAATTTATTATCTACTTTCAGAGTGATATATTCTATAAGCCATTTAGTTATTACTTCTCCTCTATGGAAAACATATTTGAAATCTGTTTTTGTGGGAAAGGCAAATATGGTCTTGTTGATGATGTAGAGTTTTATGTCATTAAGGTTCCATAAATGGACTAAGAGGGTTTTTCTTCTTCTTTGGCCAAAAAAAAGAAAAAGAAAAAGAAAAAGAAAAAGAAAAGAAGAGGAAGAGGAAAAGATGGAGCATCTCAAACCGATTTCTGTACAAAAGATTCAGACATACAATCACTTTACTATCTTAAACTCCAAACTATATTGTGTTGCCAACAATCTCACAAAGGATGCCCCAGTAAAAAACAATGAAAATCATTTTAATCGTGAAAGTGGAGCTTTGACTTCACCTACCCTAATGAGGGTTGGAATTGTGCTCCTTGAATAAAACAGGCAGATGCAACCCTCACACCATCGTTCTAGGCGGTAAGCTTTTTGTTTTAGGTGGATTTCAATTCGAACCAAATATGAAAAAACATTTTCACTTGATGAAGTTCTTCACCCCAACTAAAACAAATGGGAACCTTTACCTAATCCCAAGTTTAATATTATAGCGAGTCTTATATTTATTGTTGCTCTCGAGGACAAACAAGAAATTCTTGTAGCTAAAAATTTTTGTGAATACAATATTGCTAGAATCTATAGTTATAATGTTACAACAAGTAGCACTACAAAAAACGCGGTTTTAAGCCGCGTTTTTGTAAAACGCGGCTACAGGTCGGAGTTTCAGCTGCGTCTATGGAAAACGCAGCTCCAGGCTAGACTTTGAGTCACGTTTATAAAAAACGCGGCTCCAGGTTAGCCTTTGAGCCACGTTTTCTAAAAAATGCAGCTAAAGGTGACCTATAGCCGCGTTTTTTCGAAAACGCAGCTATAGGTCCAGCTGTATAACCTAAAGCTGCGTTTTTTAAACGCGGCTTATAACCCTTTAGTGACGTTACCTATAGCCGCGTTTCTTGAAAACANAACTATATATTTAAGTGCTGAAATTCTTCCATATATGACGTTATTATGTCATATTAAAATAAGATAATAAAACCAAATATACTGGCAATTATGGTATTAATATTACATTAATGTTCATAAAATTTCCTGATTAAAACCATTGATAAAAGCTATTCAAATTTTGAATTAAATTTGAATTTCAAAATTTAGCATTCAACGTATTTGACATTAAGGGATAATTGATACACATAAATGAGTATCAAAATAGATATAATATTTTTTATTAAAATATCCAACAGTAACAAAATGATATTTTAAGGGATGACTTGGGAAGTCAATGTGCGAGTTTCTTTTGGATTTGGCTCTTATATTTTTTATAAGATGAAGAATTGTTGCAATAACTTAAAATGAAGAATTGTTGCAATAAATTGAAACCAATTATTTTTGTAATCTATTACAATGAAAATTTCAAAGTAATATTTTATTGTAATGAATATGTCATTTCAATAATTTGATATTAGCAGTGTTTTGTTTTCCCTTAATTATATAATTTATTATCTACTTTCAGAGTGATATATTCTATAAGCCATTTAGTTATTACTTCTCCTCTATGGAAAACATATTTGAAATCTGTTTTTGTGGGAAAGGCAAATATGGTCTTGTTGATGATGTAGAGTTTTATGTCATTAAGGTTCCATAAATGGACTAAGAGGGTTTTTCTTCTTCTTTGGCCAAAAAAAAGAAAAAGAAAAAGAAAAAGAAAAAGAAAAGAAGAGGAAGAGGAAAAGATGGAGCATCTCAAACCGATTTCTGTACAAAAGATTCAGACATACAATCACTTTACTATCTTAAACTCCAAACTATATTGTGTTGCCAACAATCTCACAAAGGATGCCCCAGTAAAAAACAATGAAAATCATTTTAATCGTGAAAGTGGAGCTTTGACTTCACCTACCCTAATGAGGGTTGGAATTGTGCTCCTTGAATAAAACAGGCAGATGCAACCCTCACACCATCGTTCTAGGCGGTAAGCTTTTTGTTTTAGGTGGATTTCAATTCGAACCAAATATGAAAAAACATTTTCACTTGATGAAGTTCTTCACCCCAACTAAAACAAATGGGAACCTTTACCTAATCCCAAGTTTAATATTATAGCGAGTCTTATATTTATTGTTGCTCTCGAGGACAAACAAGAAATTCTTGTAGCTAAAAATTTTTGTGAATACAATATTGCTAGAATCTATAGTTATAATGTTACAACAAGTAGCACTACAAAAAACGCGGTTTTAAGCCGCGTTTTTGTAAAACGCGGCTACAGGTCGGAGTTTCAGCTGCGTCTATGGAAAACGCAGCTCCAGGCTAGACTTTGAGTCACGTTTATAAAAAACGCGGCTCCAGGTTAGCCTTTGAGCCACGTTTTCTAAAAAATGCAGCTAAAGGTGACCTATAGCCGCGTTTTTTCGAAAACGCAGCTATAGGTCCAGCTGTATAACCTAAAGCTGCGTTTTTTAAACGCGGCTTATAACCCTTTAGTGACGTTACCTATAGCCGCGTTTCTTGAAAACGCAGCTATAGGTCCAGCCTTATAATATGTCACTGACCTTTAGCCGTGTTTTTTGAAAACGCGGCTTAGGTCACTCTTTTGTGACGTTACCTATAGCCGCGTTTTTAAAAACGCCGCTATATGTAACAAAAAAAAAAAATTCAGCTTCCCCCCCCCCCCCCACTTTCTTCTTTTCTTATTTCACCTTCTTTCTTTTTTTTCTCTCTTCATTCTCCTGCTCCTCTCCGTAAGGTACCTTCTCTCTTTCTTTCTTTTTATTTTTTATTTATTTTTTCTTACTTCCTCAAATCTGCTAACTCTCTTTCTTTTTCTTTCGTCCTTCTTCACTTACTCCTCCGTAAAGTTTCTTTTTTTTTTTTCACATCTGAATAGCACTTTTTTTTTTCTTTTTTCATTTTTCTTTCTTCCTTCTTCATTGGGTAACATTTTTTTTCCATTTGTTTGTTTGGATCTGCTGCTTTTTTTTTTCTTTCTTTCATTTTTTTTCTTCATCTCAAGCACATAGATTTGTCAGTAGGTCTAGTTTGTTTTTTTTTTTTTTTTGGTTATTTTATGTTTAGTTAATAAGAAAATGGAGGAGATGCTATTGTGGATCTATGCTTGAATTTGTGCTATTGTGTTGCTGATATCGTGATTACGTTTAAATGGGTTTGTGTTCTTATATTTTGGAGCGTGTTGTGTTTGATTTTGAATTTCTGGGTTTGTGTTTGAATTTAAATTTTTTGGGTTTGTTTGTATTGTGAATATGTTGTGTTTGATTTTGAATTTTTTGGATGTGTTTGTATTGTGAGTATGGTGTTTTTGATTTTGAATTTTCTGGTTTGTATTTTATTTTGAATTTTTTTGGATTTGTGATTAATTTTGAATTTTTTGGGAACAAAAAAACCCAGAATTTTTTTTTTTTTTTTTTTTTAGAAAAACCTATAGCCGCGTTTTAAACGCAGCTCAAAGCGGGCTATAGCCGCATTTTCTACAAACGCAGCCATAGGTCCCAATATATCCTACCGGGTTAGAAATGTGGCTTCAGGTCTGACCTGTAGCCGCGTTTTTCAAAAACGCGGCCATAGGTCTATTGTTGCGGTACTTAAGCCGGGTTTGTAAACGCGGTTATAGGAAACGCGGCTCTATCCTATAGCCGCGTTTTTGGGGTCTATAGCCGCGTTTTTTAAATGCGGCTATAGACCCAGATTTTTGTAGTGTAGTTGGACAAATCTTTTGCCTACTAAGTGTATGCTAGGTTTTCATTATAGGGTTATAAAATCAGTACGATCCTTTGGTACTACCTATTTTGAATTTGGAAGTGCGATTGCTATTGGTAGTGCTTTATACTAGGCTTAGAGTATTACCATTAGATGTGCTAAATGCCAAATATTTGACATTTGGCACACCAAACACCAAAAAACATCTCTCATGAGATGTTCTAAATCTCAAAAAATTTGACATTGTTCAACATTATGCTTTCAAATATTAAAGCGTACGGAAAGATGTGGTATAATTTTAATGAATTTTTTTATTCTTTTCTCTCTCATTTCTCTACCAGTCTCTTCCTTTTTTTCTCAAACATCGATCAAAGCTCTCTCATCCTCTCATATTTTCTTCTCTCACCATCAATTCTCTTCCACGCTGATGCTGATGCCGATGCCGACGCATCACTTCCATGTTGATATCTCTCTAGCTATGGTTTTTTTTTTCTTTTTTGCTGTGGTTTGATGGGTGGTTGGGCAATGAGTGGTTTTGGATGGGCAGATCGGTGGTGGGTAGGTTCGGATGGGTTGATCGTCGACCACCACGCAGCGCCGTCCACCTCACACTCTGAGATAACCTTGATTTTTTTTTTTTTTTTGGTGGATGTGGGTTGAGTTTCATTGGTTGTAATGGGCTGATGTTGGTGGGTTATGGCGGTGGGTGGGCTAATTTTCATGGGTTGTGATGGGCTGATGTTGGTGGGTTATGGCAATGGGTGTGGGTTGATTTTGGTGGTTTGGTTGACTTTGGATTTTAGCTATGGTGGTCGGTGGTAGTGGGTTGGTTGGTTGATTTTGGGTTTTGGTTATGGTTGTCGGCGGTGGTGGATTGCGGTGGTTGTAGGGGTGGGCTACTATGGGCAGTGGTGGTGGTGTGCTATGGGTAGTGGTGGTGGTGGGCTGTGTAGTATATATTACTGTTTGAAGTTTTTTTTAATGATATTTTAATGTGATGTATATATTATTTTAATGTATGGGATTGAAGAATAGAACATGTGATTAATGGGATATTGTAAAATGATGTGCTAAAATAATAAAGAAGGCTTTTGGTGTGTCAAAATGGCATTTTTTATAGGAGAGCTGATGGTAATGCTCTTATATACTGGAGAATGATGAATGTATTTGTCATATAAATGCATTTGATTTAGTTAATGAAAACTGTTTTGAAGAAAGTCTGTACACCACTACTATTTTTGGAGGCATAACTACACTAAAATAAGTTTATTATATTAAGTGTTAATACAATAAAATTTGTATAGTAGTATTAGACACAATATCACTTCAACAAGTTGAATGTAGTTGCAATAGTAACTTAAAAGTGGTAAATTATTGCATTAACAATTTTTAGTTGCATTAGTTTATAATTATCGGTTGCAATAAAGACTTTAATACTTTATTAACGTGCATTTTATTATTTGTAAAATGATAAAGCTACATCCATTTAGCCACCAAATATAACAGCACCAATAATGCCATTGCAAGACATAAATTGTTAGAAACAATGCAATTTACACTTGTTAATTTTGCCCAAAAATATTCATTTTAGTCTTTTAATTTTGAATTTGGTTATTTTAGTCTTGTAACTTTATTCCAAAATCATTTTAATCATTTAAGTTTGAAGTTAGTCATTTTAGTTTGATAACTTTACCCAAAAATCTTTTTAGTTCTTTGATTAGTCGTTTTGAGTGATTTTTAGGCAAAGTTACTTAACTAAGTGAATCCTTAAAATGACTAAATGATTTTTGTGCAAAGTTGCAGCTTGACAAAAATGACCAACTTCAAACTTAAAGAACTAAAATGATTCTTGGGGAGAGTTACAATATTAAATTGACCAACTTTAGACTTAAAGAACCAAAATGAATTTTGGGCTAGGGATGGCAATTTTTGCCCAACCCGCGGGTACTCGACCAAATAAAGAATAGGGTCAGGTTTGGGTTAAAAAAAATAAAAAATAAAAAACCCAAAGTGGGTTTGGGTTTTGGTAAAAACCCGGCCTAAACCCGGACCTGACCCAACCCGGTTATATCCCTTGTTTGACAAGTACCTTTTTTAGTTGTATCCAAAGACCCAGTCTTGAAAAATATTCAAAGGGAAATTGCGGAGCAATTAGATCTAAAACTTGAGGTGGAGAGTGAATCTGTAAGAGGAGATCAACTATGTAAGCGATTGAAACAAGAGAAGAAGACCCTTATAATTTTTTTTTTTTTTTTAATTTCTGGATTTGTGTTCTTGGATCTGAGATTGTGTTCTTATTGTTCTTGTTCAAGACACACTTAGATCTCAATTCATATGATTTTTATTTTTTAATTCTATTTTTAATTTTTTTATTTAGTTAAAATTAATAAATTAATTTTTTTAATTTAGATGCTGATGTAGCATTTTTTAATGCCAAATTTTTTTCTTTTTTTATTAATTTAGGCCACGTAGATATTAATTTAATATTCTTTATTTCTGCCGTTTGCCACGTCAGTTTTCTCTGTTTCTGATGTAACGGTAGGGACCAAAACGGGAAGTGTTTTTCAGGATAGAGACTAAAAGCGGTAAAAATAAAATGTGGGGACTAAAATGAGAATTTCCTGAAAATGTAGGGACTAAAATGTGCTTTTTGCCTTTTTTTTTTTTTTACTTAAAATAGTATACATTTATTTCATAAACTATCTCCAAATATAAATCATACGGTTGGGATGGTTTGGCTGCCTAGCTAACACATTTCCAGAACCCATATCTAACTTCTGATTCAATAACAATGGGTATAAATTGGTCATCAAACCTTCCAAAACCTATTGCCATGGCAACTCCTCCTTTTTGCCTTAGCCCATGAGGCTTGGGCTATGTTTACTAAGAAGCAAATGCCAATGTAAATGTGTTAGACACTTATGAGTCACCATTAATTAAAAGTAATAAGAATTCATATAAGTTGTACAGCTCTAAGTAAATATCATCAATTTTTAATTATTAGTTTTATATTTTTGCTTTCTCCTTATATCATGTGGCATACTATAAGTAATATATAAATAATTGACATAATTGCTCTAAGTTAAACTCTATTGCCAAAATTTCAATTTTTTTTTTTAAAGTTACTCTAATTAAAATTTTACTACCAAGAGTTTCCAAAAATTCAAGAAATGTTTATTTATTTATTTTAGTTTTTAAATAATCCACTATAAATTTTTGTTTGCATTAACACAATGAGTAATTCTTAAATACTCTAGGAGCATGGAGAATGGTACTCCCTCCTTTCACATTCATTGTGGGGTCCGCCATGAATGTGATAGGAGGGAGCACCATATAATACAAGTTGTGCAACATAATAATGATCATAATGTGACTAATTATAAGTACACTATAAGTATTATTATACTTTCTTTAAGTGGAACTTTTATTTATGAAGATTTGAAAAAAAAAAAATTAAATACCACTACAATTAAGGCTTAATTTATCAAAAGTTATTTTCAATAAATTAAAAAAGAGTTTCATTATTTATTATTTATTTTTAATCAAGTATACTTTTTGGTTTTCAATTATACATATAAACTACGGTTTAAATACTCTTTTAGCAGGGAAAAAATTGTTACTTTTTATTTTGTAATTTTTTTGAAAAAATTTGGGAATAAATGCGAGGAAATGATTAAATTATAATAAAAATGTTAAGTTTCCATTTGAGATTTGCTTTAAAAAGTTTTGAATTTTGCTCCTTGTTTCAGTCTTTTTTTTTTTTTTTTTTTATAAATGATTAAACTTTTAAATTTTTTGAAATAAACCAATTTTTAACTGTTTGCAACACATTTAGCATTAAAATTTAAAAAAATTATTTTTTTATAAAGATTATACAAATAATTAAGTTATCGAAAATAAGTAAAAACCAAACAAAGGTAAAAGAAGCTAAAATGCAAAGTTTTTTTTTTTTTTTTTTTTTATTTATAATTTTTAACTGGACACGTTACAACTTATATATATATATATATATATCATTTAATACTGCTGCCTTGTATTGTTGTCTGTCAGTCAGAGCAAGCAAAGGTGATAATAACCGTGACATGCATTAAAAAGTGACATGCATGCATGCACTATTCTTGCTTGATTTTCATGATCTTCGCTGGAACATACTGTTCATGATAAAACTTTGGTTTCATAATAACTAACGCTCTCTCTGTTTGTTCCATTAGATATATATAAGATAGTTTTTCGTTTTTTTAGTATTTTGTAATTAAAAAAATTAAAGAAAAATTATCTTTAATCAACTAAAAAGTATAATTTATATTTAGATATTATTTTCTCTTAAATTATGTTAGAAAACATCTCACAACAAATTAAATAAGGAAAGTTAAAATGTTTTTCAATTCATTTAAAGTTACTACCAAATATAAAAAAATAATAATAATAATAATAATTTAATAAAAAATATATATTTTAAAATAACTCATTTTCTTAAAAACATTATCTTCGAAACAAACAAACTAAGCTAAGTAGAATTAAGCTAAGTGGAAAGTCTCTTTTCTTTTTCTTTTTTTTTTTTTTTTTTTTTTTTGAGAAAGTGGAAAGTCTCTTGTATGCGTGAGAGTCCAATTATATTATAAAGTGAATATATTGGAGCATTAGAAAACTTTGGTACCTGAATTCAGAATAATTAATTAAGTGGATAGTCTATTGCACGTTAAAGGGTCCATTTATAAAGTGAATTTATTGGAGCATGAGAAAACTTTGATCGATTTCAGAATAATTAAGAGGACAGTCTCTTGCAGCCACGCGGTGAGCACAGACAGAACTATTCTTTCGCCTTTTACTGAAGAGGACAGTCCCTTGCATAGTTGCATGCTTAGGAGTCCAATTATAAAGTAAATTTAGTGGAGACACTAGCGAGAATTCCAATCAATTAATTTCATCATCTCAACACAAGAAAGGAGGTAAAAATAACAATGCAATATAATTCATGTGTAGGTTTATGGAGTAGCTAGACCTCCAAATGATGTCTTCAAACTTAATTAATTGTGGTGCTTCGATCGGTGCAGTCAGATACAGCTGTTTTTGCTGTTGCTTTAAAAGACTGGAATGGCAAAGCATTGCAAGGATAGGCGAAATCAAATCCCCAAATGTAGCACAGTAGTGGCAGAGGCCAGCCATGCATGGCTAGCTATCAGATATGCTTTGGTAGCAAAGAATTAACCTAGGGCTAACATATATTATTGTCGGAAGTGACTTAAAGATGTGTGTTAATTATGTGCTGAAATGTAAAAGGAAATGAATCACCTGTGGGAGCTGCATTAGGTTTTCTCAGATAAAGAAATTCTTAGTAGAAAAATTTCTAGACTGTAAAATTTGTTGGGTTAGTAGTGGCTACTGGCTCATGCCTTTTTCGTGTTTTTAAAGCGTTCTAGGGAAAAGTAATTGTGCATTCCCCCCAAAAAAAAATCCATTTCTAATTAATTATCAGCCATAATGTATAGGTGATTGGCCCCTTTTTTGCTGTTTATAACTAATCAATTTCAAACTAGATTTTAAAGTTTGTTTAGATTCAGCTTTTAAATTTTAGATTTTAACTTCTACAAACAACTTTTTAAAATTTCACTTTTTTCACAATTTTTCACTTTTTTTTAAAGTATATTTTCGGTAAAAAAATTTTAATAAATAATTAAATAAATGGTTCATAAATGGACAATTAATATACATGTAAGCACCCATAAAGGATAAGAAGGCCACGTTTAATTGGCATGCATAATGAGGAAGAGAGAGGACTTTTGGCAACACTTGAAACTTCAAAAAAGAGAGCCAGAAACAGATAGTTTCCAAATTGATTCAACCACGGATACAATAATCATTCAAACGTGCAAAATAGGAAACACAACAACGAATACAACTGAAAATCATCGGACCTCTCATCTATATAAGAGGCTGCTAACAACCAAAGTAAGAACAAAAAAAAAAAAAAGCCAACATAAACCACCCGGACCAAGACCAGCTTCCCAAATCAAGGAGAATCAAAATAAAGCAAAAACTAGCAGGCTAGCTAACTTATTAAGGAGTTGGAACATATCCTTTATGCACAGCAATTCCGCCTATTCCACCACCCAAACCACCGACACCGCCAACGCCGCCAGTTCCACCACCTAAGCCACCAGCACCACCAACACCACCTGCACCACCGAGACCACCTAGACCACCCGCACCACCACCAATGCCAGTGAAGCCACCTATCCCTCCAGCCCCACCAATACCACCATATTTGCCAATCCCACCAACGCCACCAAGGAGTGGCAAACCTGCAACCCCAGCATAGCCACCCACCCCTGCAAACTCACCAACACCACCGTAAATAAAATTCTTCTTATCTTTAAGGGCTGTGCCGCCACTTGGTGATTCTGCCACTGGTGCAGTAGCATGCACTTGTAGTGTTTGGTCATCGTGACCAACATCACTACTGGGCACGGTACGTGCATTTGCATGTACTACTACCACTAAGACTAGCACAAAAATCACACACCAATTCGCCATCTCTCTCTCTCTCTCTCTCTCTCCCCCTCCTATGTATGACTTCTGAGTTTGTGTTGCATGGACATGGAGGACCATTATATAGGAGATTATGGGGTAGGGGACGGTTGAGAGTAATAAAAGTTTGGAGTAAATAGGAACGAGACTTTGCTTTCTGGCAATCTCGGTAAGGGGAATTTCTTTCAATTTGAAGTCAGAAAGTCAGTGGTATCAAAAGAAGAGAAAATTTAAGGAACTGTTGTCATATCATTCATGTGTGTTGCCAGAATTGTTCATGCTAACTCTTGTGCCGTATCTATGACGGTCCAATGTTCCTCTGGAATATATTGGCCACTAATTGACACTTTGACAGAATCCAAAATAGTACTGAATACATTACTAACTCATAGGCTTAGCCGTTGTTTGTGTTAATTACTAAAATTAATGGGCCAGAATATATAGTTTTGGAAAATGTTAGAGATACTATATACTATTACAATCAATTTCATTTGAAATAAAATTAATGTGGAACCTATGTGTTTCATAATATATAATTATATTGTCACACGTCCTTAATTTTTTTATTGTGTTAAAAGGAAAAAAAAAAATCAATGATAACAGCGAAGAAAACTAAATTAACTAATCTTACAAAAGGAAGAAAGATTCGAAATGAATGAAGAAGAAACCTGTGCAAGAGGAACGGCTAGAAGGTTAAGCCAATTGCTCTATTGTCTCATCCATATAAAGACACTCTTGTACAATTATAGATTAATCAATATAGTCTTCTTCTTCATTCCTTTCTAATCTTTCTTCAATATCATTGTTAAAAAAAAAATATCGTTTTCAACTCAATAATAAAAATAATAATTACGGGTTGTTTGACAATATAATTATTAAGTACCACACGTGGGTTCCAGTTAGTTTAATTTGTAAAGTTTCTGATAGTTGAATAAGAAATCTGAAGTTCAATCTCTATGTATACCGAAAACTAATTGGTGTCTTAGTTTAATGATAAAGAACTATCATCAGGAGCAGACTCCATAGGTTAAAATTCTTTAAAAAAAAAAATTTTAAATACCACATAGGTTTTGCATCAATTTGAAAATAATACACAAGAATTAATAAATGAATTTGCCCTATTAATACATTTTTTTATTTATATAACAAAAATTTAGGTAATTACATTATTTCCTATATATATTGCATGTTATTAAAAGGAATCAAGAATATAACTTTTTAGATTAATATAAATTTTTTTTATACAAGATAGAAATTTCATTTTAACCTAATTTAAGTGTATACGTATGTGAAGCTCACTCCTAGAGATTTGAATCACAACCCTTACTTCCTGCACCCCTACAAACACTTATACTTATGGAGTGACCACCGCACCAAAGACACACAGTGGTTAGATTAATATAATTAAAAATATAAACATATTACTTCAACAAATATTTAATTATTTTGACTAATTTACAAACGTACTCTCTAATTTTGTCTAAAAATTAATTTAGTTATGTAAATTTTAATTTTTTTTCATTTCAATACTATAACTTCTATTTGTTTTTAATATAGTTATTCTGTCAACTTCTGTTAGAGTGGCTATCATTAAGTGTCTCAGTACGATGTAGTTTTTGTATTTTTGAATTTCTTAAGTTACAAAAATCCAATAAAATTAATAAAACATTTTTTGAATTTTTTTTATAAAATAGAAAATTTGATTTTTTTTTTTTTAATCATTAAGTTGAGAGAAAAATGCTGAGAAAAAGAGAGGGATATTTAATGTGAAGAAAAAATGTATTTGATACGCAATTTTTTCTCTCCAACTTTGTTTGAACACGCGTAAATTATATCATAATTCAAGGTTTCTATCATAGATTCAACCAAAAATTCCAATGCATAAAACTTTCAATACATAATTTCCATACAAAGATCCAACCAAAGTTAGCTCGCTGAGACCCTCCAAAGCACCAAATTTTAAGCTCCCCATTGTCAATGATAGACATAGTAACTCAAATTCTCTGAAAAATTACACACCCTAAAAATCGAAAGGTCATAAAAAGAAGTGTAAATTGCAAATTATATCCTTGAAGTTTGAAATTGTTTGGATTTTACATCTTGAAATTTGATTTTACACTCTAAAGCATGGTTCCATTAGCAAAAACACATCCTAAGCTAGTTTTGAGTATTAAATGACACATCATTGTGTTGGCTTTTTTGTTGTGGTGCCAAATCAGCCACAGACGATGTTGTTTCACTTAAATTGAAGTGAAGAGTTGCTCTCGAAAATAGTGTCATTTCGCCCAAAAAATCAAAACACAAAATTTGGTTGCATTAATTATTTAATTATAATAAAATTTTGATTTCATTTTTCTAAGATTCATATGAGAAACAACTGGTTTGTAATATGGTATTCTTGCTCATGTTTAGTTGGTTTTGCAACAATTGAAACCAAGTCCAATAAAAGGAAAAAAAAAATTAATAACACATAATCAATAATGAAAAAAATAAATAATTGAAGGATATTTACATTTTATTTTATCAAATGATATTTGCATTCTGGAGTAGGCATGAAATATGTTTATCTATATCAAACCATTTTCAAATTTATAAACACACATAGTATGATCAAATCATTACACCACTCTTATTGTCTTTTTATTTTACCTATAAAATAGAACACTAAATATTAAAATTTTGCATTTTTATGTTGCCTATAAAATAGAACACTAAATATTACAATTCTTTATAAGAAAAATTATTAAAATATTGGAGGAAGGTAAAAACAAGTTAAAATTCACAAAGCAAATTAAGTGATCTTTGGTGCTTAGACTAAAAGTACCCAAAAGATTACTAGTGAAGAAATCTTCCAATGATTGAGATTGGGTTGCATGCCTTTGACGAAATTCTCCTAAGGAAATCCACCATTCTCTTATTCTTCCTGTAAGCCTTGCAATGAATTTAGAAATTACCTGGGCAACTATGGAATTCAAAACATGGAGTTTAGCAGTGCACCATGAGTATATGTCAAAAAACTTTTCATGCCACTTGGAAGGAGGAGCATCATTAATGGTGAATAAATGCTTCAAATCTGTCATTAATGAATAGGTAAGATGAGTTTGGTTTTTAGGGACAAAAGGTGGAGGGAGAAAAATGGGTGGTGGAGGTGGAGGGTGAAGAATATCATCTTCTTCAGCTGTTGACTGGTCATCTTGTTGATGCATAAATATACGTTCAAGACCAAGATCAAAAAGATCCAAATCAGTATCAATGATTTGGATGAAATTGGGTCTTCTAAAGTGATGACATTTAGGAAGGATGAAATTGGTTTGGAGGATCAAGGTTTATGGTCAACATGTTCATATCTGGAGGTTTTGAGAATGCACCAATGATTGGGTCTGAGGGCTGGGATAGTGAGTATTTGTCAGGTGAGGGTTTATTTTGTGATTGGCTTTGAGACTCTAGTTTGGATTGTAATGGATACGTTATATCTGGAAGGATTCCACTGCTCTTGAGGGGGTTATGGTCAGGGTGTATTTTGGTTAAGGGTTGGAAGTTTTGACTTGGAGAGTTGAATAAAAATGGAGAGGATAAGGGTATGGACAAACCTTTATATAATGATTGTCTAGATTAGTGAGGGGTATAGACAAACATTGGGCAAGCTTTTGTTTCTGTCTTGGGATTTCTCTATAAATTGGAGTTGTGTTAATATATATTTTCTTTCTTTTTCATTCTGTCCCAAAAGGGGAAGGAAACTTACATATCTTTGATTATGGATGCAATTGTTGCAAGCTCTTGTTCTACTTTCTTGATCTTCTTCTTCAAGTCATTGGTAAGATGTTCTGATGATGAAAATGTCTATGTCACTGCCTCTGCTAACTTTTGTTGATTATCAAGAATCTTTAGAAGGGCTTGGTTTTGGGCCATAGCATTTTCTACTTGCCAATTTAAAGTTGCTTCTATTGACGAAACTTGTTTTCAAGTTCCATTTGGATTGATTCCAATAGGAGTTTTGATTTTCCAAACATGTTTTGTGTTGGTTTGGCGGTGTTCAAAGTTTTCTAGTGGAGGAAAATCCTGGCATAAAAGGGTGAGGTTTTGTCAAATGTGTAACAGGGTAAAGGTTTTTATGTTTGAGTTTGTGTGGAAGGAGCAGGATGATATTTATGTATTTGAGAGAGAATATTCTGGTAGTATGCGATCAATGGAGGTTTAGGCTCATGGTTAGTATCTTGTTTAGGCTTGGTTTCTTTATATGGAGGAAGTTGAGGTTTCTATTTTCTGGTTCTAGGATAAAAAACATAATAGTCAAATTTTCCAGAAGGTTCTCCCAAGAGATCTACTTCAGGATCACCTGCTTCATATCTCTCTTTCAAGCTTTGCTGGGGTGATTTTTTCTTTCTTCTTCTTTGCATTAATCACAATCATAAATATCCCACCATATATGGCCAGATGGTGATTTTTCTTCATAAGAAGGTTTTTCATCTTCAAGGAATGCTTTAATCACTAGACCTTTTTCACCAACATATGATACGGGCTGCATCATTACCATTTGGGTTGGAAAGACTGTTACATGTTTCTTTTCTAGTGAGGCCTTCAGGAATCTTGTCTCCACTTCTCTATTTTCTTTCCTAATAAAGAAAGGATTGTTAGACTGGATTGGCTGGACTGCTTGGTGAAATTCCTCGTACTTTGTGATCCATGATTCTGGGAAAAGGGAAATCATTTGGTCCCTTGTAAGTTGTCTAGGGACAAATGTACACATCGTAGTTAATCCCGGGTCAACTTGGATAAGCAATGCATCATCGGTTTGGGCCATTTCCGACACTGCCGTCTCAAAGGCATGATTTTGGAGGCTATAAGTAAACTGATAATGGAGTGTGGCTACATAAGTATCTTGTACCAGAGAAGCTCCAATAATTTGAACTTGAACTTTGAGAGCATCACATAGATGGGGATCCTTTAAAGGTATATTGAAATTTGGGAAAAGTGTGACAAAAATAGTTTCAGCATTCAAAGTTGTCTGAACAGTTCCTATAACTGCATGTTGATACTCCAAAAACCTGGAGTTAAAGAATGTCATTCTAGAGATTGCAAGGAGTCCCTTTCTTCCATGGAAGGTTAATGCCAACCTTACAGCACCAAAGTGGAGATGAGTGTATCCTTGCTTTTGCCATGGGTTGACAAATTCTTTAGGGAGAGAGAGGGTAATGAAGTTTTCACCATCATTTGCTGGAATATTGAATTGGTCAAACTTAGAGGCTTGGACTTATTCTTTTACAGTAGAAGGTTGAAAAGGGCCAATATATTTTTTTATAGTTTTTTTTTAGAGAAGATTGGAGTTTATTAAATATAGTGTAAGGATTTACAATGGAGAAGTCAATAATAGGGATTTTATAGTCTTTAGGTACATGAAAGATTTCATATAAGTAGTCTACTTTATTTGCTATAGATCTACGAATGGAAGGATCAAAAGGGAATTTAGAGGTATCAATTTCTGTTGAAGATGTATTAGTCATAGTGGTTTCCAATTGAAATAATTGCTTTCCACAAACCTAACCGGAAAACTAGCTTCTTTGATTCACTAGAAACATAATCTTTTGTGTTCTACTTGATTATATAGTCGTGTTTTGATGTGATTAGTACAGATGATCCATGTATTGTGGCAACTGTAAATCACAGAGCATACTAATCAAGACAATAATCCAAGTATTCTAATCAATGGAGATGAAAACGTTATATGGCTCTGATACCAAACACAAGAGAAATAGGGAAATTCTTTCAATTCATAACAAAAAATGTAGGAATGTCAATAAGAAAGAACTACATTTAACAAAGATTTATTTGTACCCTTTATAGTAATGGAGTTTCAAAGAAGCATGTGAAAGAAGTTTTTATATCTTTTATGGTAATAGAGTTTCAAAGAAGCAAGCTTAATTCATTCTAAAAAAGCAAGCTTACATCATTCTAAAAGATGGCACATCTTATTGTTATATGTATTGTGAAAGGAATATATATTACAATTTTGTGCATTTAGCAGCATCCAATTTTTATAATATATTATAAATGTTGTTGCTTTTGATAATTCAGCGAACATTATTTTCCACCTTATACTTTTGTTTAATTTATCCAAAAACCACAGAAGGAAATCAAAGAAATTAGAGGATATTAATTTATTTAAAATATTTGTTTTGCGATTTTTTTAGTTGACATGGATGTTTTGTTGTTTATTTTTTTTTTCCAACTAAAGAATTGATGTGATTTATTTATGCTAGGCAAATAGTTTTTATTTTTTTATTTTTTTTATCATAATTAAATCCTTTAGTGTGACACGTAAGCATTCCATTAATCAAGTTAGCAAAGTGTTTGTTTAAAAGAAAAAAGAAAAAAGAAAAAAGAAAAAAAAAAGGAGAGAAAGGATTAACATGAATTTCAAAAAGGTTATAAACACAACAATGAAACCAGCTCCTGACTAAAAATCTCTCTATAAGGGTCCATTTGTTTTGGTTTCAAACAATTTTAGGAAATCATTTTTCGTAAAACTGTGTGTTTGGTTGGCTTTGAAAATATCATTTTCCGGATTTACATTTCATTTGACCGTAAAAAAGAAGCCTTTGACCCGGAAATTATTTTCCATTCCTATTTTCACTTCAAATCATTTCTGGAGAGAGAGAGAGAGAGAGAGAGAGAGAGAGAGAGAGAGAGAGAGAGAGAGAGAGAGAGAGAGAGACGGTGAGGAACTTCAGACTGAGCTCCAGTCTGATGACCACAAACCAAGCTCCAGTCCGACAACCACAAACCGAGCCTCCACAGACCGAGCTTTGATCAACCCATGGTGAGTTTCCTTCACTCTGATCCACCATTCATTCAGTCCGATCCACCCTTTATGTCTGATCCACCCTCCATTTACAACCTCACCTCAGTTCGATCCACCCTTCAGTCTGATCCACCCTCTGATCCACCCTCCACATCCCCTCAAACCCATCTTCCAAAATCCACCCTCAAACCCATAAACAACCCATCCTCCGACCCACCCTCAAACCCATAAACAACCCATCCTCAGTCCGATCCGATCTATATATAAATATAAATATATATATATATATATATTTATTTGTTTATTTATTTATATAATTATTTATTTATTTTAAATATCCATTTTTATTTAATTATTGATTTAAGAATTCAACTGTTGTTGATGGTACAGTTATACAGAAATAGAATGCAATGTGATTTGTTGGTGTAAATATTGATTGTGATGGTATTATGTGCAGTTATCAATGTGGTTTATGTTGGTACTGTGATGGTGTAAATATTGATTGTAATAGAATGCAATGTGATGGTATTGTGATGGTATCAATGTGCAGTTATCAATGTTTGGTACTGTGATGGTGTAAATATTGATTGTAAATAGAATGCAATGTGATGGTATCAATGTACAGTTATCAATGTGATGGTATTGTGATGGTGTAAATATTGATTGTAAATAGAATGCAATGTGATTTGGTACTCGTTATCAATGTGGTTTGGATGTTTTCTGTTTGTGGCTGTTTTTATTTACTGTGTAATCAATAGCACGCTTGTTTGCATACCTTTTAGACCACAGTTTTTGTAATTTTTTAGATGAAGAAAAAAACCAAAGCCGCAATTTTTGCCTCAGTTGCATCTGTCCTCCTTGTGGGGGTTGCATTGTTAAGGAAATTGCAGCGTAGACGTAGACGACTGCCTAGGGCACCTTATATTAATCATGCAGCCAAGAGAGAGGAATACATAAATAGTATTGTGCATGGAAGTGAGAGACAATGTGTGAATCAAATTAGGATGAAGCCTATAGCTTTCCACTACTTATATCACATCCTCACTGAGGTGAAGCACGTACGCCCGACTATTCACATGTCTATTACGGAGCAAGTGTTCATTTTCTTACACATCATTGTTCATATGTGAGGTTCCGTGTAATGGGTAGTAAGATCTATAGATCAACTGAGACTGTGTATAGATACTTCAAGGTCATCCTTAGGGGGGTCTTGAAATTATATAGAGTTCTAATAAGACTACGTAGTGAAGATACACCCCCATAGATAAGGAATAGTAGAAGGTTCTACCCATATTTTAAGGTAAATATTGTGACTTGTGTGTTTTTGTAAATTGTGAAGATTTGTGTAATTTTAAACCATTATGTCTGTCGAAAATTAAGATTGTGTTGGAGCAATAAATGGTACACATGTTCGTGCATCTGTGGCATTAGTTTTGAGTTAAAGTTCACTTATGTATTGGCTGGATGGGAAGACAGTGCATATGATTCACGTGTGTTAAATGATGCATTTGCTAGGCTAGGGGGATTTTCAATTCCCGAATGTATTATACGATTACTTCACCTTTTTGGTTTATTAGTTTAATAAATATTGTGCGTTTCCCTAAGCATAGTAGTGATTTGGTTTTATTTTTGAATATATGTAGGTAAATATTATCTTGGTGATGTTGGGTATGGTAATAAAAATGGAATATTGACACCTTATCAGAGTGTGTGATATCACTTGAAAGAGTTTAGTGATCGTCCTCTTGAGAATGAGCAAGAATTGTTCAACCTCCGACACTCTTCATTGAGAACTACCATTGAGCGAGGTTTGGAGTGTTGAAGAAACATTTTCAAGTGTTGGATGCAGAACCATTTTGGTCTTTTGAAACCCAAATGAAAGTAGTGTTAGCATGTTGTGTGGTTCATAATCACATTATGGGGGTTGAACCAAATAACCATATTTTGGAAGATGCAATGAACCAAGAAGAGTCTAGTGACCCCCAACAAGAAACACAATCACGTCGGGAGTCCATTGAAGACAGTAGACTGTGGAATGCTAAGAGAGATAAGATATGCCAAGTTATGTGGTCTGATTATACCAGGAGTGGAGAGTAGTACTTTATTTATATTTCTATGATTGTTTTGTAAAGACAATGTATTTACTATAGACTTCTGGTGATGTAACGAAAAAGCATTTTCAGCATTACATTGTTATTTGATGGTATTACATTGTTATTTCCAATGTTAGCATGTTTCATTATGTTGTGCACATCTATAAGCGTGGTTGTATGTGTGTTTGATTTGTTGTTCATATTCCGAGCGTAATTACTAAATGCTACTCTCACTATACAATTTTCATATGTAGTAATGTCAAAGGGCAAAGAGAAGGTGAGCAGCAGCAAGTAATTCAGGTGGCTGCTGCCCATGCACTCAATGATGCTTAAGCTACTTGCGTAGGAGGCTGCAAAGGGCAACAAGCTGTCTATCACTTTCAAGGCAGGCTCCTTTGCTCTTGTAGCGAAGGAGATAACTACCCAATTTGGAGTTAAGTGTCACCCCTCTTATGTTGAAAATCGGATGTGGACTCTAAGGACCATGTGGTCCACTATTCAAACTATTAGAAAGAAGAATGGCTTTGGTTGGGATGATAATCTAAAAATGATAACATGCGACGCAAAGACATACCAAGAAGAAGTCATGGTATGACTTCTAACTATATTTTCTTAATATAAATGATAATATATGTTTTTGCTTTTTATAATCTATGAATTGAGAACAAGACAAGGCTGCTCAAGTACCCTCTTTATATGAAATTTATAGTGTCATTCTTTTTAGGATTCCATTGCTTTTATAAGGNTTTAGAGTAAGTGATTCATGCGAGCATTGAATAGCCTTCAGCAGTATGGCTACAAAATTGAGATGTATGATGAATTAGCTATTGTTGTGGGGAAGGACACAGTCACAGGTGACTTTTTTAAGTCCTATGTGGATATTGAGAATGAGCCAGACAATGGGGACAATGCAAAGTTTATTGCAGATAATGTGAAGGAAGGTGTAGTCGAGAAAGGGAAGAATGCATTTGAGTCATCCACCACTGGGTCAGGAATTTTCAAGTCCCGCAAAAGATGGCGTGCTCCTTTTAATGTTGATGATAGTGTGCTGACTAATCTGTCTGATTAGTTGAAGGAAATAGCTGTGGTTCTAAAAGAAATCTACCAGGGCCCGGTGGATTACACAACTCTTTACAATGAGGTCATGGCTATGATGGCGGATAGGTATAGCGAAGACATGCTCATAACTGCGTTTGACCATCTTTGTGAAAATGAGAAGGCAGCACGGGGATTTCTAGCCAAGAATGCTAGGCTGAAAAAGCTGTGGTTGGATGGTTTTTTGTTCTCACAACTTTGACTTGTCTGTTTCATGTTGACTGTGACGGTAGCTTTAGGAATTAACTTTTGTTGTAGTACTAGTACTGACCTACTATTGTATTATATATATAGTCTTTTGTATTATTGGGACGATACAATTGCCCAAATTATGTATTTGTACTGTTCAGATACCACGAGTATGTATCATTTTTGTACACCATGGAGGTGTAATGCTAATGACGAACGATTGATGTGGCTGTTTTTATATAAATATTATGGGTATATTTAGATGATTATTTTTGATGTTGAAGTGGATTATTATTTTTGTACTGTTACAGGTTTGTTTAGGTAATGCAGGTGCTTGAATTTGTAAGGTATTTCATATTTTTTGTAAAATGATCCATAAACCAGACATAGGAATTGATTTTCCGTAAAAAAACGAATTCCATTTTTCGTAAAATGTTTGACCGAACCAAACATGGGAATTGATTTTCCGTAAAACGGAAAGCATATTCCGTAAAATGTTTGAACAAATCAAACACCAGAATTCATTTTTCGTAAAACGAATTCCGAGGCAGCCAAACAGCCTGAATACATTTTCCTTTCCTGAAAATAGCATTTCCAGAAAATATTTTACATGAACCAAACACAACCTCAAAGCTAGCTGATGAGTCCAAATAAAAGTGTTGATGTGATAGGTTGAGTTTTAATTTTTAATTTTTAAAGAGCAAGGGTTAAGTTGAGTCAAGTGGGAAACAATTTCAGGTCCGTTTGTTTTGCACGTCTCACATCCACATTTTACGCATTTTGCGTTTCAGCCCTTTTTTTTTTTTTTTTTCACCTCAGCGCCTCTTACATTGTTCATAAGACATGAACAGTGCAATCAGGCATATAAAAAGTAATTTTAAAAGTGAACAGTAACCGAAAAATGATTTTTTGTGCATTTAGCAATCCAAATGCACGCTTCAAATGATTTTTATGATTTTTTATGCATTTATTGTTTTCAGTTTTCAGCAAAATAAGTGGTATCTAAATACACACTTCAAATGTAAGGAACTAATCCAAACCTATGGCATCCTATTAATAATTTTTTTTTGATAAACCCATCCTATTAATGGTTAAAAGAATATTGCAGTATATTCTTTTAAATTTGTTTATTTAATTTATATTATATTTGGGTATTTGTTAAAATTTTTATTTTGACTTAGTATTATGGTATTTTGAGATTTAATTTTGATAAAATTGAAGCATTAGGTGCATTTAATAAATTGGTCTAAATAATTAAATGAAAACCCAAGTTTTTTATATATATTAAGCTTGACAAATACCCTCTAACGAGATGACCCAACCCAACTTGATCCTTAGGATTTGGATTGGCTAATTTTTGGAGTTTTAATAGGATATGGTAAATCATATGATCCAAATTTCAGGCATTTGGGCCTTATTTACACTTGGGCCAGAACTTATTTATTAGACACCAACCCAATTTCCCAAAAATGCCTCCAATTCCAAATGGTAAAAAAATGACCACAAACCCAAACCCCCAAATTCCCAATTCGTCTACGATTCCCCCAATATATTCAAAACCCCTGAAATCAATCCGACAGAGAGTTCCCAAAACCCTGTGGCCCGTGGCCCTGTACCTGTAGCTTCCTTATGCCGTCGCAGTCTCGCGTCATTGCTGTCAGTATGTGTTTTTTGATTCATAGGGTCACATAAGTTTTACGCTACAAACAGCACAGATCTCTCAATGGGCACGGACCGAAACTTCTTTTCATTTCGTTCTACATTGCAGCACTAGTACCATCAACTGCGAATCCCTATAATCTGTCTTGCTACTTCATCTACGGGTAATTTTTCCTTTGGCTTACATTTTGCATTTTTTTTTAAATGTTGAAACTGAGTCACACCCACCACCTGTTTGATGAAAATTCACACAGAAAAAATGAAACGAGATTTTTTGTTGTTGTTGTTGTCAGGGGCGGCCCTAGACATTTTGGGGCCTAAGGCAATAACTAAAAATGTATGTGTATGTATATGTGCGTATATGTGTATGAGTGTGTATGTGTATGTATATGTTTATGTTTATATGTTTATGTTTATATGTATGTGCAAGTGTGTTTATGTTTATGTTCATTTTTGTTTATGTATGTGTGTATGTTTATGTATGTGTATGTGTATGTTTATGTTTATGTGTATGTGTTTATGTTTATATTTATGTTCATTTATGTTTATGCATATTTATGTACGTATGTATATTTATGTATGTTTATATTTATAAACATAAATATATTTATGTACGTGTGTATGAGTGTGTATGTGTATGAGTGTGTATGTTTATTTGTGTGTATGTGTATGTTTATGTTTATGTGTATGTGCATGTGCATGTGTGTTTATGTTTATGTTCATTTATGTTTATGTATGTGTGTATGTTTATGTATGTGTATATTTATGTACGTGTGTATGAGTGTGTATGTGTATGTGTATGTTTATATGTGTGTATGTGTATGTTTATGTTTATGTGTATGTGCATGTGTGTTTATGTTTATGTTCATTTATGTTTATGTATGTGTGTATGTTTATGTATGTGTATGTGTATGAGTGTGTGTGTACGTTTATATGTGTTCATGTGTATGTTTATGTTTATGTGTATGTGTTTTTGTTTATGTTCATTAATATTTATGCATATTTATGTACGTGTGTATGTCTATATATGTTTATATTAATAAACATAAATATATTTATGTACGTGTGTATGAGTGTGAGTGTGTATATGTATGTTTATGTTTATGTGTATGTGCATGTGTGTTTATGTTTATGTTCATTTATGTTTATGTATGTGTGTATGTTTATGTTTATGTGTATGTTTATGTTTATATGACTCAGAATTGATAACTCTGTGAGGTGGTACAACAGATCCATCAACTAACTTTCTAGAGGACAGAAGTTCATGTATCTTCTTCTGCAATTCTTCAATTGTTCTTTTGTCTTCTTGTAACTGCTGAGTCAACTGATCAGCACGACATTTTTCTTCCATGGCCCTCTTCCAATTTACTTCTACAAGCTTTGCTTGCTCTTCTACTTTCGCTATATCTAAATCTGCGCGTATTTTCTCGCCAATTGCCTTCTGTTTTTCAATCTCAAACCTTTTCTTTGACTCTTTAAAGAGCTCCAGAACCAATTTTGGTTCCTCCACTTTTACATTTGATATCTTGAACTGAAGTCTATCCTTCATTTTTTCATATTCAGGATTCGACTTATTATCAACTTGTCCACCAGGAGCCAAATTTCTAGAGGAGACAAATTCAAGTATCTCCTTTTGTAACTCTTCTACACTTTGCCTATTCTTTTCCAGCTGGCGGGACAAGTTTTCAGCACGACATTTTTCTTGTAAGGCCTTTTTCCCATTAGCTTCCGCAAGCTTCCTTTGCTCCTCTACTTTAGCCATCTCTGACTCCACATGCTTTCTCTCTTTGATAGCCTTCTGTTTCTCTGCTTCAAATTTTTTGTTTGCTTGTTCAAACTTTAATGTCTCAAAAGCTAACTTTGATTTTGCTTCATCAGCTTTTTTCTTCAACATCTCCAGCTGAAGCCTATATTGCTCAGTCTTTGCTCCTTCAATTTTGGCAAAGCTTCTTTGTTCATCAGCCTTACTCTTTTCAGCTTTTATAGATTTCAATTCCTCAGCAGCTTTCTTTTTCTCCCCTTCAGCATTCTTCCTTTCTGCATCCGCCCTTCTTTTCTCTTTCCCAAGAAGCTCCTTAAGCCGATTAATTTCTTTTTCCCCTTCAGAAACACGAACTTTAAGAATCTTTACTTCCTCATTTCTATCTAGAGCATTTGTGCTTGTTTTCTGTTGTAATGAAGAGATCTCAGACTTCAAGGTGGAGATTTCATTCTCCGAAGATACTCTAGCCATAGATTCTTTAAGTCTCCCCTCTTTCTCATTGTCTGCTCGTGCCTGCTCCTCCTCATATGCTACAAAAGTACAAAGTTAACAAAAGGGGAGAAGAGTGATATATACAAATCAAAATACATTCAAAGAAACACACACACACACACACACATACAGAGACAGAATGCAGAATGTATCACTAAAGCATGGGTACTTTTTGATAGTGGATAAAATCAGTTTGGTTGAATACTTCGGCTCCGATGGGCTACAACGTTCGCAAAGGCCTGAAAAAGAAGAAAAGAATCAAAGGAATGACCGGGGTGGACCGGTCCAATATCCTCCGATGGTGAAGTTAGTGCCTTCCCTCCTGGAAATCTAACTGTAATGTAAGGATCTCAGAATATCATACCTTTACATAATCCGGACCGGTCCTTATATAGGGTACTTTAGGGCGGTTATTTGGTTCAATAACTTCCCCCAGATTCGTGGAATCCGGATGTAACTTCTTTAATTGACGGGATAAGCACCGGTTGATGAACCACTTCAAAACCTGCTAAGTATCGTGTGGTCGTCCATGTGCAATGCTTATGGACGACCCTTTGTCATGCTGTTCTTTGGTCGTCCATGGGACTCACCCGTGGACGACCTTTTTGACTTGATTACGGGATCTACCCAATTGGTTGACCTCTCAGGGAAGAGAGGTCTGGACGAATAGGAGATGGCTTAGTTGTTTGGCAAACTGCATGTCATGGACGACCCCTCTGGACGAATAGGAGATGATCACTTTTTCGCTATCCCATCACTTTTCATAAAAGTTCATTCATTCCTACCTCTTTGGCCTGTCTTTGTCTTCCATTTGCCTTCATTTCTATCCTTTAGATTCTTTTTTTTTTTTTTTTTTTGGGATAAGTAACGAAAAATTGTATTAGAAAGAGAATAACCCTAGTACACCGGCAGTGTACTAAGAGAGTTGTACAATCAAGTCAAAATACAATGATCAAACAAATTTAAAAGAGAACAACAAGGCAGATAAAGAAAAGCAGCACTCCAATCAAACAAAGTACAAAGGAAGAAGGCTTTAATTTCAAGTATATTCCATTCACATCCCTAAAAACCTCTAGAATTCCATTCTTTCCAAAGACAACACACAATACAATGTGGCACAGCCCTCCAAAAAGCTATGTTTCTATGCTTTCCATTCTATCCTTTAGATTATAATCGCACACAAGGTCAACATCTATATGCCTAGTGATGTGAGCAAAGGTTTCACACCTCCAATTACACAAAATTAAAGGTGCAGCATTGTCTTTAACATGACTGAGTGAGATAATATAAAACTTAATATTGTACATCATATTTATACATTCCTTAGCTATAAAACTCTCAAAATAAATAAATAAATAAAAGGCAATAAGAAAGAAGAATAACATTTGAATGGCTAAATGAAGTAGTTATGTTAAAACTAGAAGCTACCCAATAGACCCCAATCTAAACTTCAAATTTCCTTTATGTTTACAAATTTAACTCATATTAAGCCCTACATAGAGTATGAATCAAGATTGCATCCACTAACCTTTCCTAAGATTGGCATTCTCAGCTTGAAATCTATCGATCTGAGGTTGAAGGATGTTCACAGCTTGTCGTAGTGCATTTCGCTTATATTCTAGGCTCGCATATTTCTCCTTCCACTGCCACGCAACACCACCATTAAGTACCCATAATAAAAAATAATTTTAAAAAATAAAAACACTTTGAAATTCAAAATAGCAACACAAACCCATGTAGTCAAAGAAAGTCCATACCATTTTACAGCAGGCATTCCCTGACTGTATGTGTGTTTATGTGTATGTGTATGAGTGTGTATGTGTATGTTTATGTTTATGTGTTTATATTTATGTTCATTTATATTTATGTATATTTATGTACGTGTGTATATTTATGTATGTTTATATTTATAAACATAAATATATTTATGTACGTGTGTATGAGTGTGTATGTGTATGTTTATGTGTGTGTGTGTCTGTATGTTTATGTTTATGTGTATGTGCATGTGTGTTTATGTTTATGTTCATTTTTGTTTATGTATGTGTGTATGTTTATGTATGTGTATATTTATAAACATAAATATATTTATGTACGTGTGTATGAGTGTTTTATGTGTATGTGTATGTTTATATGTGTGTATGTGTATGTTTATGTTTATGTGTATGTGCATGTGTGTTTATGTTTATGTATGTGTGTATGTTTATGTATGTGTATGTGTATTAGTGTGTATGTGTATGTTTATATGTGTTCATGCGTATGTTTATGTTTATGTGTATGTATTTATGTTTATGTTCATTTATATTTATGCATATTTTTGTACGTGTGTATGTCTATGTATGTTTATATTTATAAACATAAATATATTTATGTACGTGTTTATGAGTGTGAGTGTGTATGTGTATGTGTTTGTTTATGTGTGTGTATGTGTATGTTTATGTTTATGTGTATGTACATGTATGTTTATGTTTATGTTCATTTATGTTTGTGTATGTGTGTATGTTTATGTTTATGTGTATGTGTATGTTTATGTTTATATGACTCAAAATTGATAACTCTATGAGGTGGTACAACAGATCCATCAACTAACTTTCTAGAGGACAGAAGTTCATGTATCTTCTTCTGCAATTCTTCAATTGTTCTTTTGTCTTCTTGTAACTGCTGAGTCAACTGATCAGCACGACATTTTTCTTTCATGGCCCTCTTCCAATTTACTTCTACAAGCTTTGCTTGCTCTTCTACTTTCGCTATATCTAAATCTGCACGTTTTTTCTCGTCAATTGCCTTCTGTTTTTCAATCTCAAACCTTTTCTTTGACTCTTTAAAGAGCTCCAGAACCAATTTTGGTTCCTCCACTTTTACATTTGATATCTTGGACTGAAGTCTATCCTTCATTTTTTCATATTCAGGATTCGACTTATTATCAACTTGTCCACCAGGAGCCAAATTTCTAGAGGAGACAAATTCAAGTATCTCCTTTTGTAACTCTTCTACACTTTGCCTATTCTCTTCCAGCTGGCGGGACAAGTTTTCAGCACGACATTTTTCTTGTAAGACCTTTTTCCCATTAGCTTCCGCAAGCTTCCTTTGCTCCTCCACTTTAGCCATCTCTGACTCCACACGCTTTCTCTCTTGATAGCCTTCTGTCTCTGCTTCAAGTTTTTTGTTTGCTTGTTCAAACTTTAATGTCTCAGAAGCTAACTTTGATTTTGCTTCATCAGCTTCTTTCTTTCCAGCACCACTCTTCACAGCTGAAGCCTTATATTGCTCAGCCTTTACT
>NW_027069594.1:221974-243626 GCF_002906115.3 Quercus suber | reverse complement strand
TTTTTTTTTTTTTTTTTGGGATAAGTAACGAAAAATTGTATTAGAAAGAGAATAACCCTAGTACACCGGCAGTGTACTAAGAGAGTTGTACAATCAAGTCAAAATACAATGATCAAACAAATTTAAAAGAGAACAACAAGGCAGATAAAGAAAAGCAGCACTCCAATCAAACAAAGTACAAAGGAAGAAGGCTTTAATTTCAAGTATATTCCATTCACATCCCTAAAAACCTCTAGAATTCCATTCTTTCCAAAGACAACACACAATACAATGTGGCACAGCCCTCCAAAAAGCTATGTTTCTATGCTTTCCATTCTATCCTTTAGATTATAATCGCACACAAGGTCAACATCTATATGCCTAGTGATGTGAGGTTTCACACCTCCAATTACACAAAATTAAAGGTGCAGCATTGGTCTTTAACATGACTGAGTGAGATAATATAAAACTTAATATTGTACACATATTTATACATCCCTTAGCTATAAAACTCTCAAAATAAATAAATAAATAAAAGGCAATAAGAAAGAAGAATAACATTTGAATGGCTAAATGAAGTAGTTATGTTAAAACTAGAAGCTACCCAATAGACCCCAATCTAAACTTCAAATTTCCTTTATGTTTACAAATTTAACTCATATTAAGCCCTACATAGAGTATGAATCAAGATTGCATCCACTAACCTTTCCTAAGATTGGCATTCTCAGCTTGAAATCTATCGATCTGAGGTTGAAGGATGTTCACAGCTTGTCGTAGTGCATTTCGCTTATATTCTAGGCTCGCATATTTCTCCTTCCACTGCCACGCAACACCACCATTAAGTACCCATAATAAAAAATAATTTAAAAAAATAAAAACACTTTGAAATTCAAAATAGAAACACAAACCCATGTAGTCAAAGAAAGTCCATACCATTTTACAGCAGGCATTCCCTGACTGAAGCTGTCCTGCCATATCTGACGCCATCTCTACAAGTTCACAAGTATGGGAAACAAGTTTCAATAAATAGAAAAATCTGAAACCCTTAAAACAATTACAAAATTATGTCTTTTTTTTCTCTTTCTAAGAACAAAAGTCATTACAAAATATTTAGGAAAAATAAAACCCTAAACCCTAAGGGCTGTTTGGTACTGTTGTTTAAACAACAGTTTTCAATGGTTAAACAACAACACTTCTAACAAGTATTTATATAACACTCAAACACGTGTTTCCACAACAGTGAAATCTGAACAACAATACTTAAACACTGCTACCAAACTGGACCTAAAAATCTGAAGAGCAGAAATAGACCCCCAAAGCTTATCACTTAAACATATACATGAAAATGGTCTAAATGTGGCTGTGTAATACACCATAACACACAAAAAACCAAACAGAAAATCAGCAATCAGTGCAACAACAACCAGGGCCGGCCCTTCCCTTAGGCGAGTTAGGCAATTGCCTAAGGCCCCCAAGTGGAAGGGGGCCCCAAAATTTTAGAACAGAACCGGCTAGTAGAGGAAAAACAAATTTAGTTTCAAATGAATTACAAAAATAATCTGGCACATCCTTTTAACCAAAAAAACAAAAATTTTGGTAAATCCTATTAAACATTGGTTCTAAACAAAATCATTAACCAAAAAACAAACCAAGAATCAACCAGATAAACTACAAATCCAGTCTAAGAGATTAACCACGAAACAATCACAAATCAAAACAGATAAATCCACTCAAAACCCTAAAAATTTTACCTTTCTCTCTAGTCTCTGCTCTCCGCCTCTCTCTAGTCTCCAGTCTCCACTGTTCAGCCTCAGCCGCTCTCTGATTCTCTGCTCTCCGCCTCTCTCAAGTCTCAACTACTCACCTCACCTAAGGAATCAGGTATAACTTTGTTTATTTGGGCCCTCCCTGGCTGGTTTTGTAACTTTGTTTATCACTTATCAGTTTATCATTATGGCTGCCTGGACCCTCCCTGTCCCTGGACTGGGCGTTAAGTTTGGGCCTTCAAGTTTTTTTTTTTTTTTTTTTTAAGCCAGCATTTTTTTTTTTTTTTTTGTTATAGATAGGATTTGCTTTGTGTTTATTTTTTTGGTGAGTGGGTCTTATTAATAAGTCTTGTGTTAGTGTTATGGCTGTGCTTAAATTTTCGTTATGCTTGTGCTTAATTTTTTTTTTTAATTTATACAAGTTAAGATTGCTAAAAACTTGTTATTGTTTAGTGAAATTACAACAATATTTTTTATATAAATCAGGTTCTATTTCTCATTTTAGTCTTTATAAATATAATGTTTAATTAGAAATGTCTACTAGAAAATATACATCTGGATATGAAAAACTTAAAAAAAGAAAAAAAGAAGAAAAATTAATTGAGTCTCAAAAAGGATCAATGGATAAATTTGTTATTAGTAATAAACAAAATATAACACAAAATTTAGATGAAAATATCACAAATGAGCAAGAAATTCACCAAAATAATTTAGAAGAAAATGATGTTCAATTTTGCAATACAACAAATCTTGATAATGAACTTCAAAATAATTTAGAAGAAAATGAAAATAATGATGAAAAATATAATATAAAAATATTAAATAAACATTAATTTAATCAATATATAAGTATAAAAAACGCCTCATTTTTAGTTCTCGCCTTAAGCCCCAAAATGTCTAGGGTCGCCCCTGTTTCCCTCTCATCCTCTCTCTGTCTCAACCCACGTCACACCGTGCTCCGTGGCTAACCACCAAGCTCTCCTTCTAAACCTCCATGGCCGGAGCTTTTCAAACTCATCACCTCCAACCACGCACCATTGCCGAAACCCAGCCAAAATCAATCACGACCACCATCACGGTCAAAACCCAGCCAAAATCAAATCGCAACAAAAACCTAGAAGCCCACAAAATAACAAATCAAATCACACCCACCGAAATCAAAGTACAAAACCCACAAAACAACCAAAATCACAAAATCACAAAATGAAAACACTGAAAGTGAACCCACCATTAAAAAAACATATATTGGTTTTGTTATTATATTTTAGAAGAAGAATCATCTTGTTGAACTAATTTTAGATTCAATTAATCAACCACATACCACAAGCAANTTCCTTTCTTCACGTGGCTTTCGCTCGCTCCTCTCCTGTCAGTCTAGGCGACGTATAAAGAGAAATAAAAGAAAGAAAAACAAAGCACCATGTAAAAAAGAAGAAAAGAAAAATGGTAAGAGAAGAAAGACGGACTGAGATCAGGTGCACTATCATAGGTATTTTTTTTTACATTTTTTACTCTTTTTTTTTTTTAACTTTTTAACTCTCCTTTAATATATTTTATTTAATGGTTGAGATTGAAAGTTATTTTTTCAACTTTCAATCTCAGCCATTAATTACAATTGCATCAAGGTATTGCACATGAATCTGAAAAAGACAAAGAGACCTACACATACACATACACATACATAAGCACGCATAAACACATACACATGCACATAAACATACATAAATATAAGCATGCATAAATACATACACATACACATACATAAGCACACATACACACACACACACACATACACATACATAAGCACACATACACACACACACACACATACATAAACATACACATACACATACACATACACATACAAATACACATAAACATACATACACATACACATAAATATACATATACATAAACATAAACACATATACACATAAACACGTATAAACTCACATCAATGTAAACATACACATACATAAACTTAATTATAAACACAAACACATATAAAAGCTCGATTTAGCACACCAAAGTAACTAATGAAATTGTTTGAGGATTGATGTTAGTTTGCAATTTTTTCCAGTTTATATGAGGGTTTAATTTTTCTCAGTCTGTATGTGTGTTTATGTCTATGTATGTTTATATTTATGTGTGTATGTTTATGTGTATGTATGTTTATGTTTGTATGTTTATGTTTATGTGTGTGTGTTTATATTCATTTATGTTTATGCATATTTATGTATGTGTGTATGTTTATATTTATAAACATAAATATAAATATAAACACACATACACATAAACATACATGAACACAAACACAAACAAACATACACAAAATCAAACAAACATAAATACACATACACATAAACACACATAAACAAACATTAACAAAAACAAACAAACATAAACACACATACACATAAACATAAACATACAAACATAAATACACATACACATAAACACACACGCATAAACATAAACACACATAGACATAAACACACATAAACATACATAGACATAAACACACATACAGTCAGGGAATGCCTGCTATAAAATGGTATGGACTTTCTTTGACTACATGGGTTTGTGTTTCTATTTTGAATTTCAAAGTGTTTTTATTTTTTTAAATTATTTTTTATTATGGGTACTTAATGGTGGTGTTGTGTGGCAGTGGAAGGAGAAATATGCGAGCCTAGAATATAAGCGAAATGCATTACGACAAGCTGTGAACATCCTTTAACCTTAGATCGATAGATTTCAAGTTATGAATGACAATCTTAGGAAAGGTTAGTGGATGCAATCTTGATTCATACTCTATGTAGGGCTTAATATGAGTTAAATTTGTAAACATAAAGGAAATTTGAAGTTTAGATTGAGGTCTATTGGGTAGCTTCTAGTTTTAACATAACTACTTCATTTAGCCATTCAAATGTTATTCTACTTTCTTATTGCCTTTTATTTATTTATTTATTTTGAGAGTTTTATAGCAAAGGGATGTATAAATATGGTGTACAATATTAAGTTTTATATTATCTCACTCAGTCATGTTAAAAACAATGCTGCACCTTTAATTTTGAGTAATTGGAGGTGTGAAACCTCTGCTCACATCACTAGGCATATAGATTTTGACCTTGTGTGCGATTATAATCTAAAGGATAGAATGGAAAGCATAGAAACATAGCTTTTTGGAGGGCTGTGCCACATTGCATTGTGTGTTGTCTTTGGAAAGAATGGAATTCCAGAGGTTTTTAGGGATGCGAACGGAATATACTTGAAATTAAAGCCTTCTTCCTTTGTACTTTGTTTGATTGGAGTGCTGCTTTTCTTTATCTGCCTTGTTGTTCTCTTTTAAATTTGTTTGATCATTGTATTTTGACTTGATTGTACAACTCTCTTAGTACACTGCCGGTGTACTAGGGTTATTCTCTTTCTAATACAATTTTTCGTTACTTATCCCAAAAAAAAAAAAAAAGAATCTAAAGGATAGAAATGAAGGCAAATGGAAGACAAAGACAGGCCAAAGAGGTAGGAATGAATGAACTTTTATGAAAAGTACCCATGCTTTAGTGATACATTCTGCATTCTGTCTCTGTATGTGTGTGTGTGTGTGTGTGTTTCTTTGAATGTATTTTGATTTGTATATATCACTCTTCTCCCCTTTTGTTAACTTTGTACTTTTGTAGGATATGAGGAGGAGCAGGCACGAGCAGACAATGAGAAAGAGGGGAGACTTAAAGAATCTATGGCTAGAGTATCTTTGGAGAATGAAATCTCCACCTTGAAGTCTGAGATCTCTTCATTACAACAGAAAACAAGCACAAATGCTCTAGATAGAAATGAGGAAGTAAAGATTCTTAAAGTTCGTGTTTCTGAAGGGGAAAAAGAAATTAATCGGCTTAAGGAGCTTCTTGGGAAAGAGAAAAGACGGGCGGATGCTGAAAGGAAGAATGCTGAAGGGGAGAAAAAGAAAGCTGCTGAGGAATTGAAATCTATAAAAGCTGAAAAGAGTAAGGCTGATGAACAAAGGAGCTTTGCCAAAATTGAAGGAGTAAAGGCTGAGCAATATAGGCTTCAGCTGGAGATGTTGAAGAAAGAAGCTGATGAAGCAAAATCAAAGTTAGCTTCTGAGACATTAAAGTTTGAACAAGCAAACAAAAAACTTGAAGCAGAGAAACAGAAGGCTATCAAAGAGAGAAAGCGTGTGGAGTCAGAGATGGCTAAAGTGGAGGAGCAAAGGAAGCTTGCGGAAGCTAATGGGAAGAAGGTCTTACAAGAAAAATGTCGTGCTGAAAACTTGTCCCGCCAGCTGGAAGAGAATAGGCAAAGTGTAGAAGAGTTACAGAAGGAGATACTTGAATTTGTCTCCTCTAGAAATTTGGCTCCTTCTGGTGGACAAGTTGATAATAAGTTGAATCCTGAATATGAAAAAATGAAGGATAGAATTCAGTCCAAGATATCAAATGTAAAAGTGGAGGAACCAAAATTGGTTCTGGAGCTCTTTAAAGAGTCAAAGAAAAGGTTTGAGATTGAAAAACAGAAGGCAATTGACGAGAAAAAACGTGCAGATTTAGATATAGCGAAAGTAGAAGAGCAAGCAAAGCTTGTAGAAGTAAATTGGAAGAGGGCCATGGAAGAAAAATGTCGTGCTGATCAGTTGACTCAGCAGTTACAAGAAGACAAAAGAACAATTGAAGAATTGCAGAAGAAGATACATGAACTTCTGTCCTCTAGAAAGTTAGTTGATGGATCTGTTGTACCACCTCACAGAGTTATCAATTCTGAGTATTCAAATGTGAAGCATCTGAAGAAACAACTCAGGTTTGAGAAATTGCAAGCAAAGCATGCCAAACAAGTGGCTAAGTTTGAAAAAAGTCGTAACCATATCATGCAACAAGAATTTGGTCGCTTGAAGATGGAGTTTGATAAATTTGCAAATCACCTGTATATATCGAATAATTCATTCTCACCCAGCACTGAAGGTACAGATGACCTGGAAAAGGTTGGTTGCTTCTCTCATTATTTAGAACTCTTTTGTTTTCATCTGAATTGTGTAGTAAATGTTGCTTTTCATGGAACTTATCATTGAAGCATAGAATACAGGTTTTGGCATCTCAAACTTTCGTCTGCTAGTGGTTGATTTTTTCTCAGATGCAGGGTTGATGACAGTTGAACCCAAGTATTCATCTGATGGCTTTTTTATTTTTATAACCTGGTGGGTAGAGCATAAGTTTTTTTTGTTTTTTATAGTTAAATATTTCATTGATCAAATGACAAAGGGTAGTGCACAAGTTTGTTTTTAAAACTACTTTTAATGCATGAACAACTTTAGAATTGGTTACAGAGAAAAGCAGCATGCTTTACACTTTGTGTAAAGTTTGTTTGCTACAGTTAAATCAGTCTGTTGAAGTAGCCTGCTTCTTGCATTTTCTTTTTAACAAGAACAAATAAACAAAACAACTAACCTTCCTCTCACGTCCTATTTGTTGAGTATTTCCTCTCGGTCATGAAGTAAGCATCTTATTTTTACATTTATTCTGCTAAATAAGTTAATAGTTGCAATTCTGTAAAGAGTTGCTTTGTAACTCACAATTATCAAATTGTGTGAGCTGTTTGCTGCATGGCTTGAGAACTTGTATTCAACTGTCCTCAACACCTGGATAAGTATCTGCTCACGGTTTACTTACTGAATGGTTTAATGACTTTGCAGGCTTGGCACATTGCTTGTATGCAAAGGTTAAACATGAAGAAGCAGCTCTGTTGTTTGGAACAATCTCAGGCACACTTTCAAAGTGAGAATGAACTTCTGAAGCCTAGCTGCATGGATATGGATTCCTCTGATCCTGTCAGGAAAACCCTACAGTGTTCTGCATCATTGCTGCCTTTATCTGGAGGAAATTTTGCTGAATCCATTTCAGGTATTAATTCTAAATTGGAGTCTCCGCTTGGATGCTCTAACCGAAAATTGTTACAGACTTCTGCAATAAATTCCAGTACGGCATCTTTTTCTGATGGACAGTTGATGGGCTCACAGGGAAGGGGTGCTTTTTCTGTTACCACATCTGCAAAATTGGTTGAAGAGAACTTGAATGCGCAACCAACAATATCCAACTTGTCTGGTGAAGTTACTAAAATAAGGTGCAATGAAAAATCTGCTGAGGTGGCTGAAAATAATGTCATAATTCCTGATCGAGATGATGTTGGAAGAGTTTGTGGGCATATTAGGAAGAGAAAGAGAGTACCTGATTCAGTTGAATCCATTGAATATTTGTATTCCAAGGGTAAGAAGTTGCATATGCAGATTGAAGAGAAGCTATCTGTTTTGCATGGTATGTTAGGCAGACAAGTAGGAAACCCCTTGGGAGAAGATAGATGTTTGACTCCTAATCTGCAATGCATTCCATATACTATGCTTGATGGGTTCCACAAGAGGAGGAAGTCTCATGATGAGGTACTTGAGAAGCAATTTTGTGAAAGTGACGAGCGAAAGAAGACAGAAAAAGTTGTAACTGAAGTCCTTGAGGACGCAATAGATCTTGAAACTATGGTAAATTTTGAGGATGTAGCTGTTGGTGACTATATGAAACTGCTGGTCTTGGATAATGCTGCTGATGAGGAACGTTACAAGATGGCAATGGAAGTGCCCCTGTCACCAACTCTTCCTAATATTGACTTCCATGGTGCTGAAAATTTTGATGTGGATAATTCTGAAGCTTTAGTAGTGGAATGGGCTTATGAAGGATTGTCAACTGATAAAGAAAACCTGTTACCTGCAGACAGCTTTGACGTCATTGATGTTGAGATTAATTCCAATAAGCTAAAACATAATGTTCTAGAAAATTCCCGTACTCTGTTACTGCATAAAAGTGTAGGCCCTCATGATTATTCCAGTGAGAATGGTTCCCGTAGTGTTATACAGGCAGGAAAGGTTGGTCTTGACCAGACCCAAGACTCTGGAGAGGTGTTGGCCATGTCAAATTTAACTATATCAAGAGATGAGGAACTGAAGTTTCCAGTTGCCAGTGAACTTGGACCGTCACATGCCAATATTCCTAAATACTGTGTTTTGTTTCCCAATATGAGGGACTGTAACACTGTTTCTAGGATTTTTAGTGCTGCCAAAAATTGTGTAGCTCGGTGTTGTTTGCTTTCTCAAACAGAGTGGATGGTGCCAAAGATTCTGCTTGCTATTAAGATGGAAGAGAATCTTTTACTTGCGTAAGTGATTCATTGCCATCTGAGATGATATAGGTGTTCTTGAATTTAATGCTTTCATGAGAGTTCTTTAGCTTCAGTTAATTATTAACCCTGTTTTTCACCAATGAGCTCTAGCTCAAATGGCATCTCCTCCTCTCGTAAGACCGAATGGGAGGGTGAGGTTGTGGGTTTGAGAATTGAGACCCACTAGGTGCTTGTGTAATTACTGATAAAATACTCTTTGTAAATAAAGATAGATTGATAGAATTTAAGATGTAACCTAAAAAAAAGATACATGGAGGCTTTGAGATCAATAAGATGATGAATATTGCCATATTTGATTTAATTTAATTTTCTTTTCATTGACTTCTTTCAGGGAAAAGGTCTGTGTGTTCTTTACACTGTTGCTCCTTAATTTGTCAACGGCTGCTTTAAGGAAATTTGGGAGCTTTTTGAATAGGGATTCCATCCTCTGCATGGATTCTTTCGCTGGGCATATACATGCAGGTCTGTTCATTTCTTGCATGTTTTTTTATAATAGCTTATCGTGTTTCAGTAGTTCTTACAATTTAGTGATTTGGTTGTTTTAAGATTCTTTTAATTGAACTTTTTTATAAAAATTTTTCTCTTTTGCCAGTGATGTCTGATGTGGAGACAAGAAGCATATTTGCAGATTTTGGTTTTGTGGATGAACTGCTTAGTCTCATTGAGGATTTCCTCATATATGGAAGAGTTATTGTGTATGGTAATGTATCTTCTGAGACTTCTATTGAATGTGATTCAAGGATTGACATCCTCCTGGATGGTGTAAACATTATATTGTTGGATGTAGTTGCTTCAGCTGACCTGTTGGTGGCTGGGAGCATTATACTGGCATCCATATGTGCATCAATTGACCACATTGCTTTTATTTGTGAGACATCATACAACATCTTTCGGAGGCGTGCCTGTGATTCGTCATTGGTGCTGACTATCCTTCATGTGTTTGCTTATCTGGGTGGACAGAAGTTTTTCAGCCTGGGTGATTACAAGTTGATGATGGTGGTCTTGAAATCTATAGTAATGTTACTTGAGGGAGTACATTTATCAGTTGATGCTGCTGCTTGTCCTTTGTCTGTCAGCAAGGTTCAACTTCAGTTCCATCCATGTGTCAAATGCCCATTTTCGGAGGGTGCCATTTCTATAGATACTTCAGCATTGTTGCTCTTAGAATTGCTCCAGAATATTGCTGTGCTTGGATCCACAAATCATGATGTGATTAAATCATTTAATGCATCGAATTCCCGAGTTTTGTGTGACAACTTTAACTCTGAACAATATCCAAGCCATGAAGTGGTTCATTGTGTTGCTGATTTGAATTGTGATGCCTCTTGTAGTTTGAAGAAGTGTGAGATGCCCACTTCTCAATCAGACTCTGTTGATAATATGACTCTCTGTCACCTTAGTGATGTTTTATCGTTGGTGGAGCTGGTTGCATGCAACATGGTATGTGATTCACTTTCTTGAGTTCATTGTTCCACTTTCTTACCCATTTTTAGTTTTGTGTGCTTCTGTTGCATAGCTTGCCATCCTGAAATGCGGTTTGACTTGGAATTTCTTCTGTGAGGTTGTTATGTTTGATTAGATTGTAGAATTTCATATATATTTATTTAGATATTATACTTTAGATTAAAAAAAAAAAATTCTGTTTTTATTTTTAAGAAAAAATGATTTCATGTCTTTATGTTTTGCCATATAAGGAGGTGATGTCCTAGTAGACTTGGCTCCTTGCTAAGTGATTTGGTTTTAAATGAGCTTGAAATTCATGTGGAAGGCAGAATGTGAACTTTGCTGGTGTTAGGTAATTAGACATGGAAGTCATCAGGGTTATTTATAATGCTTTCTTTATACAACAAAATAGGTAAAGAATGCACTTGAAAAGTATAAACAGTGGCTATAGTTTCATGCAAAAGTAGGTGGTTAGTTGAGTTTGGCTACTCATGGTGGAGAATGATGGGGTACATTGTATGGATCCCATGCTACATTTTTTAGCCTTTTTTTTTTTTTTTTTAATATTTTATATATATATATATTTTGAATCTGTCATGTGTAATCTTGGCTGCTGACATAGTCTTTTTAGTTTGATGTATTGGCTTTCCCATGTTGTCAAGTTATATGGGAATCCGGAATCGTAATTTTTATGAATGTCTTAATGTGTATCTTGGCTGCTGGCCTAGGTAACTTAGTCTTTTTAGTTTGACATTCTGGCTTTCCTATGTTTTCAATTAATAAATATCAATTCTTCTAGGACCGTACACTTTGCCTCACACACATGCCAAATTTCATTTCAATTGGATATTGTTTACTATCTAATTTTAAACTCATGTTTTGTGTATAATTTTAAACAAAAGACTTGAAATTTAAATATTTTATAGGTGAGAAATTTATTATTGCCTTCATATTTTGCAAGTATGAAGGGTATAGAGACAATGTAATCCAATCTGTGGATTTGTTAATAAACACAACCAAAGAAAGTTATTAAGTGGTATTTATCACACACAAAAAAAGTTATTTAAGTGGCGTAAAATTGACAAAAATTACACTAGGTGTAACTTGAACCTAACTCTACATTGTTGTCAATTTATGTTGAATTTGTTTCTCTTTTTTACTTTTATGGGGCTTGTATGCACATTTGCATGTCACATCTGTGATCGGGTTTTATCAGAATGAAGGCTCCCACCCCAACCCTGTACTTCAATTAAGTTGAAAAAACTCAGACTATAGTATTGTTTTTGAAGCAATAATGTTTTGAAGGGAGTTTCATAAACCTTAAGGAAATTGTTAGTAATGCAAGTAATTTATCTATATAATCAAGTCATGATTCAGAAGAAGCTTATTTTATGTTTGGAATCAATAATATGTTAACTCTAGCTACATGGAAACATGTAAATGTTATAATTTCTTGCAATGACAGAAATGATTAGGGTTGCTTGATGCTGGTCCTTGTCATTCTAACTTGTTACTTTGTATAACCTTACAAATTAACAAACTGGTTTAAAAAAATGTTGTGTTTAAATTTAACAAGTTGTATACGTGGGGCATTACAAAGGATGCCATTACTGTTGGGCTATCACTTGAAACCTAAAGAGTCATAGTTTAGGATTCAATTTTATCTTATACTATTTTCCTCTAATCTTTTAGAATTTCGTTGAAAATTTTTGTTGTTAAATACAAGTTTTGATATGGTCAATGTGTAAAAAAACTCAACAAATATAAATATTCTAAGAATGAAGTAGCATCAGGGGTATTTCCCAAGAACGTCCTCTTGTATAGGCTCGCATCATCAATTGTATAAGAACGCAAGTGGGCCTTTCAATGTTGTTGAAAGTTCTTGAGAGCCCTACCAGTACCAGAAACATAATAGTTTTTGAGATACTGTGGTTTTTTCTTGGGCAGGGCTGTTCTTTTGACTGCAACCTGAATGATGCATAGGTCATTCTGTCAGTTGCAGGCTACCAGATCTTGGCTACATGTTTCAAATATTTTTTCTTAAGTTTAATTTCAAGATCAATACAGATGTTTTTGGATTTTGGAAATTTGTTTTGTTCTTGTAATTGCCTTTTCTGTTGCTGGAGAACTTTAATTTGTTCAAATGGTTCTGGGAGGCAAAAGCCTGACATTCTGCCTGTATGACTCTTTTATTGCAGAGCTGGGACTGGACAAGCATCAAAATGGTCCCTCAGCTGTTGAAAATTTTGGAATCGTGTGTGTTGGAGAACTTTGCTGCTGCTGTTGTTGTTCTCCTTGGTCAACTTGGGAGGTAAGTTAATGTTTAAATTGCTTTTCTGGTGGGTGGCATTCGAATCCTAGAAATATGCTACTATATGAAACAAAGCTCAAACATTAAGCTATATTGAAGTTTTATGTTACATTTATTTATTTCAAACTTGTTATTCTGCTTTTAGCTCCGAGTTTCCTCTCTTTTTTAGTATATTTTTCATTATTTATTTATTTATTTTTACTTATTAAAAAAAAAGGTTTAAAAAAAAAGGAACAAAGTCAACCTTCTAATTTTGGGGGTTTAGTTTCATGAAATTTTTTTAAATTAGGAATTGTGTAAACTATATTGATGGTAAAAAATTACTTATTAAAAAGGAGTAAATTTAGTTTGTGACATAGGAAGAACCAAAAAATTGCAAGGCTTCACCCATCCTAGTCTTAAATATTTGGATGTGCTAAGACAGTATTGGGGGGACCAAGCTTTGTTAAATGGATATTCTTTAAATGTTCTTTTATTGTAAATTGTCATGTTCATGTGCAAGTGCAATTGCATGCACACATAAAAATCTTCATTTACCAACCAAGACATTTGACTTCATATTGGGCTGTCATAAACTTCAAATTGTCATATTCATGTACAAGACATTTGAAATTCATTGATCAATGTGCTTTGATCTAATGAGTTCTTTTTTAATTTTCAGGCTTGGAGTTGATGCTGGTGGATATGAAGATAAAGGAGTTGAAAACTTGAGATGTAATTTGTCTGCTTTTCTGAGTCGGGATGCTACCATGAAAGCAGGTCTTCCTGTTCAAATTGCCACTGTTACTGCTTTGCTTGGGCTTCTTCCCCTTGATTTTGAAACTCTTGTTCAGCGTAATGTGAAGCTTCAGGAAACTGCAACTCAGTCTGTTCTAGTTGATTATATCTGGAAGTGGTTTTCTTTGCTGAGCAAGGAGCAACAGGAATTGTCAGTTAGCCTTTTACAAACGGCTGGTGCAAAAAAGAAAGAGCCGTAATACTCTTCAGAGTTGCAAAACTGTGTATATTACTACTGCAAGGGTACTGTGACCTGAGTTTGATGCAAGTTCTTTTATTCAATTAGGATTGAAGTAAGAAATTTTGATTGATTTACTATCAAGAACTGGTAGATCTCCAGAAGATGATGATTCCGGGATAGTTATGGGAAGGCATTTTTGTTTACTAGTTCACTCCTTCCTAGAGAAAATGTTGTGTTTTTTTTTTTAGTACTGTGCAGTTGCATCATGTCTCTGCTCAATGTTAGGAGCCCATGCTTGACTTCACTGTGTGCAACAAGTCTAGCTTAATGAGAGCATGTGTACAAGTTCATGGCAAGTTCAAAACATGTAATTCATGCATGTGTGGGAATTGAGTACTAGTTAGTAGTTGAATGAGCTGGAAGAGTTAGTTAGATGAGCCTGCAGTTAGCAAATCTTGGCTATTCCCTTGTAAGAGCTTGATGAGCTCAGGTATAAATACTGAAAAGAATTGTACTTGTAATTGCCATTCATGAAATGGGAATATGATTTTCTTTAAGACTTTTTTTTTTTATTTTTTATTTTAAATTATTTATTTAATTTTTTGTTGTTGTTGTTGTCGTCGTCGTCTTGAAGGCCTTAGCTGCCAAAAATTCCTCCAAAACAAAAATTTGCCATATAATCCATTCATGGTTCCTCTAATTAATTAATTGAAATACCAGAATTTTAGTATTCAAGGATTACTGTTATCTCATTAATTTCTTGAAATTTCACCACACCTTTCTCTCTTCTTTGTGTCTTTTAAAATACCTACTGTTTTAGTTTTAAAAACAAAAGCAAAAGAAAAAAATAAAATAAAATTAAGGACTAATATAACTAACCAGATAAAGCTCTAGGGAGAGATAGAGAGACACGAAAATATTGTAAATTGTTAAATGTAACATATTTTGTTACTATTATCAAAATAAAAAACCTGATATTAACAAAACATTTGTAAGAAAGAGAAATAGAGGAATTCGAGGGGTAGCCATCATCGTCATGCCAGCCTAACCCCTACAGGCAATTTTTTTGTTGTTGCATTTTGAGATGAATTCATTATTAACAAAATTCTATAACAATTATGCTATAATATATGTATAACATTTTCCAAAATTATCTTACATAAAACATTACAATTTTATCTGTACATCGCACAGGCAACTTACTATTTTTTTTTGTTTTGTTTTTTTTAATTTAAATTAGGAGCCTATCTTTTGTGAGATGTCACTTTACCTTTAATTTATGAATAAGTCTAGTGCTACAAATTTTTCTACAACTTTGCTACAATTTTACTACGTGGCGACTTGTGAGTAGTGAAATCATGGACTCACATGGACCCACTATTTTATTTCCACTGCTCATAAGTTGCCACACAACAAAGTAGTGACAAAGTTGTGGAAAAGTTTATAGCACTATACTTACTCATAATTTAATTTCTATTTAAATTTTAAACAAATGAAGCCATCACCAATTTCAAATCCAAATAACCACGTATAGGGTAGAGCTACTTCACTCTTAAGTCTTTCTCAAAAAAAAAAAAAAAAAAAAAAAACTCTAAATCTTTACAAACACGAACGAGCCAAAAAGGCCACTCATAAAAAAAAAAAAAAAAAAAAAAAAAAACTCTAAATCTTTACAAACACGAACGAGCCAAAAAGGCCACTCATCAGCTTTCCCATGTTCCAAAGTTTCTTTTTATTTTATTTTTTATTTTTTCATTTCTCAAAAAACAAGCTCTCTTCACTCAGATCCAGCACGCTCTTTCTTCCACAGAACAAGGTATATTCGACCATCATATTCTCATTTTCTTGTCATTTTTGTTCTTTGTTTTTTCTATTCGGATGTTACATACTCCATTTTACAACTCCCATCTATATATATTGTTCAAATATTATGTCCAAAGGAAGTGGCTAGAGCTACTGGGTTCACACTCTGTTGGATATTCATTTGTTTTGAATTATTTAGTCATTACCTTTTATTCGTATTTGCTTTTAGCTTCTTTGTGCTAGTAGAGTCAGGGGAGATAATAATAATAACAAGACTAAGCTACTTCAGCTTACAAGGTAGATATCTTTAATTTATACAACTTTTCCGTGTATAATAGAATAACCTTTTTGCCTAAAAATGACTCACAATATTAGTCTGTGTATATTTATGTAAATTTACAAGTTTGTTACAGTAACCGTGTAAATTTACACTAATACTATACATTTTGCATTTAGTTGATTATTCTTTCTTTACATATCTCGAGGATGAAAGAAGAGAGTGGATGGTGGTTATTGTGTGTAAAGAAAGAAAAACAATTAAAAAAAATGAAGAAAAATTGATATTTTAATAAAATGTAGTGTAAAATAGATAATTTGATTTGTGGTGTTTTGAAAAGCGAGTATGTAAAATAAAAAAAGTATATTCTTGTGCTAAAATAGATAATTTTTTGCACAAGTTGACATGAATACTCTAACACACACACTCTCTCTCTTTGTGTAGCTCATGGAGGCCATAGTGCTGGAGGTCGTGGAGGCCGTAGTTTGGGACAACTACATCTTGGAGGTTGTGGAGGCGGTAGTTTGAGACGACTGCATGCTAGAGGCTGTGGAGGCCGTAGTTTGAGATGACTACGTGGTGGAGGCCGTGGAGGCTGTATTTCGGGACGACTACGTGTTAGAGGTCGTGGAGGCTGTAGTTCGAGACAACTATGTGCTGGACCAGGTGCAGGAGGCCATGGAGGTCGTAGTTTGGGATGACCAAGTGCTGGAGGAGATAGAACGAGATGATCAAGTATGATGTTTAACTTGCCATTCATTTCCTTTAGCCTTAGTCTATTCTAAGAGTTTGGATGAAAGCCTTAGTTTAACTTGTAATTCAAGCATGTGTGGGAATTGAGTACTAGTTAGTAGTTGAATGAGCTGGATGAGTTAGTTAGATGAGCCTGCAGTTAGCAAATCTTGGCCATTCCCTTGTAATTAGAGCTTGATGAGCTCAGGTATAAATACTGAAAATAATTGTACTTGTAATTGTCATTCATGAAATGGGAATACGATTTCCCTTAAGACTTTTTTTTTTAGGCCTTAGCTGCCAAAAATTCCTCCAAAAATTAGCCATATAGTCCTTTCATGGTTCCTCTGATTAATTAATTGAAATACCAGAATTTTAGCATTAAAGGATTTTATTCTGAGATCTTTAATTTCAAGCTCCTTTTTATTTTTTATTTATTTTTAATCTGGCTGCGATCTTGATGATTTAAGGATTTCAATTTCATGACACTGTTATAATGCTCAATGAGTTACAATGAAGGTTCCATTTTTCTGGGTAAATTTGTGGTTCGCTTGTATTGTTTAGGTGGGATTTCCTGTTAACTGTTATGTTTGTGGTCAAGCGGCATTCATTACCAAGTTGCACTTTGTCATTTGTTAATTGTTATTGTTGCCTTTTCTTATTCCTTATTTATTTATTCTTTTCTTGCTGAAGAGGATGATTGTAATCAAAACGACCAAATTTGTTCAAGTTATATTGGGTCTATTTGGTTATGTTGTTTAAACAACACAATACATATTTCTACAACACTTAAACAATGTTACTAGAATAACATTACCAAACGGGCCCTTATAAATTTTGTTAGGTTCTATGTGCTATTTATTTTGCGTCAGTTATAGACATGGAAGTCTTTCATTAAGGAAAGCCCTTATGTGTTTTGTTTTTCGCCTTTTAGTTTGTTGTGATGTAGTAGGGCATTTCAAAGTGACAATTCTACGTGACGATGGTTTACATGGCCGAGTATGTCACATAGAAATAGAGATGCATGTCCTGGCCGAGTATTCTATTTGGTGTTTATAAAAGTGGCTATAATTTGTTATGATTTAAAACGTGAATAATTATTCATAAATTTTTAACCTCATAGACTTTGAATTTTATCTCATTTCATGATGAAACATCCACCATGATGATTGGAGGGTTAATAAAATGTCCTTTTTCCTCCAAGGTTGAAAACAAGAATGATGAAAACTTTCATGCTTTTTTATGCCATTTATTTTCTTTCTCAAACCGATTCAAATAGGATTGAAAATGTTAAAAGGAACCTACAAGAGAGGAAGATTTAGCAATTTCAAATGGCTGATAAAGCATTTATAGAGTTGCACAGAATTAATTGGGATAAGACTTAGGTGAACTGAGTTGAAAATAGATAATTGACAACATCAACTATTTCTATTTTTTTGTTTGAAATTTGGATTTAGTTGCTTTATCTGCATGCACCGCTAACATATATATATATATATATATATATATATTTCTTGGTCTAGATCAGGAAAATCAGTACTCTGGAAGAAGTGGTATACTCTGTTCATTTCTGAAGAAATTGTTTGGATCAACGTTGCTCTTCACATGTGCTAGTCTCTTGAAGTTACCCTAGAAGTACTTTACACCCCAAACTCTTGCTTCTGAGTAGCTCATGCTACCCTCTTTGTTGGTACCTAAATCAAGATCTCTATAGTTAAGATAGGCAGCCCTAGGATACTTGGATACATAAGGTTTTATGTACTTGTAAAGCATTCTTATCCAATGTACACGCTTGTTAGATTCCCTAATGTTATTCACTTCCCATTTAACTAAGTACTGTAAGTTGTACAAATTACCTTTTCTATGTGGAAAAGGTGTCTCAGATTCTGAAATCTCGTTCATTCTTCCCCCATAAGGATCCATTATCATAAACACCATGTCTTCTTTCAAAAACCTATCCCATATCCCTTCTAGTCCAATATATGATATAGGTTCCTTAACAAAGTCGGATTTTGCCTTGAAGAAGCTCTTATAGAGGGTTGTTCTGTCCAGTAAGACTTCTAACGGATCACCCTTTTGGTATCCATTAAAATAGAGAAGAGATTGTATCCAATTCATTTCAATGCAGTCTTGGGCCTCAAGTCCTAACTCTGGGAAGCTTTCATTCATCAATGGAATTAGTCTGTCAACTCCTGCAAGAAATAATGATTGGAAGGAAGCTTGGACTGTCTTTTGAGTCCCATTTCCCACATCTTGAATGATGACTCTAATAAAGAGATCTTCATGTAGCTTATCTGCAATGTACTGCCACTTGCTGACAAGCATGGTGGCACCTTGCTCAAGTTTTTTGCGAATAATGAAAGCTGTCACCGTTGGTGGAACTCGAACCAGCTTGATTTTCCATGAAAGTATGATTCCAAAGCTTGCTCCACCACCCCCTCTAATAGCCCAAAACAAATCCTCTCCCATTGCTTCTCTGTCCACAATTTCTCCATTAACATTTATTAAGTAAGCATCCAGGACATTATCCGCAGCAAGACCATACTTCCTCAATAAGGTACCTATTAGAATAATGATTAAATGATACAAATTTCATTTCTCAATAATTTAGGTTCTTAAAATAATTGATAATTTATCATCATATCAAAGTAGGTGTTCATGAGTTCGAACCCTGTTTTTGCTCAACATCCCTTTAAAAAAGTTAAAATCTCATGTGTTGATTGAACCTAGGGGCGGCGCTACGTTAAAGTCAGGGGGTTCAAATGAACCCCTTGACCTGAAAAAAAAAAAAAATTACATATATAATATTTTTGTAAAAAAAAATTGTTTTGAACCCCCTACAATAAAAATTTGCACACCCTGAAAGCCCAATTGAATTCAGCTTCAAACTCCCAAAAAACAAAAAAAAAAAGGTCCAACAAAAAATTTTTGTTCTTTAATCTCAGAAAAAAAGTCCATAAATCAAATTTTAAAAAATCATAAAAAAAAAAAAAATGCCAAACCAAACTTAACGCTCTGTTTGTTTCGCTAGAAAACCTTCTGTAAAGATAATTTTCCACATTTTTCAGTGTTTGGTAGCACAAAAAAAATTGGTCAACGGAAAACTATCTTTAGTCAGCAGAAAATTCTAATAAAAATAAGGCTTATTTTCTATAGGTTGTTTTCCAAATATTTTTTTTGGAAAACAATCTCTCTCTTACGGTAAGCTCTCTTACTTTTTCTCTCCTCACACATTCACTGTCATTAATTCTGGTCTCTCCTCTTCCATAGATCTCTCTCTCTCTCTCTCTCTTTCTCTCTCTCTTTCTCTCTCTCTCTCTCTCTCTTCTCCTTTATAACACAGTTTTTTGATTATATCACCCTCATTGATCTATCAATAGCACCGACTTGCAAAGGAGAACAGATTTGCAATGGTAATTATTTCATTCCTCTCTACCAAAATCCCTATTCTTTGCTTTGAATTTCAAGCTTGATTTTCTTTTTTCTCTAAGAAATTTTTGATTTGATGGATTTCAGGCAGAAGTTAATTCTTTTTTGCACATAAAAGTGCAAAAGAAAGATAATAATTGAAAAGAAGAAGAAGAAGAAGAAGAAGAAGAAAGAATGAATGAAGTAAAATATGAAAAACATGGTGCGTATATGGCTCTAAATTTCTTTTACATAGGACGATCTTTACGGTAAATTAATAATATTTTTATATAATGAATGATAATTATTTAAGAAAATTGCATTTGTTGGTAGATACATTATGCTGATACTATACAGTGATGATATATTATGCAGATACATTATGTAAATACATAATCTATATATTACTAAAAGCTGAAGCGTAGCATTTAATGTTGCTACACTCAGGTTGAGCCACATCAGCTGCCATGTTATTACAATTCTTTTTCCTGAATTTATCCTACAATTTAAAATAAGTTTTCTTAAATTTAAAAAACTAATAAAAAGAAAATAATTCCCAACCCTTTGTCTTCCACGGTTACAATTTTAGATGGCAACCCTTTGTGTTCCACGGTTACAATTTTAAATAGCAACCATTTGTGTTCAACGGTTACAATCTCAAATGGCAACCCTTCAACTTCCTAACACTAGACTTTAGCTTTCTAACTCGTTCATCTCTTCCTCTCCTCACACTATATTAATACTGAAAAGCTAGATGATTCAGTTTAGGTATCTCTAAATCTCAGTTACTCTTGACCTCTATTCTTGTAGTTGCCTGCATAATAGTTCAATGTAAGGATTAGATTAATAGTGTTTTTTCTTTTTTAATTTTGTTACTACCTCTTTTGTGTTGTGGGTCATATATGAGTTTATATATATTTAGGTTGGGTATTTGTATTGATAGATGATTGTTAATTTGTTTCTATGTTTAAAATTAATTTGGTTTTTTTTTTTTTTTTTAATGTTTGAGACAGTAACATTATTGGTTTATATTGTGTAATCCATGTGATAGAGTTTTTGTAGTATCCGTGTGATAGAGTTTTAGTAGTTAGAAAATTGAATGATAGAGTTTTAATACTATCGTGCCTGCAGAAATTCAATTAAATGATGTAATCCGTGCCTAAAGAAATTCAATTTGCTAACTACTAAAATACCTTAGCAAATTGAATTATAGAGTTTTAAATTCAATACTATACTCAGAACGCGATACTTCTCCTTTTTTTTTGGTCTCCTCATTTAAGTGAATCTCTCTTTCATCATTGAAATCAATTTAAAATTCCTTCTATTAGCTTTGATTGTACTCTTGGCTATATCATAAAAGACTGTTTTTTTATATAATCTTTTTATGGTAGTTATCGTCATTTTTGTTGTAATTGAATCAAAATAAGATTAAGCTAGATCTGCATAATTAGTAGTTGTTGCATCTTCATCATTATCACAAGTTTAAGATAGAGATTACCCTCATCAGTAGCTGTTGCGTCTTCTTCATTGCCAAACTTGATCTCTTGACAAACCTTTTATTTATCTGATTGTACCACATGTATTTATTTACTTTTGGATTCTATTTGATTGTAAGATTTTTATGTCTTTTGATATAAATTAACTAGCTGGTATGCTAGCCAAACTGCTTGCTTCTTCAGTTTTTTTTTTTTTTTTTTTTTTTTTTTTTTTTTTTTTTTTTTTTTTTTTTTTTTTTTTTT
>NW_027069594.1:168705-219677 GCF_002906115.3 Quercus suber | reverse complement strand
TAATTTATTTTATTACATAACATGACTTGGATAATTTTTTTTACTATTTTTTTTTTTTACTTTTTTTTATTCTCATAAATTTCTTATAAATTTCTTATTATTCTCTCTCACATTCTCTCTTGAAAAAGTGTTATCTCTCTTTCTTAATTTTTATTCTTTATTGCAACTCTATTTTATTTTGATGAATCGTTGTTATTTTTAAACTCTATTTTGGGTTCATACATTTTGGTGTTGAATTTTTTAGTTCCCCATCAGAAGTACTCTCTCTCTCTCTCTCTCTCTCTCTCTCTCTCCAATAAAATTTAGAGAATAAATTATAAACATTTAGTATAAGTTTGATATGAGTTTTGATTATCATGATAATCTATTTTAAGAGAATGAATAATTTGAATAATTTATTTAAATAAAAATTATATAAACATACGTATATGTATATATTTATTTATTTTGCTTAAATGTATAATTAACCTCATGCAATTTATTTAAAAGTAACAACGCTAAAAAAAAAAGAATAACTGTCTTAAAGATTACATTTGTATATTCATAGCTTTTATGTTTGAAAGCTCGAAAATATGTTAAAACACAAGAGCTTGTGTTTAGACCCACAATTAAAAATTACGACTAGATTGCTTTTATTCTAACTTATCTAAGTGCGGAAATAAGAGTAAATGAAGCTCAAACAACTGATACTACTCTAGTGCATAAACATGAACAACAAACAATAAAAGTAAAGTACAAGAGTAAGGGAAGAGAGATGCAAATACAAGATAACAGGCCAATGTGTTATCGAAGAGGAAACCGAAAAACTCAACGAAAAACCTCTCCCCTGCCTTCCAAGCGATAAATCGATCTACTAGACAATAAGTTGGGATACACGAATAGCAAGAGATCCTCCAAGCCTAATTTACCTAATGTACCTGAGCTCTCCAAGCTCCTACTCCAATAAGACTTCTTAGAACCATGTCTTGTCTAGTTTTACGGATCCCGCAATACGCCTGATTGCATCTGCCAAGCCTCACCGGCTTCTTTTGGCAAATCTCTAAAGCTTCCCAAGCTCCAAACACTCTCTACACTCTGAAAAGGTGTGGGTTATATTTGGGTACAAATCTCCTCTCAAAGTATGACAATGGGAGAGGGATGGAGAAGAGGCTAGAATGATTTCTCACTAAGGATGAGTAGCTCTCTCTCTAAAAGATGGGTGTGTGTGTTGTAGAAAACCTATCTAGGGTTTTTCTCTCTGAATAGCCTCCTTACAATTTTTGTGGGTAATTAGGGTATATATAGTATTGGTGAAGGGTAAGAAAGTCACACTTAAAAATCCTTCAGGCAGAGAGTCTTGCAGGTATCTCGCGGGAAGGCCTTGCCTGCAAAATACTCGCGAAATTGACAGTCTGACACGACTTTTCAGCTTTCAGTCATGTGCTTCTCACATGGCCTTTTCGCAGGAACCCTTTTCGCGAACTTCTTGTGAGCTAGTCGCGAAATGCACTAAACCCAATACAATAAAATTTCACAAAATATAAGGAACAGAATTAAAGCAATTACAAAACTTTTTGTCATGAAATAAAGCCAACATAAAACATAGTTGTAAATTATAACTTTACAGTATTTATAAAGAATTTCCTTAAATTTAGCTGTACCGAAGTGGACTGAAATGCTACATTAATGTGGTTCAACAAAAGCGTAACAATAATAAATTCTATGCTTAAGATTTTAGATATTACAAGTTTGAAATATATATATATATATATATATTGGATTTAGATTAGGTTCTTTCAACCCAAACATGTATTTTCCCATTATGTAAGTGCACAAAAATAAATTGAAATGGACCAAAGTGAACCAAAGTGATCTGAATGGACCAAATAGAATAAAGTAGACCAAATGAATAGAATAGGACTGAATAGACCAAATAGGAACAAGGTGGATTGAATGGACCGAATAAGACCACATTGGATTGAAGTAGACAAATTGGACTGAATAGGATCGACGTGGACATACTAGACTGAATAGAAGTAATGTGGACTGAATAGGACTAAAGTGGACAGAATGGACCGAATAGAACCAAAATGAACATAATGGACGGAATAGAACCAAAATGGACTGAATGGCCCGAATAGGACCGAAGTGGATCAAAGTGGACAAAATGGACCGAGTAGGACCAATGTGAACCGAAATTGGACCAAATAGAGTCAAAGTAGATAGAATGGACAGAATAGGACCAAGGTGGATAAAATGGACCGAAGTGAATAGAATAGGACCAATGTGAACTAAATGGACCAAATTTGACTGAAGTGGATTGAATAAGACCGAATGGATTGAATAGAACTTTACTGGACATGGACTAAATATGACTGAATGGACCTAATAGGAAAAATTGGATCAAATAGAACCAATGTGGACCGAGTAAGACTTTTGAATATTTATCAATTTTATTGCATTTTTAGGGCTCATATTTCTAATTTCTAAAGTCTATTTTAGTATTTTCTTTGTATTTCTTTACTTAAAACTAAGGAGTTTAGCCCAAATATAATAGAATTTCATAATTTTCAAACCAAAAATTAACCAAAAAAGAAAAGAAAAGAATTTTTGAGCTAAACTTGAAAAGAAACCTATAAAAAGAATCAATTTAAGGCCCAATTAGACTTAAAATGGAATAAAGGGGGACCAAAATTGATTGAATGGAATGAATTGGACTGAGTGGAACGAATTAGACCAAATTAGATCTAATTGGTCAGAATGAGACTGAAGTAGACCTAATTGGATCGAATAGAAATTGTTTAATTTTTTGGGAGAACAAATTATCTTCAAAAAAATTTAGAGAAAAAATTATACATTATATTATATTACAAAATAATGATTTATTCTCGCGTATGGCGTGAGTCTGCAACTAGTTTATATAATATTTAAAAATTGAAGCGTAACATTTATTATTGCCACACTCTTGTTAAGCTATATCAACATAGAATTTTGGTCCAGTTTAGTCAAATTCAATTGCAAAATTTATTAGTAAATTATTAAGAAAGTTAATTTAATTATTTTGTCCAAATATATTTTAAAGCAAGTTAATTTAATTATTTTGTCCAAATCTATTTTAAAGCAAGTTAATTTAATTATTTTGTCCAAATCTATTAGTACATGAAGTCATTTAAGCTTTATATATATATATATATTAATCAAGCAATAAGATCTTTTAAATAACGAATCTCATGAATGTTTTCATTTAGATTTTAAATTGTAAAAAGAACATTTAAATAATATTGTTTACTAACCAAAAAAATTTACAAATTGACATGATTGGTTAGTTTCACATCAACATATTAAACAAAATTCCTAATTATTTTTTAGTAATACTTTAGTTAGTTCAAATTTGGCTACACATAAGTCTTACAAATCTATATAATATCTAAATGTTAAAGCGTAGCATTTATTGTAGCTACGCTCCTTTTGAATCATATTAATGTAGCATTTTGGTTCACTTTAGTACATTTTGGTCTACTTCTGTCTAACTGGTCCTTAAATGATAAATTGATTCTTTTTGTAGGTTGCTTTTTTAAGTTTTGATCCCTAAAAATATTATTTTTTCTTAATTTTTGGGTTAAAAAGTATGAAATTTTATTTTACTTGGGAAAAACTCTTCAGCTTTGGGCTAAAAAATATAAACAAAATATGCACTAGAAATTAGAGATATACGCCCTAAAAAAGCAATAAAAATAATAAATAATCAAAAGATTATCTTAAAAGTCAAGTTTCAATAATACACGCATTATACTTATATTTGGAAAGGAAAAAAAATGTTGCAATTCTAAACTTATGTAATAATTTAATTTTAATGTAATATATTATATGTGTTCCATGGAATTGGGGTGTACATTTTTTATATTATAATATTCTTGAATATGTTCAAATTAGTCAATCGATTATGGTATATTCTTTTCTCTAAAAAAAAAAAAAGGATTATGGTATATTATTTTTTTAATGAAGTCCTTGATAATAACAATTTTTTTCCCATTTATATAAAATAATATTATAATTATGTAATTTAAATAAATTTATTAAATATTATATATATATATATATATATATATTTATATCAATATGTATATTAAATTAGGTATATATATCAATATGTATGGTTGTTGAATGCATAAAATAAAATCCAGTTTCCATTACTTACAGGCAAGTAACAAGATCCACGAGTTTGCTCATATACAATCCACTTTTGTTTCATATCTCGTTGCAAACATTATTACCTTATATCAACTCAAAACTTTGATAAACTCTAGTCCTAAAATTCAGCTAGGATCAGGAGCGAGCCACGATGCTCTGCTCATTCTTGAAGTAGTTTTCTGGGTCGACCTTGCCTTTTACATCTGCCAATCGTTTGAAGTTATTTTTGAAGTACTTTTCACCCCAAACCTTGGCTTCTGCAAAGGTTCCAATGGTATTTATGCCTATATCCAAATCCCTGTAGTTGAGATATGCAGCTCTTGGGAATTTGGAAACAAAAGGAGTCATGAAGTAGTACAGCTTGTTAATCCAGCCCAAATGCTTGGCCACTGCCACATTACCCTTTTCTTGCCATTTGCTATAGTACTGTATGCTGTACAAAATTCCTTTTCTATGAGGGAATGGAGTTTCAGATGGCGAAATCCTACTCATCCTTCCACCATAAGGTGTCCAAATCATGATGCCCGCTTCACCTACTTCCATTACATTCCATATAGCTTCTAAATCAATTTCAGAGATGGGTTTTGTCACATAATCTGATTTAGCTTTGAAGAAGCCTTTGATTACATTACGGTTCCCGTCCAGCAAAACCTCTATAGGCTCATCTGATTTACCGTCATTCATGTATAGAACAGATTCTATCCAACTCATTTCCCTGCAGTTTTCATACTCTAGACCCAGCTCCGGAAAACTTTCATCCATTAATGGCATTAGTTGATCAACGGTTCCAAGAAACAAGGAATTAAAATTGGCTCGGATTGTTCTTATCCCATCATCATTTTTGTCAACAGTTAGGATTATTCTTATATATAGCTCTTCTGGAAGCTTATTTGCAATATTTTGCCATTTATAAATCAATTTGGTTGCACCCTCTTCTAGAGTCTTTACCACGTTGAAGGCAGTCACTCTAGTAGGAACAGGTACCAACTTGACCTTCCATTCAAGAATGACTCCAAAACTTGCACCTCCACCTCCTCTAATAGCCCAAAAAAGATCCTCATCCATAGTTGCTCTATTAACAATCTGGCCATCAGCCTTGACCAAAATGGCATCCACAACATTATCAGCTGCAAGACCATACTTTCTCATCAATGAACCTTGTCCACCACCACTAATATGGCCACCAACACCTATTGTTGGGCACGTACCAGCCGGGAAACCAAGCGTCGAGGTTTCTTTGGCAATTTGATAATAGAGCTCGCCAAGTGTAGCACCAGCTTGAACCCATGCGGTTGCTTTTCTTAAACTGACTTTAACTTTCCGAAGTTTGACAAGATCAATGAGCACAAATGGGGTTTTTGATTTGTAAGAGAGACCCTCATAGTCATGACCCCCACTCCGAATTCTAACTTGCAAGCTATGGTTTTTGCTGCAAATAATTGCAGCTTGGACATGAGCAGGGCGTTGAGGTACAATGATGTATTGAGGTTTTTGTGTCATGGAGGAATTGAACCTAAGGTTTTGTATAGTGTTTTGAAAGATAGAGTCATATGAAGAAATAAAAGGGGCATAAACCACTGAGCTTATAGAGGTGGAAGCCGGAGAATGGTTGGCAAAGCAATTGAAAAATGCAAGTCCATTTGAATTGAGTAGGCTTGCAAGATTTGCTGATGACACTGAGAACAAGAGGGAAAACAGTGCAAATAAAACATGGAGTTCCATTTTTCCTTACTGTCTCATTGCTTTTTTGATCGGGGGATCGATTGTTAATTTATAACATGATTTGTTTCAAACATCTTATAGGTTTTGTTAAATGACTCTTTAAAATAATTGACCACTGTTTTCATAGCTTATGTAACTGGAGTGCAAGCAATTGAAACTGAAAACTCCTATACATTAACATCATTAATTAATGATACTAATTAATTAAGAACACTACCAGGATTGGCTTGAAACAATTATAACGTTACTAGAGAAGTTTATATTAATCACTACAGAAGTTATATTATCGTATATTTGTGTACTCAATTTTTTGGTTGTTTTGACTCAATTTTTTCACGTAAATCTTGGTATATTGTGTGTTATAATTATTTATTTTGTTATTGGTTTGAGATTTTGATTTGGTAATTTTAATTGGATTATTATTTTGGATTATTTGAGTAGTATATTGGTTTTCCTAAGTTTATATAAGACTACTTTGTAACCAACAATTCTGATGGTCTTGGCTTAGAATCATAAATATGATCCAAGAAAATATATATATATATATATATATCGAAACCGCCTCCAGTATTATAATATTATATTATACTGACAATATTGCGTTCAACAAAAATTTTGCGTTTCTTTTAATGCATGACCCAAAACAGAAAAGATAATTAAAATTCCTATCCAAGTAAATTATTCCATTAAAAAAAAAGTAGTACATGGGAATTGACATGGGAAATGCAAAATGTGTGCTTTATTTTCTTTGTGAGAAAGATGGGGCAAGGATTATTACCCTATGAACAAAAATTAATTTATTAAAATTTGATATATTCATTGGAGGGAATGAAAGTCTTAGAACGTGGTTGGGTAGTTTTAATTAAATGTTTTATTGACGTATGCGCTTAGCACATATAATAGTAAATTATTTTAAGAAATTTTTTTATAAGAAAATGAAAAAATGATTAACTTTTTTTTTTTTAACAGTGTTTTCAATTTTTTATAAGAAGTTTTAAAAAAGGTATGGTTAATATGTACTTTAAAGCATACATTATTATATATTTTTTACAAGTAACTATGTAGTTGGCAAATTAAACAACACTGTGATTTAGTAGTATCGTCTGATTTTTTCTATAAAGATAACTTGGATGTGAATCTCACCACCCGCGCTCATTGTTAAAAAAAAAAAAAAAAATGGCAAAGATGCAGAAAACTTTGTAAATACAACGAAAGGAGTTCCAGTTGAAGTTAGGAATTATTTGGGGAGTAGTTGCAAATTTATTAATTTTTGTTAAACCAGTTGTTTTGTTGGCATTTTCTATATATACTGGGCCAAGCTCATTTCTTCCTCAGAATCTAAGCCAAATGGGCCATTAATAGTAATATCCATGGGCCTCCATCTTCTCATAACTGGTCTGGATTTTGTTATTGGTGTAAGAAGATGGAAAGGGCCCATCTGATTCTTTTTGTTTATTCGTGGGGGATAAAAAAAAAAAAAAACAAAGCCTTCAAGAAATAAAGTGCTACCATGAAAGGCTAGGCACTAAAATCTGAGGGAAACATGAGATGAGACCAAAGATCTTTTTTGCTTCATATATAAGTAGACTAAGGATGCTAACAGGTGCCTAGTCATTTGAAAATCTTAAGTCCTACTTATGGGATGGACCGACGACTATGGACTAATGGAGTTGCCACCTAGATTAGGTCTTGGAACCATATTGGGCCTTTTGGGCCAATCACTTACACACATGGATCCATGTATCAAATTATGGGTCTAGAGTTTGGGTACGGCTTGGGAAAGTGTTAGGCACCCAAGACCCCCCAGCTTGTGGATTGGCCTCCATTATATGTTACTAGGCCATATTTAATTAAAGAGGTTATTAAGGGAGCCATAATCCTTATCCTAAACATACATCATGCAATTAAGGAAATAACACACATAACATGTTAGAAACATATCACAATATAAAAGGAAACAAATCAAACACAAAAGTCCACTATTAATAGTGTCGATGCCTGGCCTAGATCGGCTTAGCGGAAAAACTGCCACCGATGTGCCTTCGTTCGACCACCTACCGTGGCGACAGCTCTCGTGCGTGTGGGGCCCCGTTGGAGGGCCCCTCTTGATAATTAATGGTGTGTGAGTTTCGCGTGGAGCTCGAGGGCTTTCTCTCTCTCTCGGTGGAGGAAGGTAAGTCTACCTTTGGCATTTGTGGCAAGAATCTAGGCCAAATTTTTAAGGGATTACCAAAGGTAAGTAGAGACGCCACCAATCATTGGGTTTTTCTAAGGTGTGATTGGTCATCTGTTTCTAGTTGATTTTATTACCAATCCTAGGTTAAGAAAAAGGGCATTTTTCCTAATCTAATATTGATGGCAAAAAATCTTGATTCTTAGGTCTAGAAGTTTGGTTACGTGTGGGGAAGGTGTTAGGCACCCCACAACACCTGTCCAAGGATAGTCCTTTATTTTGATAAAACCTTAATATTTGGAAATTGACAGTAAAAACATGATTTTGGCATTGGTTTTCAGGGCTTTGCATGCATGGGGGCTTTGAGGTTTGGCTTTTGAATGGGTGTGGTCCTAATCAATGCTTTCCTAAGGCATTCGAGCAAAGTACCAGATTTCCATGGCAAAAATTCGATGACATGTCACCTTACTTTCGCAGCAGAAATTAGGTATCGCTTTCCTTAGGTGACACGAACTGTGACAATCACACTGAAGGGGAGAGCAGGTATATATATACATACATCATGCACAATTCAAGCACACAGCGTGGGAAAGTAAATGCCTACATCCCTAGAGCATGGCCCAAAATATGGGCAGAGGAAAATAAACAGGGGTTGCCATACTCTAGAGATAAGGACAAATGGTACACGACATGATATACCTAATATGAACCATCTAAGAGAGAAAGGGAGGAGGAAGGAAGGGGTTTACTAGAGTACATAACCAAAGGGAAAGGCTAAACTCCTAAACCTACTGATTGTAACCGCTTCGCTCATGTTGGCATGCTTGCACCTGTGCCTTTTTTGCTTGCGCCTAAGAGACTGTGCATTAGCTCCGTGTGTCCTCGCTCAATGTGTGTACATGCAAAGGCAAGAAGAAGAAACTAGCAGACCAGTAATGGAAAGAACGAGATGCATAGATAATGCACAAAGGCTACAAAGTAAACAAGCAAGATAGATATGACAAGCATAGCATGTGGTGGGAGACATGACAAGCAAGAAAGAAAACAAACAAGCAAAAAGGAAAACAAACAAGAAAAAAAATGAAAGGTGGTGTCCATGAGGGACAAATGTAAGTTTGGATTGAATGACCATAACTTTATTGTATTGAAGTATGGATGACACACTAGTAAGCAGGACTCATGCATTGACACGTAAGCAAGCTTGTAAAGATGCAAACAAAGCCAACAGGGGCACAAACAAGCATGGCAAACACATCATCACATGGAGCAGAAAGGGGAAAAGGTATGCACAGAGCAACCCGGCATCCGGAGATGCATCCTAAATGGTTGCATCCGAAAAAGGCCTCATAGGCGTCGGATGTAACCACACAACCACAAACTTGCTAAAGGCATCAAGCATGGCAAAGCCTAGATCTAGAAAGGCTAACACAAGCATAAAACATAGGAACAAACAAGCATAGACATGCAAATAAGGATGATTCAAACCCTTTGATATGGGCCAAGGTATATGGACGATTACAAAGACCATAGGGTCTAGATTGGGTCCTAACCATCAGGCCAAAAACATAAGAAAGAAAGATAAGGCAACGAAAGGGCTATGATAGCACATGGCATGACAAACATAACCTAGGTCTAGGCATAGAAACATTGCATGGGGCACACAAGCACATGTAAGATAGCGAAAAGCATGTAAAGAACGTAGATCCAAGCACACGAGCATGTGAAAACCTAGATCTAGACATATAGGCATAGAAACGTGCATGTAAGCACATAGAAATCTATCACATAGATATGGTAGAGCATGGATCCAAGCCTATGGACATGTACGGATGTAGATATAAGCACGAAACATGGCAAAATGCGCAAAAACACAGATCCAAGTAAGGCATGACAAGCATGTGAGCATACAGTCCTAACATCAACATAAAGCAACAAGAGAAATGCAACAAAATGGAAGCATGACGTAAAACCCTAAACATGTAGATCTAAACATATAAGCATGTAAAAAAGTATATCTAAGCATAAAACATGACACAAGCCATAAACACATAGATCCAAGCAAGGCTTGATAGGCAAGTGAGCATATAGCCCTAACATCAACATAAAGCAACAAGAGGAACACAACAAAAGGGAAGCACAACATAAAACCCTAAACATGTAGATCTAAACATAAAAGCATATAAAAAGGTAGATCTAAGCATAAAACATGACACAATCTATAACAACCAAGAAATCTAAGCTAGAAACACACATAAACAAGAAACATGCTAAAGAAAACAATAAGTCATGTTATTCAAGCTAAAAAAGCAAGATAAATGCTAGAGAGAGATTTAGAAGGATAGGGGTGTGGATGATAACCAAAAAAGCTACATCCACACCCCTAAACCCGAAATCCAAAGTGTAGAACCAAAGGAAAGGAAGATTAGGTATAGGAACAATACCTTGTGTTCTCGGTAAGAAGAGAAGAATCAAGATGCTTTGATGTGTTTTTTGGGTGTTTTTTGATGTTTAGAATAGAGAAAAAAAAAACGTCCAGAGAAGCTAGGCAGAAAGCAAACTTCAGGAAAAAAAACAAAAAAACATGTGGCCCCCTTGGTCTGAGGGGTGCCTAGGGCTATTTATAGCCCCGGCATGAACTTTGAGGTGGCGGCCCTTGAAGGGTCGCTAGCCTCAAACTTTCTTTGATTGGGTTGATTTTGAAACTTTTGGAAATTTCTTGACTTCTTGTTTCTAAAAAGGTATGGAACTTGAAAATCCAATGGTCAGACCAAAAGTTATGGCTCTCGAAAGTTTGTGGTGCATCGATCGGTGTGTCATCCCGGTTTTCGTGATATCTTGGCCGTTCTAACTCCAATTTCTATCCATGAATGGTCGTTGGAATGAGAATTTGATAATCTTTGCAATGGCATTAGTTTCAACCCGTTCTGACAGCTGGATCAAAATTAGGGTTTTTAGGCCCTCTTGGGGTCGACTTTGGGTCAAACTTAGTCAAACTTGGTCAAAGTTGTTAAAAGTCTTTGAGAAGTTCAGGTTTGATGTAAAACTATGAAAAAAGTTGTTTTGCTAGAGTTTAGACCTCGTTTGGCCTTTGGTCAAACCCAGGGCTAATTAGGGGCATTTTAGTTATTTTAGCTGAAAAAGGCACTTCAGGTGCTCTGATGCCCGAATGGGTTGCACCATGTCATTCTGGATGCTCTCACGAACCTATGGAGAGAAAATGATATTTTTGGATTTTTCGGGGTCCGGCACACAAAGCAAGGCATACAAAATACGGTATCAACAAATAGCATCCTCAACTTGTATACCAACATCATACAAATCAACAAAAGTCTTCAAAGGAATTGGTTCAAGTTGGCGCCCATAAGTAGGCAATACATTCTTTATGACCATCCTTAGTTGGTCTCCACCTTATTAGAAAATCAGAAAATGACTCATTGCTCAATTGCTTTGTAGTCTCCAAGTCTCTAAGGCTCACATCCAATTGAACATTGTATGAATACTACTGTGCAAAAGCTTTAGCCATCTTGTTCCAACCATTCATCTTAGCATTTCCAATGAGAGATACCATTGTAAGGCTACACCACTAAGAGTTCGAGGGAAACACAAAGTGATATGCTCCTTGGTAAGACGTAGAGGCTTCATGGCAAGAATTTATTACTTCAAATGATTCTTGGGATTTCCAGTACCATAAAAAATAAAATAAAATAAAAAATCCATCTTTGGCATCTTGAACTTTTGGGGGAGTTGGACATCAGGAAATGGACACAATCCCTCAATATCAAGCATGTAGTCCTCTATACCTTGAGAGCTCTTAAGCATGCCTTTCATCTTCTCAATTTCTTCACTCATCTCTTTGGTTTCCTTTGACTTTCTTTCTTCTTAGGTTCCTTGTTAGTCTCAATCCCTTTTTCCTCAAAATCATCATCAAAGATAGAGTCTTCATCTTGAGGTTCTTACACTACCCTCTTCTTCTTTCCTTGAGCCTCCTCAAGGTGGTGAAGCCTCTCCATGATAGGAGTGGTCATCCTTGCCATCATTTCTTCCATCTTCTTCAAAATATCTTGTTCACATGATGCCATTTGATCAATAGAAGTAAAATTAGTTCTTATGAGACAATTATCAAAAGTTCGAGACCAAAATGGTTGTGCAAGATTCCTTTTAGGAGCAATGATGGGTCACCTACAAGAGACTTATCCTTATGAGAAACATTTCATGAAGATCACCAACAATAAATTTTACATTCAATTCCCACTTAAGCATGCCCTTAGAGTGAAAACACAAAGAATAGACACAACCTAAGAAGATGAGACCCACAAGAAAGAAACTTGAAGACACAACAATAAAGACACTAAAAGAGGACAAACCTTGACAAGACATGGGCCTAATGCCCCTAGACAAACAAGAGTGGACCTAGGGCCCAAGACAAAAGATAAAATAAGACAACAACCCTAAATGACACGACATGGGCCTAAGGCTCCAAAACAAAAACAAGGATGGGCCTAAGGCTCCAAGACATAACAAAGATGGGCTTAATGCTCCTAGACAAAATAAGAACGGGCCTAAAACCGAAGACACAACAAAGAATGGGTCTAGGACCCAAGACAACAAAAGGGTGGGCCTAATGCCCCTAGATAAGACAAGGGTGGGCCTAATGCCCTTAGACAAAATAAGGATGGGCCTAAGCCCAAGAAAAAAGATAGGACTAAGGCCCAAGACAACACAAGGATAGGTTTAATGTCACTAGGAAATACAAGGATGGGCTTAAGGCCCAAGACAACACAAGGGTGGGCTTAATGCCCCTAGATAAAATAAGGATGGGCTTATGGCCCAAGAAAAGACAAGACAAAACACGGATGGGCCTAACCCCAAGACACAACAAAGGAAAGACTCACACATCAAACAAAAATGGGCTACTAGAATGGGCCAACCTTTGAAAAAAAATATTACTAAAGAAAAACTCAAAAGATTTAATTTTGAAAGAAACTCTTTTTTTAAAAACTCAGTTTGATTTTTTTTATTTACAGAAAACTCAATTCTTTTTTGAAAAACCTTTTTTAGAAATTTATATTAAAAAAAAAAATCTCACTAAAACTCACATTTTAATTTTTATTTTGAAAAAATTTTATCATGAAAGCAACTCTTTCTTGAAAAAGAAAATAATTACAAAGAAACTCACATTTTTTTTTAGAATTATATATTTTTTTTTTTTTTTTTTTTTTTTTTTCCTAACTGAAAACTCACACTTCTTTTGAAATTTTATTTTATTTTATTTTATTTTTTTGGTGAAAACTTCACACATTTCTTATTTGAAATTTTTTTGTTAAGTTCTAAGACTTTAGGAACTAAATGTATTAGAACTTCATTTTGTATATGTTAGCAAACCATGATCAAAACAATGAGTCCAGGTTGGGCTTGCTCAAAGTTTGTTTAAGTGTACATTTGAATCGAGTGTTTTGCAGGAATTTACTGTGTAAAACTACAAGGCTCGATCGAACGAGAATCGCAGCCTAGAAAATTCTGCAAAAGTTTCAAACGCAGCCCAAGCCCGTATGACATGTAGAGTTAAGTGTTTCACTCCTAGTATAAAAGGAAAAACCCTAGCTACATTTTAGTAGTCTTTGTTGAGTTGTGTGTTGAGTCTTTTGTGAGATCTAAAAGGTTTGTACCTTTAAACACACACGTAAAGCTATCAAGATCAAGATTCACATCAAGAACTTAATGGTTGTTTTAGTTGCTGCATAAAGAACATTCAAGGAATAACAAAACCTTTGAATGGAGTCTCAAAGTCACAAGTAGGAGAACTTGTGTTTGTTGCAGATTCAAGGAAAGAAGTAGTCTGTGGACTAGGAGCTGTCACGTGGTCATGGTAGTAAGTTTTCTACATGAGGTAGCATTAGGATGTTAGCGGTCTAAGTCCTTTTGTAAAATTCCAATTCTTTCATAATGGATCTGTGTTTACCTTGAGGATAGCTAAGTCAAATCATCCCTAGGATTTTTACCGGTTTGGTTTTCCTGGGTCATCAGCTCTTTGTGTTCTTTACTTTCCACATTATATCTGTTTTGCTCATAATTGTTTAACCTAGACTTGAATAACAAACTTGTTAATCAACTTGGCTTAATATTAGGTTAAACATATTGTGTTAAGGGGTTTAAAAATCTAACATTTTAATTTAAAAAGAACTTGAAAACTTGAACAATTTTTTTTTTTTGAAAACATAAAAGACTAAAAATATTGACCCATTTTATTAGAACAACAAACAAAGCACACACATGCACACACAAGTGGGTAACCCTACATGGTTGGGTTTTAAGCTCATCTACGTGTGGGTAGGCTCCTCAAAGTTAAAGGGATAGATTAGTAAGTCACTCACAACTAGGTGGGCCATGATTCCAACCAAGGGCCTAAGTGGACCTTTAAGGATTGGTGGCAAACCGTTAACGTACTCAAAACCCATCATAGGCAATGGCATTAATTGTGAGTTGGTGGGATGAACTCCAAAAGATTTGGGCCCAAGTGGAGCCTTCCATCTTCCCATTCATCACCAACCGAGGTGAAAGGGATAAAAGAACCAAGTGAAGTGTGTGCAAACAAAATAAAACAAGATTGGGCTCAATTAATAAAATCATAATTTAATTATGGCCTAATAACATGTCGTAGTTAAACTTCATATTTTTCTCCAATGGAGTCGCCACTGTGGACTAATGGATTTGCCACCTAGATTAGGTCTATGAACCATATTAGGCATTTTGGGCCAATCACTTACACACATGGGTCCATATACCAAATTATGGGTCTGGAGTTTGGGTACGGCTTGGGAAGGTGTTAGGCATCCAAGACTGCCCGGCTTGTGGGCTAGCCTCCATTACGTGTTGCAAAACCATATTTAATTAAAGAGTTTACTAAAAGAGCCCTAATCCTTATCCTAAACATACATCATGCACTTGAAGAAATAACACACATAACATGTTAGAAACTTATCATAGTATAAAAGAAAATAAATCAAACAAAAACAAACAAAATAAAATAAACATGGCAAGTTGACAATTAAATAAAACACACAAGGAAAGAAAATCAAATGAACTAAACATGGCAAAAAAACTCAAACAACATGGAAAATAATTAAACCTAAATAATTAACCTAAAACAGAATCAAATAACATATGGAAAATGATCAAAGATAATAAAAACAAGATTTTACCCTAATCTGGATTCAGGATGTGTGATGCGTACGCAACCTTTAATACAGATTCAAAAAAAAAAAACTACTTTTTTAGAGATTTAATCAAACAAACATATAACATGTGAGATCAAATAAGCTTGTTAGAAACCCTAAATAACTAAACTAACCTAAAACATAAATATAAAACATCAACATAAACAACAAAACTCTAAACAAGACAAACAATTAAACTAAACTACATTAAATCAATAAACATATTAAACTAACCTAGGGATTGCAATAACAAAATAGGAACAAGAGGAACATATTATAAACAACCTAAAATCATATTAATACATATCAAACAAATCAAATAAAACAAATATAAAAACTATGTTAAGAAACCCATGTGAATCTTATTGAACAAAGAAAGAGTTCATGGAAAGAACATTCACCTTACTTTAGATTATGACTTTAGATTTTGTTTAACTGACCCCTCAGTGCCTACAGGACAAAGATTAGATTAATAGGACAAGAATAATCAAAAGGACACAATAGTTTAGGTAATCACAACTCAGGAACAAAATTTAATTGAAAAAGGTTTTTAAGAAATCAATTTTGGAAAATAGTTTCTACCTTAGAACTAACTAAAGAGAGGTTTTAATTTTGTAAAAAACGTTCTAAGGTGCTGCCCTAGGAGGCCAAAAAGTCACTACCTCTAGCTAGGGTTTTCATTGGAGGCATAAGGTGAGTATTTATAAGTAAAATTAGGGTTTTGTGGGGCTATTTAATGATCTTTGGACGTGCTAAAGGGTCCATGGGCCGGCTCACATCAAATAATTATGTTTTGGGCTCTTAAAATGATATTTTAAAACACAAAAAATCGGACTGCCTAGTTGGCCCAACTTCAAATAGTCATAAATCACTCAAAACAAGTCCAAATTAGGCAAAAGTTGTGTTCAAATTGAAGCCTAGGATGTCTACTTTCCAATGAAACTCACTCAAATATTCTTTATAGATCAAAGGTTATGGTCAAAATAGCGAGCAAATTTCATTTTTCAGTATTAATCTCAAAGTGATTGAAGCACTTTTGAGTTGTGATTACTTCCAAACCATTGTGTATTCTTTAATTACCCTCAGTTGACAAATGTCAAGCTCATCACTGGGGCTAGGGATCAAACTTTATTAACGAGTACAAAACACGGTGTCTACAACAACTAAGGACACCGGCGATGCCTAGCTATTTAAAAAATTATAAGTCCTACCTATGAGGTGCCCAATCACTCGAAAAATCTGGATGCTACTTCAAGTGGATCCATTGGCCCAATTTAATATCGACGAGCATAAACACTTAATAGAAAAAGGAGAGAGAGGATGCACTCCTACTTTAATTATTCCTGAAGAATGCTTAAACTACGAAATAAACCAAGACGAACGGGAATAAATACTTCAAGAGAAGTAACCTCCTTCCCTTCAAAAGATTCCAACGAATGTATAGCCTAAATCGACGGGTATAAACACTTAGCATTATTTTTTACCCTTATGAAGAGCTACGTTTAACACAAATAAGGCATCATAACTGATGAAGCGATACTCAAGGCATCATAACCGACGAAGGATACTTAAAGAAGACAAACAAAAACAGAGATTATCATAGAGTTACTAATGTCAAACCCGATGAGGAATAAAAAATTGTTTGTGTCAAAACAAAGCACCCATAAAGTTTTAAAATTACATAACTTAAAAAAAAAAAAAAAAAAAAAAAAAAAAAAAAAAAAAAAAATCCCCCCCCCAAACACACACACACTTACAACAAGCGGAAGGGTTCGAATTCATGTTCTCCATGTGGAGTGAACCGTGAAAAAGCTGTGGAGTTTTGATCTTTCTTTGTTATCAAAACATCTCCTACATAGGGTGCGGGTTCCAAACTAGTACAAGATAACACATTTTAGATAAATATACAAAACAATAAAATTAAATTAAATGCAAAATATAATATGTGTTCAACATCCAGTGTTACAATACACATTTATTCATAGTCATTTCACACATACGTAGAAAGGAAAACAACAGAAAGATTGAGAATCGCACTAGACTGGCCATCGCTAGTAAAGTAACAATAATTATTTTATATGCCAGCATTCTGCAGTGGGCGTTGGATTCACAGTAAGACACCCGCTACATATTAGTCCATAAGATTCCTCCTCCTAAAGTAGACGTCGACGTTTCCGAAACCGAAAGAAGATAGATCGGACTATATCAACAAATAGACGGTACTTCAGCAACACGCATAAGATTGGCACACAAGCAAATGAACCACTGACAACGAAGATTAATGGCAATTCCCGATCTGACCAAAACGATGCAGAAAATGAAACAGTCATGGCGGCAATTGAGATGAAAAGTGAAGCAACTCCAATCATCAACCTAACTGGTAAGCACACAAGAAAGTCGTTGTATGAATAACGCGAGGTAAGGATGGATAAGAACATTACTAGGGATGTCAATGAGCAAAATAATGCCATTGCACTTGAAACTGAGAAGACCATAAAAAGATTAGGACTATCCTTTAATCCATCAGCTTTTGCGGCTGTCAACATTATAAAGCTAATTAGTGTAGCAACCACCATAGAATACTTAGTTGTGTCCATCATCCACTTCTCTCCCTTCGTCCTTAACTCCTCGTGTGTCCTCGCAAATAAAGCATATGGTGTTTCTTCGTTTCCATTTTTCATTTGTTTGAACGCAGGTGGTACAACCTTTTCCACCTCCTTCCATTATAAATCACAGGAAACGTCACATGAGAGACTTGTTAGTTTTTTGAGAGACTGTTTAGTCCAAAAACGCTGAAAAGTTTGGGTAGAAATGAAATCTATGTGGAAACAGGAGTGAACATTCTATGGTTCAACACACACTACTCAAAGAATATAAGTACCTTGAACCATAACATTTCTCGTTGCATTTGAAGAGCTGCTCCTGATACAGCATTCAGCTTCTCTTTAGGTGCCAATCCTGCAGCTAAATGCAGAATGTTGCCTGTATCTTCAATTTTTGTATTTATTATTATATCTCCAACAGAACCTATCTCATTAAGTAAATTGAACATGCTTTCATGGCGCTTCTCAACAGCAACATGAAATATGCTTTTACTATTTCTTGTTTTCCATAATAGATCAAGGTCAAAACGAATAAGCATGATCAAGCACTCAATGTTTCCTGCTTCTGCTGCATCAAACAGAACATGTGGAATCACTGATGGATTCTCAACATCACCTCTGTAAGCCTGAAGACACTTTTCAAATAGTTCATTGGCTTGAGATTGCTTCGAGTTTTCCTGCTTTAACTTTAACCCTGGAATTGACCGTGAAAGAGAAAGTAGCCATACTTCAATGAGAAATGAATATATTAAAGAATCGAATAGATCTACAGAATAAGAGTGAATGTGCGCCACAAATTTTGTATTAAATAAGAAAATCAATTAAGAAAATTAATCAATCTATAAAAATGTTATCACTAAATTTACCAAGCCAAGATATCTAGTAGATAGAAAAACATAAAAAGTTAAGTGAAAAATCCTTTCTCCTTTAAGGAAAAAAAAAAACTACTACCGCAAAAACTTCAAGTAAATTCACTATTATAAAATTAGTTACAATATCTTCTTGAGTTTTATGCCTAACTTCAGATCCACAATCAATACGATAATATGTTCTCTCTAGGAAATAATAGGAACTCACCCGGGATACAACAACATTCCGTGGTTATAGCACCCAAAAAAAGCTTCTCCCTAGAAAACACAAAAAATTTTATCTTCTCTAATATATGTCTAACAGCTAAAAAAAATCTATTTGTCTTTTTTCTCGCATCCATAGATTTTTTTTCTTCTCACTATTGCGACACATTTTCTTTTCTCAATTCACAACATTCATCCAAGCTCCATAAATTATCCTTGATTTATGCACTAATGTGCATGAAATACCAATCGATCAAGGTTACTTATACCTCATGATCACTAGCCAATCAATCAAGCTTTGAATAGCAAAATTCTCAATTTAGCTGTTAATGAAATCGCAATCTTGGAATTCGTGCACCAGGGGTTCTAAGACTACTTAAATACTATTTTTCATAGCCATCATCATACACAAGACATACGCATTAGAGAAAAGTTTCTGCGACTTTTGTGCATCTATGGTTTTGTATTAAGTTATTTATGGTTCACTATTGAAGCATGTTGTTGTGAAGAACTTTGCACCAACCACTACTGCAATCAAGATGTGGTGTAGTTACTATAATTGTAAGAGACCTTGAAGTTTACTATGTCAACAGTAGATCTATGAAAACTAAAAAAAGTCTATAGTGGAAGCCAAGCCCAATAATACTAGCAGGGTTGGGGTGCAGCTTGTGATGCCTCAATATCTCAAATATCTCGTCCAAGTTCGAGATGTGCTCCTCAAGCTTCTTATTCATAACTACCATATCTTCAACATATACCTCCACTGTTTTATTGATCTGTTCCCTAAACATTAGAGTAACCAATCGCTAATAAGTCTCCCCAGCATTCTTTAATCCAAAGGGCATAACCATGTAATGGTAGTTGCCTTCAAGAGAGATGAAAGATGTTTTCTCTTGGTCTTTTAGGGCCAGGGCAATTTGGTGACATCCCTGTAATGCGTCTAGAATGCTCATCCTCGGATGGCCATAAGTGGCATCCACCAGCTAGTCTATCTTTGGGAGGGGAAAAGGATCCTTGAGGCATGCTTAATTAAGGTCAGTAAAGTCAACGTTGGCCCTTCATTTCTTATTCTTCATCTTTACCACCATAGTAATAGCCAACCAGTCTGGAAATAACACTTCTTTGATAGCCCCTGCATGCTTCAACTTCTCCACTTCTTCTTTCACGACCTCCAACTGGTGCTTAGTAGATCATCTTCGTTTTTACTTTTTGGGAAAAAATAGGGGATCTACGTTCAATCTATGCATTATAAACTCTAAATCTACGCTGGGCACTTCATACAAACTCTATGAAAAATATCTAAATTTTGGACCAGCGAATAACATCTTCACACTATCCTTGATCGACAGGCTCTTCCCTATCCAGAAACACCTATCCTCATAGGGCAAAATATGGACCTTAATCAACTCCTTGACACTGTCAGCCCCATTGGATTCCTCAGGACACTATGATTGCTATAACGAGTTCGACTCTATTTGCTCCTTCTGTTTAATCTCATGGTTGATTGCCACCACCAAGCACTACCAGGTTGCTCTTTGGTCACCCCTCACCACCACAATTCCTTGCTCAATGGGGAATTTTACCTTCACGTGTAGTGTGGACGGTATAGCTTCCATGGCATGGATCCACGGCCATGCCAAATTGCTGTGTATGGTGAGAATGCATTCACTATTATAAAATTTTCCATCACTTCATTTCCCTCTGTCACTACCGGGAGCTTGATCTGCCCCTTTAGCACCACCATCTTTCTGTCGAACCCCACAAGTAAAGTATCATAATTTGTGAGATCCTTAGCTTTAAAACCCAAGTCCTTGTACAGATTTGGGTACATTATCTTAACTCTGCTCCCCTAATCAATCATTACTCTTTTCACAAGGAAACCCTCAATCTTGAGGTTCACGACCAATGTGTCATCGCGTGGCTGGGTGGTTCCCTTAAGATCATCGTCATCAAATTCTATTTTCTCTTTGGCTGACCTAGGCTTCTTCCCGAGATGATCTACCACCTCCAGTTCCTATTAGGGGTGATACTTAGAATCCCCCTCCGACAGCTGGCACTCACACTGATATACGCTTCGTGAATAACCTCAATGATCCCGAGGGGAGGAGGCAATATACCTCCTCAGCACCTTGAAGTTTGTCCCATTGTGCCTCCCCCTTGGCCGACCATATAATTTCTTAAGTGTCTGGCTTTAATGATCTGCTCTAGGTGGTCTTTGAATGTCTTTCACTATTTTATGGTATACCCCTTGTCTTGATGATACATGTAGTACAAACTCTAGTTCCTTTTGGTTGGATCCCCACCTATCTTACCAGGCCAACGAAAGTATGACTCATGCTTTATCTTCTCCAAAATTTTATTCATTGGCTCTTTAAACGCCACATTCACTCCCTCAGTTTGAATATCAAGGTTTTGTCCCCTCACTTCCCTTCAAGGCCTTTGCTGAAAGCCCCTAAGTTGGGGATCCTTGTGGTACCGTGAAGCAGCAAGAGCCTTACCCTTACTTTTTAATCAATAATCCTTCAGCCTCTTATGCTCTTTGATTCATCTCATTAACTGGTGCATGTTCTCGGGAAGCCACATAGTTAAGGAGTCTCTCAGCTTGGATTCCTAGTGAAGCCTCAGTCTAAAAGTACTTGCAGCTACCTGCTCATTGCCCCTTCCAATCTCATTGTACAACTCCCAATATCAGTTCACATAGGATTAGAGAGTCTCCCCACTCCTCATTTTCATAGATACCAGGGCATCGATGGGTTGGGGGACATGGCTACAAGTTACAAAACGCGCCCCAAAAACTTGAATTAACTCCCCAAAGTTGTGGATGGAACCTTTCCTTAAACCGTTGAACTATCTCATTGAAGTGGGTTTGAGATTGGAAGGGAACACTTTCCATAAGAGCCCATCATTTTGAGAGTAAAGGGCCATGAGCTAAATACAATGGCTTACATGTTCGACTAGATCATTCTTACCATCATAGCAAGTAAATGGCAGACGATTGAAATGTCTTGGCTTCTCGGTATGCTCTATTTCCTCCAAAAAAAGTGATAGCGCCACTCTCCTAAGCGCTCGGTTCATGGCATCCATGGCAACACTAGGATGCCTAAGCCTTTCTCTTTTTTACGACTCTGAGCAGCGATCCCTAGACTGATTCGATTTGTCCCTCGATAGACTAGAGTGACTCTGATGGGATGATCCCCTAGTGTGCCCACTCTTGGATTCGTGCTCATGGGATGCCTACTCGTAGTTCCTTCTTCAGCGCCTACCCCTTCTCTTGAGCTCGAACTCCTTAATTTGCCTTTTTAAGCTCTCCATCTCACAGCCTCGGTCGCTGTGGTACAAAGGCTATGGCACATAAGATATAGTCCTTTCTCCCCTAAAGGACACTGCAAGCGAATCCATTTAAGTTTCATGCTCGTCATGACTGCGACGCTCCCTTCTACGCTCTTACTCCATCAGCCTAAGGGCCCAGGATAAGCCCCTTAACCAATTTCCCTTGGATCTTGCCAATTCCTCATTTACATGTGGACCCTCCATCTGATAGTCTGTTTCACCAACTCTAGGCCTTCAGCGAAGTAAGAAATTCCCATAGACAGAGCCAATTATGGAAGCTAAGCTCGATAAAACTAGGCTTTTGGGCTCGGCCCCTCAATTTACTTATTTAATGGGTAGGAATTATCCCACAATAGGAGGCCCAAAAGGTGATCTTCAATGCTATGGACGAGGCCTCTCATGTTCAGTTAAGCCCCACAACCTATTTTTCCTATTTCCCGAGGAGATTCAAGCTCTGCCAAGCAAGACTCTTAAACCCTTAAAGTGTGTTTTTCCTTCTCTCGTGTCTCTCTCTTTCCCAATTTTTTCTAACCCCTGATTTATGCCCTCTTTTCCCCTTTTATAGCCTTCCTTTAGTGGGGATGCCATGATGAAGGGTGTTTCTCCCCAAGTAGGTGGGTCCCCCTCTGAAATGACCTCCTTACATCCCCCTAAAATGACCTCTTTGAAACTTGCACCAAATGCTAAATAGTGCTCTGTAGGCGGATTCCCCTAAGGCACTATCTCTTGTCTGCAATACGAAGGGTGCTTGGTGAGGCCTGGTACTGTTCGGTTCGGTGTCAAGACGAGCCATGCCGATTTCTAGGAGCATGTTGTGATCTTGGGCTAGGCCTTTATTCAGGGTCCGTACATCTACCATTAGTAAAAGTCAATCGGATTGGAGCTGAGCTAAAATTAGTATATTGTACTATAGGTAGTTATTTGGTATTGAGTTATATCTCTTTCACTTGTAACTCTGAATTTTTGTTAGTGGATTATTTGAGTGAGGTGACTTAAATATCACCTGTTGAGATTTTTCTTGTGATAGTTTTCCACATCAGGACCATATGGCCATGTAAATTAATTTTTCACTGCACTATTCTCTAGATTGACAATTTGGTTATGCATTTAATTAAATTTTATATGTAACCGAATTAATTAATTATCTTGGATATATAGCTGATTAATTCAACTAGAGTCAACTTGTAACCCAAAATAACTCACACAAAAAAAAAAAAAAAAAAAAAAAAAAAAAAAACAAACAAAACAAAACAAACTCACGTGATCGACTTTCACTAACAAATGCAGAAGGATTGCGAGCTAACAAATGCAATGCAGTGTCACGTCTGTGTTTCTAGCGGTAGCAAAATAAGGGTTGGCATTCAGCATTTCCAACGCTAATCCTGCATTATTTTATACCCAAAAAAAAATCCAAGCAAAATATAAATGGATGAAATCACAACAATACAATTTATTTGATAATGCAGTTTCAAGCCCAAAAAAAAAAAAAGATGTCATAGTAAAGTTCAACAAGGCTAAAAATTTAAGCCATGAGCTGAAGATGACCGATTAATATATAATTCCACACCAAAATTTACGGTCCTTCAATGCTTTGATACACATTTAGAAGATGACTGAAATTGGGGAACTTTTTCCTCATTTAGAAATTAATTGAATGCCTTAGATTGTGTTAATTTGACAACACCATTTTCAATGTTTGAACCATGATTAATGTTTTCAACTTCAAATTCTAGAATGACAAAATCAGACAATTATGATCCCACTCCCAAAAAAACATGATAATTACTTAAGCTTACCGTATAAGTCACTCTCAACACAAGTGATAAATAGTTTAGCTTGTTCATTTTCATCCCACCCGGAAACTATCTCTTTAGTTTCATAATAAGAAACTGCACCATTTGACTGTGTCCTAACGAAGCAGCCATAAAGAGCGGTTTCACCCCACTACTAGGTTTGGCAGATCAGGATTTTTCTCTAGCATCACCTTGGCAATTTTCACATTTCCAGCTGCAGCAGCGTAGGTCAAGGCAGTGTTCCCAACATTGTTTTCAGCTGTTAGTTTCTCTGCTTAATCTATTCACTAAATTCTTCACAAATTCCTCCTGGTTTGCTGCAGCAGCAATATGAAGAGTGGTTTCTCCTTTATTTGTAATTTTTCTTTGAATATTTAGCATGTCCTTAACAGATTTCCAGTCACCATTCAGCGCAGCCAGATAAAGCTTCCTACGCTCTGCACTGCCTACTTCATCTGTAAGCGGAAATTCTTCTGACCAGTTAGTACTGTCTACTTCATCTGTAAGAGGAAATTCTTCTGACCAATTAGTACTGACCGCTTCATCTGTAAGAGGAAATTCTTCTGACCAATTAGTAAAATTTCGTAGTGCAAGTATTTCATAGAATGAAAAATATTGTTTCACGCTAGTTCACATTCACTATTTCACACACATATCTACAATTGATATGAAAATGTTCTCATTTTAACACATAAAGTAGATGTGAAATAGTAGATGTGGGATAATCAAAACCGTTCATAAAATAAAAATTGATGTCTTATTTTAGTTTTCTATTTTGGAAAATGTTTATTATACACAGTACACATGCAAAATGTTTTCAACTAAAATCAAGACAACAAGTCATGATTTTTGAGCAAAAGTGGTGTTTATACTTTATGTGTAAGTGAGTGTGTATACTTTATGCTCCAACAGCAATTACGATATTTATACATAAATATAAGTTATAAAATGTAGTATTATATAATGAAAAACAAATCATATACGGAAAGTTTTTAATTGATGAAATATAAAATGAAACACTTATAATGGAACATAAGATTTTCATTATTTTGGCCAAAAATTTTGTAACTCAACTATCACTTTTAGTGTTTCTAATAGAAACATCAAAGATTTCAAATCTATCCACTCAACAATCAAATTATCATATATAAATATATTTATTTATTTATTTATTTATTTTTGTTAGAGATATGTTGGCCTAATACAGAGAATGCACTCTTAATATAATTGACGATCGCTAACTTTGGTGATATCCAATATATCCATTTCGTTAAGAACTCATTGAATGTCCACACTATTAACCGATGGCAAACTAAAATATTTACCGTCGTTTGAATTGAAATCCTTTGTCTCCATTTCAACTAATCAATTGGCTTCTGTGTACCTGAAAAGGAAGATTTCAGTATTATATTTCAGTATTACATAGAAATCATTAAATTGTGAGATGCACGACGAAATCTCTCTCTCTCTCTCTCTCTCTCTCTCTTATATATATATATATATATATATATGAAAATGAAATATATATTCATGTTGGACTTAGCTTTAGCTTAGGATGTGTTCTCGTCTAGACCAAATTTAAAGCAACGTAAACTAAACCATTGCACAATAGAAAATTAATAACATTTTTTATTAATATTATTATTACTATTATTCTACAAATAATGGTTGGACAAACTAAAATTAATGGATAACAAACTTAAATGATTTTCTTTCCTTCATTTGTTTCAAATAAACTTATAATATTTATTTTATAAGTAGCCATTTTATATTTTCAAATATTCAAATATTATGTATATCATATATAAATTTGGTAAAATTTTAATTCGCGTTTACTTGTTTTTACTTGTACTCGTATCTTATACATTACCGGGATTTACAAGCTAATTATTGTAATGATTTGTACTTTTGCAAAATTAGCACAACAAACACGAAGATTTTTAATCTTCTTTTCTTAATTTGGTGAACGACTCCCAGGCCTCTTTTTGCAAATTATTTGTCACAATAGAACTGTTTGAAATTTCATTAGCGTGTTTTGAAACTCGTCTCTTCAAGGCTCAGCATGAAAAGATACGAGTTTCACGTGAATCAGCTGTTAGGCTGATGTCGATGTTTTTTTTTTTATATAACTAGATCAATAGGTGCACCGTGCACCTATTGATCTCGTAGGCAAGAGACAAAAGCATCAAATAGATCTCAATTGAGACAGCATCCCATATTTTTAAGAATAGTATTGGCATTTCAGGGCATGTGTTTAATTATTAGGTTTGAGTTTTAAGTTTTTTTTTTTTTTTTTTTTTTTTTTTTTTTTTTTAAAAAAGAGAAGTTTGAGTCTTAACTGGAATAATAAGTTAACAAACATAACTTTTTCAAACCAAAAAAAATAAAAAATTCCCAAACTAAAGGTGGCAAATTGTAGATAGGAGACAATAAAGTAGGATTAGTGGGTTGTACAATAAGTTGTGAAAAGAGTAATTAACACTTATAGTATTTTATATTTCATCAAAGTTTTATATATATATATATATATATAGAGAGAGAGAGAGAGAGAGAGAGAGAGTTTTAATTTATGGCATCCACTTCTGTGATTCTTACTTTTTATCATCAGATCAAAACTCCAATCAGTTTTTTGTATAGGTGTGAATTGAATATCAAATCTCTGATTCAACTATCAGAAATTTTATCAGTTGAGCTAACTGAAACTTACAGTCAATAAAATGAAAAGAATATATTTTTATTCCCAAACATTTTTTAAAATAATTTTTTTCTTTTTATCACAAAAAAATAAATAAATAAATCTTATCTCAAATGATTAAAACAAAGAATGTTCAAAACTAACACAAATATTAATACAACTAGTCTTCTTCGACCATATCATTTGCCACAACTTGATGATGTGATCGATTGTAATCAATATTTTTTCCCCAACACTCATAATGGGCCACATCAAAATTGTGGCAAAATTTGTGTCTTTAAACTTTCTCTTAATTATTATGTAAAGATTCAGGAAAAGCACTAGTCACATCTGCGTTATACTAAAAAAGAGTAGACCCAATTGGGTCTCTTATAATTGTTCATAGTCTTAATCAACCCAGTATATACCCAACATAGAACTCATCCCAATCCATACACCCACACTCACACAATATCCAATCAAATTTGGGGCATCACAGTAAGGACTAAATTTGATATTGTCCACTTTCACAACTGATACAATAAGTTTAGATGCACATCTTTTTTTCATAACTAGTGACATGACATGTTTTGATTGATACATAATAAAACAGTATATATAGTGTATACCCTAATAAAGTAAATGTGACTATAATCAAAACAGGTCAACAATCGTAATAAATACTATGTCACTAAATAAATATTAGTAAATTTCTTATTTTATTATTTTTTATATAGCTTTGAGTTTTTTTTTTTTTTTTTCCTTAAATGCTCGAATATATATTCTAAAATTTGGCCACTAAAAAAATTTAAATTCTGGTCCTGTCCTCTTATCAATAGTACATATGAAAGCTGCGAAATAGTAAAAACACCAAGATGATACAGTGCAACCAAACCGCGTACATATTTTGGTCCAACAAAATAACAAAATATAAAAGAAGACATCAGGGGAAATAAAAGAAGTGAATGCATGCATACATGACATATCTACCTGAAGAATGATTTAAGTTCAAGTGGATTAAGGAGCTTTCCTCAGGATAGACCAGCAAATGTTGTCAATACTCGAAGGCAATTCCTCTACGCTAGAAGTGTGGAATTAATTGTTGGTTGGAGGGAAGAAAAGTTTGAGAAACAATGGAATGTCGGGTGTTCGCAATGCCCAAATGTGCTTAAATATTCTTAGCTATAGTTTGTATTCGTTATTTGCTTGTACGTGATTTGGAAAGTAGTTGTCCTTTTCGAAATAAAACCGAGTCATTTGGCTCGACTCTTTTCGTCTTTCTTCGTCCAATGCTTATCGTATGCAGTTGGAAGGAAGCATTTTGTCAAATTCTTGTTGCTAGGGGCGGAGCTACACACATAGGGGCGGGGGCATGCCCCCCAAAATTTTATAAAATTATTTTGTGTGTGTGTGTATGTGTGTATATATATATATATATATATGAGTATTTTAACATTTTGAAAATTTAGCCTACAAAAATAGGATTTGATTTCCCCAAATATTTGAGTTAGTTCAATAATACTCTTAAAAAAAATAAGTTGTTTAATAGTTATAGAAATAATACTTTATTTTTCTCAATTTCATTTTTTATTGTAAAATATGATTTTATATCTGTTAAATTTTTTATAAAGTTTGGCGTCAAACATGTTTGGACCTATCTTTTTCAACTTATTATATGGCAATATTAAACAAGTCATTAAATCTTGTGACTAAAACTACACATAAAATATCTCTTTAGCTGTCACATAATAGATTAGAGCAAGATAACTCCATACAGGTTTGGATCCAAACTTTCCTCCATATTTTGGAAGATTTATGTTTTTTAAAATTTAATTAGTTCAATTGAAATATTTTTTACTCACTTTGGTATACAATTTGAAACAAACATAATTTTGATAAAAAAAAATACTAAGCCTTTTTTTGGGAACATATATGTGTGTGCGTGCACACATGTGTCTTTGTGTGTATGTGTGGGGAGTTGTCTTAACTAATATATTAGTGTCACAACTCGAGCCCTCAAACAAAATTTTCTAACTTCACCACTACTTGTTGCCAGTCTTTAATCTTGATTCATCACATTGGAAACTATTTTGTAGTCATTTGGAAAGAACATTAGCCAAAAGATTATTTTGATCTTTACCTTTTGGGGTTAAAGTCAATTTGGTCTCTATATTTTAGTAGCAATCAATTTAGTCCTTTCCATTAACTCACTAACGAAAAATGCTTATATGACACAGTGTGTACAATTGGCACATTTAAAACTAACGTGACTACTAAAATAATAATAAAATATTTTATTTAATATTTAGAAATGCCACATTAGGGGGAAAAAAAAACAGGTCAGCATTTAAAAACATACTTTTTTTCTCTTTTAACCAAAATTTTAATATTTTAATATTTACTTTTTCCATTTAATTTTTCCTACACTTTCCCAAAAACAACATATATCTAAATTCATTTAAAACAATTTGGCTAAATTGAAAACTACACCCCTAAATTTTAGAGGTGTTTAGATCTTTAATAGCATGATTTTGCTTCTTATCCTTTTAATTATGATTGTGGAAAATGAAATGAGCTTGTTGTGTTGAGCTTAAGATTTGAAATCATACCAAGAATGTTAACGTTTTTAGGTTTTGTTAGCATTTAAATGACTTTATATATTTGGTTTTGACAGTATTTCAATGATTATAATTTCAATTGTGAATGACGTTAGTCTTGGTTTCTATGTTTTTTTTTTTTTTTTTTTTTTTTTTTGCAGCATTATTTTATTATTTTAAAGGTATTATTAAAGGAATGTTGACATAGTAGAATATGGACTCTTTAAAAGAAGGGTTGGCTAAGATTTAAGAAAATCTATTTTGGTAATATACTCTAAGAGAAGGCGAGAGAATATTTACTGATTCCCCAAACAGGGAACGAAAAAATGATGTTCCATTTAGAGAATTCCCATCAGGGAATGCAAAACCCAATAAAATGCAAAATGCATTCCCATACACACAAAAATAGACAAATCATCCCTTCATTCAAGAATGCATAATATAAACAATTTTACAATATGCTACCGTAAGATCTAATTATAGCAAGATTTTTTTTTCTAGGTTTCTTTTTCTTCTAATTTTTGCAAATTCCAGGTTTTTTAAGTTTTTAAAAACTAAGTGAAATAATACACTCAAAATTTGACATCTCAGTTCTTTTTTTTTTTTTAATAATTGATGTGACACCATTTTTTTTGATAGACCAAAAACGTATTGACCCCTTGTGATTAATTAATTGATTAATTAGCCAAGTTTATTAATTAATCAAATTAACATGCAAACGCATGGTAGCACAAACAAAATCACCAATTAAACTAAGTGCAATGGAAAATAAATTGACACGATGATTTGTTTACAAATGAGGAAAACCTACACGACAAAAACCCCACAGGGTGATTTTCAGGTCACCACTTCCGAAATTCCACTATTATCACAACAAACGGTTACAAGTAAAGAAATCTCAGTACCTTATACCAACCTACAGTTGAACCCTTACCCCAATACCCAATTGGACTTGTTCTGTAGTGACAATTTCCCCTTTTGATGCACGGCTCCCAAGTACATAACTAACCAATTGCGCGGATCCTAGTACGCGACTTCAATCACCAACTAGAAAAGATTGTTGACTGCAAAGTTCTTCAGTTCATCCATGATGAAGATCAAGAAGATGCTTGGTCACAAAACTCTATGGTGCACATACACAGCAATTTCTTCAAGAATGATGAACAAGGGTGAAACTTTGTCTCTGGTCACAATTTGCTTGAGCAAACTTTTTCTCAAAGCTTATGCAACTTGTGTACTCTCTGACAACCGTTAAAATAATCCTTTTATATGTCTTGGGTTAGGAGAAAAGAATGCCCAAAGACATATTCACGGATCCCAAGAAAACAAAACAGAAAATCTGTTTTTAGTAAAACTCGACAGATGGGAGGTGTCGAGCAGCTGTCGAGCAAGTGTCGAGCACACGGGCTAAACAACTTCTTAAACTTCGACACATGCTAGCTGTTGAGCTTTAGTAAACTTGCACTTCTCAGCTTGTTTCTTGAACAGACTTGATGACTTCAACATTTGATCTTGAAACACAGTTTCTTGAAGTATTAAACACATCCTAGATCTACTCAATTACAAGTGAAATGTATTTTGTCAAAGGATTAGCCAATTACATCAAAGAATGACATATGTTCTTAACAAGTGAAACACATATGTCCTAACACTTTTAGAGATTTTGTTAATTAATGAATGACATGAAATAATCTTGACCATTTATTATAAATAAAATATTAAGATTAAAAGAACTCTACCCGATAGTGTACTCTAAAAACTATAAAGATCTCTTGATCTCTTGAATCACTCCCATCGGTTTTGTTATAGTTTCTTGGTGGTAGAAGTGACGAGATCCACTCAGAAGGTGTGCAATTTCAGTATTTTCTGAATGTTGGGCTAGCCATATACTCCAAATAGAGAATGCAAAAATGATGTTCCATTTAACATTTAAGGTATCAATAGTGATAGAGCTCAAGGTTTGAATAGGTGTTTTAGGACAAGAGTAATCCTACATACACAATGTAAGGGTCTAATTTTTATATATTGCCATATCCAAAATTAAAATACATTTTATATGTTTTTGAGTCTTAGTTATTGAAAGTTTGGATTTGTGTAAAAACACAAGAACTTGTTCAGACCCCCAATTAAAAGTTATAACTAAATAACTTTTACTCTAACTTATACTAAGTAAGAAACAAGAGTAAATGAGCTAGTGCAAATAACCGATATCACTACTCTAAACCATATTCATCCATTATCAACAATAAAATGATAGCTTAAAGAGTAGGGAAGGGAGATGTAAACACAATATAACATCGAGACGTGTTATCGAAGAGGAAACCAAAGAACTTAGCGAAAAACCTCTCCGCAACCCTCCAAGTCGAAATTGAACCACTAGAGAATAAAGTTGGAGTACACGAATAACAAAAGACCCTCCATTCCTAGTCTACCCCATGTACTTGAGTCCTCCAAGCTCCTGCTACCAACTGACTTCTCGGAGCCTTGTCTTCTCTAACTTTCTGGATCCCGCAATTCAGCCCGATTGCATCCACCAATGATTGGCTCCTTCCAATGCTTCCCAACAGTACCAAATTCTCACTTTACACTCTGAATGAGTGCGATAAGTGTTTGAGCTATCAACCTCTCAAGGATATGGAGATGGAGAGGTAGGAGTTGAGAAAAATCACAAGAAAATGTGTAGATGATTATGGGTATAACAATCTCTAGCTCTCAAGTGTATTTCTAGGGTTTTTTCTCTGAAAAGAACTCCTTACAATTTGTGGATAATGAGGGTATATATAGTGTGGGTAAAGACTTGGTAAAGCAAACATAACATTTTGCCAAACAGAAAGTTTCGCAAGTACTTCATAGGATGGCCTTTCCCACGAGACACTTGCAAAAACCTCCAGGCTGGCATGACTCTTCATCTTCCAATCATGTGCTCTACACGTAGCTCTTTCGTGGGTAAGTTTCTCACGAGACACTCACGAAATCTACTTGTTCATCTTTTAAGCTTGAGTCTTCACACTCTATCACACTCATCCCTTACAATTGAAATCCACATACATACAGGGAAAAATGATTAAAGAAATTATAATCAAATTTGGTACGGAATTAAAGCCAACACAAAATAGTTGTAAATTACAACTTTACAGTTATTAAGTGTTTCAAGAAGTACATCATTTGCTAAACAAGTGGTATTAATGAAGATAGAAGATTGCGCAGAAAAAGATGAAGCTTTAAGGTGATCTAAAATTCATTCAGTGAAGCTTTGTCTACAAGGATTTTTTTTTTTTCCATCATAATCAAATTGTCTTGTCAAACATATTTTGCTCTACACTTAATTTATTATTGTGATTTGATTGTGCTTTAATTGGATTTGCATTGGGTAATTGATTAATTAACTATGATCAATCTATAACCCAATACATAAAAAATTTGACAATATCTTTCGCACTAGTTGAATACACAAGATTTTACCAATTCTTATCTGAACTTATCACCAATATCACATTTTTATCTACAACTAAGAATCTATCACATCAGCCAATTAAACTATATGTCAAAATTGTTGTCTCTGTCTTCCCGGGAAGGTAGAAAGTGAAAGAGCACCGTTTTGGCAGGAATACAATTGGTTTTTTTATATTCAAATAATGCATCTTCTTGATATTTTACTACTCGTAAACGTACATAAGAATAGGAATATTTTAAGGTAAAGCTATAAAACCGTCTTGTTTAGAGCATTAGCATTTGGGATGCCAAAAAAATTCTATTTTGCAGCCTAAAAACCTACTTTATCTATTTTACCATCTCATTTTACAACTCTCCCAACGTCCCAATATCTATTTTTAGATTCATCATAATAAAATAATATAAATTTTCTAATAAAATAAATATAAAACTACCCCCCCCTCTCTCCTCTCCCCTGTCTTTTTACTCTCTCTGTCTCTTTTCATCATTCACAAACTCAAACCCAAAACAAAACAACCCAGATCAAGCCAGCCAGCCACCACCAACAATCAAAACTGAAACCACCACCAATAATCAAAAACACCACCACAATCACCTACACCACCAACCACAAAATCACCACACAAAAAAAAAAAAAAAAAAAAAAACCACTGAAAGTTCAAATAGTGTATAAAACACTTATAAACGTTTAGACCCCCAATTTTCAAATTACCAACACAAGCTTATAATCAAACAATGTATGTGCGGAATATGAAAATAAGCTAAAATAGAATTGGTAAAACAATCTAAACTAAAATTAATCACAACCACAGCAATAATTAAAAGGCAAAGATTAAGGGAAGAGAGATGCAAACACAAAGACAACACAGCGACATGTTATCAAAGAGGAAACCGAAGTCCTTGGCAAAAAACCTCTCTGCTGCCCTCTAAGCGGTCAATGATCCACTAGACAATCAGTTAGGATACATGGGTTAGCAAGAGACCCTCCAAGCCTAATCTAGCAGATGTACCTAAACCCTCCAAGCTCCTACTCCAACAAGACTTCTCAGAACCGTGTCTTATCTAGTTTTCCGGATCCCGCAATACGCCCGATTGCATCCGCAAAGCCTCACCGACTTCTTTTGGCAATTCCCCAAAACTTCCCAAGCTCCAAAACACTCTCTACATTCTGAATAGGTGTGAGTTGTATTTAGGTACAAATCTCCTCTCAAGGTATGACAATGGGAGAGGGAAAGAGAAGAGGCTACAATGATTTCTCACTAAGGATGAGTAGCTCTCTCTGTAAAAGATGGGTGTGTGTGTGTTATAGAAAACCTATCTAGGGTTTTTCTCTCTGATTGGCCTCTTCTACATTTGTGGGTAATGAGGGTATATATAGTATGGGTGAAGGGTAAGAAAGTCACACTTGAAAATCCTCCAAGTAGAGAGTCTCACGAGTATCTCGCGGGAAGACCTTACCCGCGAAATACTCGCGTAATTGACAGCCTGGCATGACTCTTCAGCTTCCAGTCATGTGCTTCTCACATGCCCTTTTTGCGGGAACCCTTCTCGCGAGCTAGTCGCAAAATGCACTGATTCTTCAATTAAGCTTGAGTCTTCACCAAATTAATACTAAACCTTCCAATACAATAAAATCCTACAAAATACAAGGAAATAAATTAAAGCAATTACAACATTTTTTGTCATGGAAAAAAGCCAACATAAAACATAGTTGTAAATCACAACTTTACAACCACCACAGACCCCCGAATCTGCTACCATTGCCAGCTCGATCTAATGCCACCACAACGTGACCTGCCATCATAGCTTGCTCAACCTAATGCCACCACACCGTGACTCACACCTCGACCACAACAGGCCCATGGCGAGCAAGTGAGCAATCCACAGCAGCAAAGCTAGACCCACAGCGAGTTCCCCTGATTTCGTTCAACCAAATCCATGGTGAGCACAACAAATCCACGGTAAGCAAGCAAAGCTAGACCCACAGTGGTGAACCCAAACCCATGGTGAGCACAACCCAATTTTATTCAACCACCCAAACACCACCCACTGGACATAAATCCAACCACAGAAAACACAACCCAAACTCCAACCCAATCTCTACCCAAATTCAACCCAAACGCGGACCAAACAAAGAGGAAAAAAAAAACAAACAAACAAAAAAAAAAAAAAAAACAAAACAAAACAAAAAACCAAAACAAAACAAAACAAAGAAAGAAAGAATGATTCAAGGATGCAGAGAGTGAGAGAGGGCTGAGGGAAAAAGGAGAAGGGAGAAGTGAGAAAGAGAGCAAACAGATCTGAGAAGAGAGAGAGAGATAGAGAGAGAGAGAGTTTAGAATAAAATATATTATTCTTTTTTACATCTGATGAATAGTGGGGTTGTAAATATACAACTTCACTGTTCACGGATGTTAAGAACTTTTCCTTTCCCAAACCCAGTTGGAGCACATTTTTACAGGGTTGATGGCTAAAATAGCAACTTGGGGGGTTTTTACACCCCATTGCTAGTGCTCTTATATTGCAAAGTTGCAAACTTTTTTTTTTTTTTTTTTTTTAAGAATCAAGCTGCAAACATCCTAGGAATGAACAACTAGGGTAGTATATATATTTAAATACTTCGTTTCAGTCTATTCCAATTAACTTAACTGGTAAAGTCTCTATTTGTTAAATTAAACTCCAAATCTCTATAATAAAATATATAAAACCTTTTTCTCGATTGATGCAAGACCACTTGTTATGAGAAAAAAGACAGCTCTTAAATCATGTGGAGCGAGACAATCTTTTTTTTTTCCAAAGAAAAATACCCATTGTAACTTGCCGCACGTAATACTATCATTATGAGATGAACTTTAATACTTAATGTAACGTAATGTTACGGGAGATGTAAGTTGCAGTAGTAGTCTAGAAACTTTATATTAGTTTAGAAACTTTTTATAGAAAAAAAAAAATCTATTTATATTTTCTATAAATATGATATCAATTTTTTTCTAAAATGATCTTGTTAGGTTCTAAGGAATTAGGAACTAATGTATTAGAACTTCATTTTGTAATGTTGACAAACCATGATCAAAATGATTTAGTCTTGTTTAGACTTACTCAAAGTATATGTTTTTATGTAAAGTTGGAATCGAGTTGCTGTAGGATTTACTGTGTAAATCATGCCTAGGAAGACTAGAGCTAATAGGTCCACTCCCTCACCCTTTTCTCCTACCTTTGAGAGTGGTAGATTTCTGAGTGAGAAACATCAAGAAACCGATGAGAAGCTTAACCTTAAGAGGAACATTTGGGCTGAGAGAAAGGTTATGTTAGATGAGCTTGATCCTGAGATTAGGCGTAATTTTGAGCGTAGGGGCTAGTTGCCACTGTTGGATATTTCTCATCCACCTCCGGCTACCTTGATTAGAGAGTTCTACTCGAACCTCCCTGTCCACGCCTATGATTCCAACACTCTTGTGAGGAGTTGGATACGGGGTGTAAAGTATACCACTACTCCTTCAGTAGTGGCTGGTGCTCTTGGGGTACCTGTGGTCCAACATCCTATCTACCCTTATGATGAGTCTCCTCCCCTGGACAACATCATGTCTTACATCACTAGGTCTTCTATCTAGTGGGGTTCTGATCCTCGAATCACTACTGCTGAGCTCACTGAGATTCACTATCTTTTCTTTCAGATTGCTTGTCATTCTTTGTGGCCTATCTCTCATCTGCACACTAATCCTTTAGAGCGTTGTGCATTTTTGTATGCCCTAGTTATTAATGCTCCTATGAGCTTTCCTCATCTTTTTATTCATTCTTTGATTGAGATGAATAGGAGTAGTTCTAGTGCTCATGCCCTTTTCTTCCCCATTTATATTCATTGGATTTTTTACATCTAGGTTTAGATGAATTTCCTGGGTCTGAGCCTATTCACATTATAGCTCCTATAGGTGCCACCTTTATTAGGCAGAGGGCTAGTCAGTTAAGAGCGAGCTCTAAACATCCTAGGGTTGAGTCTTCTGGTGTCGCACCTCATCCTCCCTCTTCTACAGGTGATACTACGACTAAGGAGTCTGTTGATCCTGCTACTGCTATTCCTCCACCATCTATTTCAGTTGATTCAAACATTCGTCGTACGTTGGAGACTGTCATGATCGTTCAGGCGGTTCATGGTCAGCTTTTGGTGGACATGCTTAATGAGCTTCGTGCCTTGCATGCAGATTTGGAGCACGTGAGACGGTCGCCTCCGCCACCTCCTTTTGATTATGGATTCTAATTGCCCTTTGGCATTCCGTCACAAAAAGGGAAAGTACATTTGTAGATGAGTTTTTGTAGTTAGAAGGATATTTTTTGTATTTTGGAGCTATGAAGCTTTTAGATTGGATCTAGGTGCTTCATTTTGTATTTATCATTTTTTGGCTCATGATGTATTTTGTTTGGGTTGTCCATGATAGAGGGAGATACATTGATTATATATGTTTCTTGTTTCACATTGCTTATTGATTTATATTTATGAGTTATTCATGATATATGTCTTTATTTTGTGCTATGTGAAATCAAGAAGTTATTTTGTTTTACTTGTATTTTCAACACATGCGTTTATGCGTTTGTTGAGTGTTTCAGGAAATATACAGGTTGATTCAGTCGAGTTGTTGTCTACACTTGCAACTAATAGATAGTAGTTAGGTTGAATTTGTTATGTTCGGCTATATTTTTGTAATGGGCTATTTTTATGTAACTTTGAGCATTTTGTTATGTTTGTGTTTTGTCACAGATTGTCAAATGGGGAGTTTGTTAAGTTCTAATGAACTAGGAACTAATGTATTAGAACTTCATTTTGTAATGTTGGCAAACCATGATAAAACGATTTAGTCTTGTTTAGACTTGCTTAAAGTATATGTTTTTATGTAAAGTTGGAATCGAGTTGTTACAGGATTTACTGTGTAAATCTGCCTGACTCGATTGATCGAGAATTAGACTCGACCGATCGAAAGTCGTACAGTTTGATTTTTCTGCAGAATTTCCAACTCAGCCCAAGCTCGTTTGACGTGTAGGGTTTTATGTTTTGTCTTTAGTATAAAAGGAAAAACCCTAGCCACATTTTGAGGTTGCTCTTTATACTGTGTGTGTGAATCTTCTGTGATATCTAGAGGTGTTTACCTTCATACATACTTAGGGTTTCCAAGATTCAAGATTATATCAAGAACTTGGGGATCATTCAGTTGCAGATTCAAGAGCTTAAAGATACACAAGCAGGAGTGTTTGTACTTGCTGGGAATTCAAGAAAGAAGTAATCCGTGGACTCAGAACTGTCACGTGATCGTGGTAGTAAGTTTCCTACTCCAGGTAGCAATAGGATGTTAATGGTCTAAGTCGCTATTGTGTAAACTTCAATTCTTTCATAGTGGATTCAGTTTACTTTGAGGATAGCTAGGTTAAATCCTCCCCAAGTTTTTTACCGGTTTTGTTTTCCTGAGTCATCATATCTTTGTTTGCTTTGTGTTCTTTATTTTCCGTACTTTACATTGATATGATATATTTGTGTTAACCTAGATCTGATAATTTGACTAAGTAATCACTTGGCTAATTAATTAGATTAATCTGGTTGTGTTTTAAGGGGTCTAAAAACAAACAGATCTCTTAACAAAAGTTATAAGAGCACCCATTAATCGAACCTTTCAAATTGTACAAAAATTTCTAGAAATTTGAGATAATGAAATTTCATCCTAAAACTTAAAGAGAATGATATTTCTTTCCCTTGAGTTTTGAGGAAATCAATATACTAATCATTTATTTATTATTTTATTAATACAATTGTGGGAGGGAATGATTCAAACACAATATAGAGCCCATGGGCCCGATCCGAGGATGGGGAAAGGCCTATTCGTGCACCAATCTAAACCTGACACATGGACTAGAGTCCGAGGAGGGAAGACATAGAGACCACCCCAGTCCAGACCAGACATATGGAATAAGGTCTAAGGAGGGAAGACGGAGAGACCCATCGTTCGAGGAGCCCGAGGAACGAGTGCACCTCGAGAATACTTTAGCTAGCCACCTGCACCAAAGAACAGGGCACCATGGAAGACATCAAAGAAATGCAAGTAAAGAAGAGAGGAAATATCTTGGGAAAAGTAGCTATCACCTCTGCATTCAATGCACTGCACCAACTCAACTGGCCACATTAATTAATAAATGACACATGAATAGTAAGCTCACAACACACTCTACCACCTTCGGCAGAGTCCTGATGGGACAAGCATCCCAATTGCTACCCAGAGACGTATATGTGGAGGGTTCAGATGTAATAGGAGGGACTACGTAAAAGAAATGAATCCCTTCAGGAAAGGGGGCTAAAGAATAGAACACAAATTGGAAGCAAGAGAGTATCAACTTGTAGCAACACTTAAGCAGATTATATATGAACATTGCCTCCTCAACCAAGTCCGAGGAAGTGTTTTGTACCTATTTTATGCTTATCTCTATCATCTTTCAAGCCCTAAGTCCACCAATTTCATATCTGCATCACAACAGAGCATTATAGTTTACCTAGCAAGCCTATACTCTTATAAATTAATTGTGTTAGGCCAAAAATACCTAGCACCACTATTCTAAGTAGGCCTGGGCAATTTTTGAGAACTTACAACAATAAAGAAAATGACGTTTAATCTTTTAGTTATTCTTATATTTTATGAAATTTAATTTTATTAAATATAAACTTTAGTAACTTTTGACAAATCAAAGTAGTTAGACCTAATATATAATACATTGAATAACCAATTTTTATTAAACTTATCTCAAGAAGATATTTGTATCTTATCGAGATTATTATGGATTTCGTCTTAAGAATATGTGTTCCCTTAACACTACATGCGCTTTTCCAATGTACTAAGATTTTGACAGCTAGATTAAGATCACACTCTTGATATATTAAAATAGCCTACATTTCATGATTGAGCTAATAATAATCTTAGGATTAAGAGTTTAAAAAAATAGAAGTTGTGAGATTTATTATTCAGGTGACAGTTGTTAATAGTGTTTGTTTTTAGATCCCTTAAAACACAACCAGATTAATCTAGTTAATTAGATAAGTGATTACTTAGTCAAATTATCAGATCTAGGTTAACACAAATATATCATATTATTGTAAAGTGTGGAAAATAAAGAATACAATAATATGATAACCTAGGAAAACCAAACCGGTAAAAAACCTAGGGAGGATTTAACTTAACTATTTTCAAGGTAAAAAAAATCCACTATGAAGGAATTGAAATTTACACAATAGCGACTTAAACCACTAACATCCTATTGCTACCTCAAGTAGGAAACTTACTACCACGACCACGTGACAACTTCGAGTCCACGAACTACTTCTTTCTTGGATTCCCAGCAAGTACAAGCACTCTCGCTTGTGTATTTTTAAGCTCTTAAATCAGCAACTAAATTGATCACCAAACTCTTGACATCAATCTTGAGATTGGAAACCCTAAGTGTATGTGAAGGCAAGCACCTCTAGATCTCACAAAAGATTCACACACATAGCATAAAGAGCAACATCAAAATGTGGCTAGGGTTTTCCCTTTTATACTTAAGACAAAACATAAAACCCTACACGACAAACGGGCTTAGGCTGAGTTGGAAAATTCTGCAGAAAAATAATCTGCATGACTTTCGATCAATCGAGCCTAATTTTCGATCGATCGAGCCAGGCAAATTTACACAATAAATCCTGCAGAACACTCGATTCCAACTTTACACTTAAACATACTTTGAGCAAGTCTAAACAAGACTAAAACGTTTTGATCATGGTTTGCCAACATTACAAAATGAAGTTCTAATACATTAGTTCCTAATTCCTTAGAACCTAACAAATAGAATAATAAATTTCACAGCGATCTAGTTTTATGTATCTTACACACTTAATACACACAAGTATATCAACTAGAAGTCTCTACTTCCATAATCAAGATAAATTATCTTAAAAAATATTGTTGGGTTATAGATTGACTCCGGTTAATTAATTCAATTATACAAGTTGATTAATTGTGTCAAATTACATGCAAATCATGGAGGCACCAACAAATCACCAAATAAGCTAAGTGCAATGGAAAATAAATAAACATGGTGATTTGTTGATGAATAAGGAAAACCTCTCATAAGGCAAAAACTCCACTAGGTGATTTTTAGGTCACCATTCCTAAGAATTCACTAATCAAGAACAAGCGATTACAAGTATAAGGAATCTTACCACTGCCCTAGACTATCCCAAAATACCAACATATAGTTCAACATTTGCTCCAATCACCAATTGGACTTGCTCTTATAGAGACTTCTACACAGATCCCAATATGTGACTAAGCCCAAGTAACTAATTGATTGTTGTTAGCTGTAAAGTTCTTTACTTCAAAGCACATTGAAAATCTTTTGCATAGATCCCAGTACCTGACTAAGCCTAAGCACTTTGTTACAAAACTCTAAGATGCACAAAACGCTATAGCTTCTCACAAAGTGTATAAGTTCTCTAATTGAGTTTCTATGTTTTTAATAACTTTGAAATAAGCCTTTTATATAGTCTTGGGATTTAGAGAACGAAACCTTAGCAATCCAAGTCATCATGGGCCGAAATTTAGATTTAAGAATTTTGAAATTGTTAAGGACATATTTTATATAATTAGCTAATCCTTTGACAAAATGCACTTTACTTATAATTAGGTAGATCTAAGATGGGTTTAGTACTTCAAAAAACAAGAGTTTAAGTCAAGTATTAAAGCCATGAAGATTAGACCAAGAAACAAGTGAAGAAAAATTGTTCATTAAAGCTCGACAGTTACCTCGACAGAAATAGTATCTATCGAGATTTAAGAACGAAGCTCAACAGAAGCTGAATCTATCGAGATCTACGAAATCAGAATTTTCAGATCTGATTTTTGGCCCTAGCTAACATGTATGTGTAGGGTTTCTTTTCTCACAACCCTAGACATATATAAGTCTTATTTTAAAGGTCGTTATAGACAGAGAACACATGCTGAAAGTGACCTAGTGCCTTATTCTCTCTACAAGAAGTTATTGCGTCTTTTGTGCCTTAGGGTTTTGTAACCAAGTACTTCTTGATCTTCATTGTTGATGAAGTGAAGAACTTTGCAGCCAATAATATCTTCAAGTTGCTGGAGTTAGTCACATACTGGGATTCGTGTAAAAGAGTGGCGTTCATATATTGAAGAGTTCAGAGGTTCTAAAACTGTAGAAGATTTTTGCTATAGGTTCATCTACGGCGATTGTAAAGTCTAGGGACAAAGGTTTTATAATAGATCTGAAACTTCTTTTTACTATAGTGAATTGTTTTTCAGGAAGGTTTCCTCCCAGGTTTTTTTATTGTGAAACTAGTTTGTTTCATTGATTTTCCTGGATCATCATATCTTGTCTTATTTACTATTCCGTTGTGCATGATATTGACATGATATTGATATTTGTTTGTTTCAACAAGGTTTATTCATAATAAATCTAATTAACAACTTGAGTTTAAAACTTGTTAATTCTATCAACCAATGTCTAAATTCCCCAACATATATTGTAGATCTCGATAGACTGAGCTTGTGTCGAGCTTTATGTCAAGCTTCTTTATTAAATCTCGATAGATGCTAGTGTCAAGACCAGTGTCGAGAATTACTAAATCAGTTTTTCTTCACTTGTTTCTTGGTTCAATCTTCATGTCCTTAATAATACCACCTATGATGTAAACTTTACATACTTCTTGATACATTAATCACAATTTAGATCTACCCAATTATAAGTAAAGTGCATTTTGTCAAAGGATATGTCAATACATAGAAAATATGGCCTTAACAAATATATTATAGTATTTGCATATGAAAAGTCCAAATTCGTTACCAACTATAAACTAAGATTTTGATTTTACAAAAAACTTGTGATTTTGATATTTTGCATGCAAATCATATTCATGCCTAAATCACATACCATACATCTCATGTGGACTATAGGATAATGTCTAACTATTCATACTACAGTAATCTCAAAAAAGAAAACAACTTTTATTATTTAAAAACCTAACAAGTTTAGGTTTGAATGCTAAGAAAATAAATTCAGTAGCACATTGCACGATGACGGATCACATGCATGCACTAACGGAACTTCATTTTATTTTCGAAAAATAAGCTCATTTCGGCCCAGCCATGTACTCCAAATAAAAACAGAGATTAAAAATTGATGTTCCACATCCATTTAAAATTGAATGTGTCAATAATGCCAAAGAGCCATTTGAATACCACCAGACTCTTGAATATTGTAAGATTTGTAGAAATTAGGTAGGGTTTAAGGAACTAAGAATGTTGTCCTTAGTTGCTAGGCCCAAGCACAATCCAAAGTATGCACGTTGCTGATTCTCGCTACTCCCCATACATAAAAAAATGTCGATATTCAGTAACACTAATACTAAGAATGATCAAGCTAGTGTATTTTTACATCGTTTCACTTTTTCGACTTTGGAGAAGACTTTTTTATTAGAAGAAAAGACTACTGCCAACAGTCAACAACTTTTCAGTCACATGGTGCGAGACAACAGTTTTTTCGAAGAAACAAACCAGATGTAACCTGCCTTGCGTAATATTATGGGAGATGTAGTTAACAACTCGAAATAGTGCTATCTTTTCTTTTTCGAACTGAAAATATTATTCCAACAAACAAACAGGAAGCTACACAACAGCAAAAGAACAAGCCTCTTCCCTTAAAATATCAGACAAACAGGGGGCAACTACAAAAATCAAAAGAGCCAACAGACTTGGTCTTAAAAGGACCATTTTGCTAAGGCGTGGGAAACAGCGGTATCTTTTTAGGTAATGTGCCAGATGAAGTTTAATATTTTTTTATAATTCGATAATTTGGATAATCAAAGACAGAAGAAAATGTGACGTAATGTTACAGGAGAAGAGCTTACGTAATATTATGAGATATAATTGCGATAGATTTAATCAGTTTAATAATTGTTAGGGAGAGATAAAACAGCATTGAGTAGTTAATATAATAGCATTCGCATCAAATTTTAGCATCCAAAACCCTAAAAAACCCACTACCTTAACGGTGTTAAAAGTCAAATTTTGTAATATCTAGTTATTGGCACTTTAAGATAGCTAGTTAGTAAACACAAAAAATATTATTTAAATAAAGTGATAAAAGTCAAATTTCTTATATTAGTTTTTTGAGTTACTAAAAATTAAATTTTTTAGAACTTTTGATGTGAATGACATAATATGGGTTTGGTTAATAGGTGTCATTTGGGTTTTGATTAAAGGATTATTTTAATAAAGCTTTGAAAACAATTTTTTGATTAATATAAAAAGTTATCAAAAATATCGATTATTTTTTTCTTTTATCAATGACCTTAAGGCATTTATTAACTCTAATACCACTTAATGGAGAGAGATTGAAAAAACACCTAGAGTAATTAATAATTTAATATAACACATAAAGACACACTTAATCTAAAAGGTTTAAGCCTAATGACCATTTGAACCGTACGTATAGCTTTTTTTGTTGATGGTTTGCACTTTACAAGTTACAGGCTCATTCTTTCTGTTACTACACAATTAACTGAGTTGGGCTTTCATAGCATTTCTTATTCAAGTTACTTTGTCTTTGTCTATGTATTATTTATTTATTTTCTCGTTATCATTTTTCTATTAAATCTTTAATTAGCTTTATTGGGTAGTTGGTGTAATTTAACTTCTTCTTTTTGGTTTTTTTAACTACTCGTTTTGTATCTGGATTCTGGATTGACGTCGTGTGTGTCAGATTTGGACACCAACATATGAGAAATTCATTCAATAAAACTTCGATGCATTTTTTTGGTTGTCTCAGATAACTATATGCATTTTTATTTGCCAAATAGAAGTTTTATTGTCCTATAGCGACATTCTTAAATAATAAAAAATTTTAAAATAAAAAAATAAAAAGAGATTCCTATAGGCAGTGACAGGATAGGAGTATAAGTGTATAACAAACTTTAGTATATAACCTTACCTTAGGACAAAATGGGCTTCTGCCCTTTTTGGGTAAATTATATAGGGAGATGTCCTCCTTCTCAAACTAAATAGGGAAATGTTCATCTTTTAAAACTCGATTTTTGATAAATCAAGTTAGAAAAAAAAAAAAAATTTTGAAGCCCTATAATGGCGTTTTAAGGAGCCTATAGTAACGTTTTTTAACTCGACTTCAAAGAAATCAAGTTATAGATAAAAAAACACACCACTATAGGTCGATTTCATTGCCTATAACTCGATTTCAATGAAGTCGAGTTAAAAAACGTCACTATAGGTCCTTAAAACGTCACTATAGACTCCTTAAAAAGGCCACTATAGGGCCTAACTTGATTTATCAAAAATCAAGTTTTAAAAGAGGGGTATTTCCCTATTTAATTTGGGAAGATGGGCATTTCCCTATATAATTTGTCCGAAAAGGGCAGAAGCCCCTTTTGTCCCCTTACCTTATGGACAAACTCTTATGTCAGACTTCTAAACACAAGCAAAATAAGTAAATGGGAAATTGATATTGGTAGAAGCTTTTCTATTTTCTTTAGGCCGAGTCTGTTTGGTTTGAAGAGTAAAAAAGTAGAATGATAAAAAATGAAGAATGAATAGAAAAGTGAAAGTATAAAAGAGATTTGGTTTTGAGGAGATCTGCTTTTGGTGGGCTAGGAGGGAAAATGTCTAAGCCCCACAAAAATTCATCGCACTTTTCTCTTCTTAGATAGCAAACAACCTCAAAATCTATTTGTTTTTCTCCTAAAATAAATATAAATAAAATAAATAAATAAACTAACCTAAACTACACGCATATAATATACCATATAGATGACATTACACGGGTTACATAGAAAATTTCCTGTAAATATTTTTAAAGCAAAACAGTGATGAGCTTGTGCATCTTGCAGGTCATCACCTAATGTTTCTAATGGTAATGGTTTATTGTGTTTGTCATCAGGATATTTAAGGAAAGCGACCCTATAGATTGAAGAAGCAGTATATATAGAAAATGAGCAAGGATCAAATGATTCAGTAGAAAGTGAAAATGAAAATACTAAAATTCAAAAGGAAGCAAACACTTCAAAAGAAAAATCAAAATCAAAATGAAAGGTCAGAACCTCCATTATCAATTAAGTGTCATATCAAAAGGGTTCCTGATTACATTCGTAAATTGGATGAACAAGCCTACACTCCTAAGGTTATTTCAATTGACCCTATTCACCACAAATTGGAAACCATGGAAAACCATAAAGTAAGGTATTTTAAGATATTCATCCCACGGACCGAGACAAACTTGGAGAATTTAGAGGTTGTTTGGTTCACCTGTTTCCATAACTCAATTTTTTGTTTCTATAACTCAATTCTCAAAAATAGTGGGACCCATAGCAAAATACTTGTTTTGCTGCACAATTTCTTTGTTTTCATAATTCTGTTTTTAACACTCAATTATCTAATTTGTGAGTTATGAGTTATGAAAACTGAAAACACATTTTGACTGCTTTCAGTTTCTAATTCTCTGTTTTCAATGGCAAACTCGTAAATAACATTACACACCCGGTCTCACTTGTCATAACTCAGTCGCACCTATTTGACCAATCTACCTCTTTTTTTTTTTTTTTCCTTTCTTCTGATCAGCTTGTCTTCTCCTTCAGTTCTTCATTTTTTTTTTTTTTCTTTTTTTCCTTTCTTCTTTCTTCAGTGGGTTCGGTCCTAGGTTTCTTTTTTTTCTTTTTTTTTTTCCTTTCTTCTTATCAGCTCGTCTTCTTCTTCAGTTCTTCCTTTTTTTTCTTTTTCTTTTTTTCCTTTCTTCTTTCTTCAGTGGGTTCGGTCTTTTCCTGGGGTTTTTTTTTTTTTTTTTACTGGGTTCATAAAAGATGCACCAGTGACAGGTATAGGGCCCACAAACAGTGTAAAAAATATTAAGTGATGGTATTTGAGTGATGGGGCCAAACGGGTGTTATATTTTAGAGTGATGGGTGATGAGTGACGGAAATTGAGTAACCAAAAAAAAGCATCCAAACAGCCTCTTAGTAATCACTATAAGTGAGATGGAAGAACACATTCAATATGTTGCTATGCAGAGAATATTTTGCTTAGCATGTACAGTGATGATTTTGTAAAATTGATTCTGGCGATGTTCATTACTGGGCTTTTCTTTAGAAGTAATAACAAATTTTGGTAAAGTGACGATCTTTTGAAAGGGGAGGACAGGGTTGGTCCTAGGCCTAAGCCATCACCTAAGACCCTTTACTAGAGAAACGACCCCAATATACATATTAGAAATTTATAAATAAATAAAAATTGTTACTTTTACTTTCTCTTTTTTTTTCCTACACTTTTTAGAAGGCTTATTAGGTGATAACAAAAAAGCCCATTTCAAGCTATTACCTTAGCCCCCAAATTTGTTGGGCCAGCCTGAGCGGACCAAATGGTGTTTATTATGTTTAACGTACTATATCAAACTCCGTTCTTTAATTCATCTTGCGTTTATGTGCTTTGATCATTTCAATGTTCAAAAAATAACGCCTGAGAATGTGGTAGCACACTTCACCGATTTGCTTAGAACCTTTAATCTACCTACACCCGTGAGTCCATTGAAAAGAACCAATGAAATGACTAAACTTTAGTACTCTGCAACGCAGCTACATGAGGTCGGAAAATGCTTACTTGACATAAAATTTAACCTAAAAAACAGAGTTCTGAAAATCACATGCTTGGAGCCGTATGATTTGACAAAAGATATTAGCCCATTCGATATGTTATTGGCATTAGAGAAATTTTGTTATGGGGAAAACATATGCACTAGATCTGTTTGGTAATATTGTTCTAGTAACGTTATTTAAGTGTTGTAGAAATACATGTAGGTGAAAAAGTGTTGTAGAAATACGTATTGTGTTATTTAAACAATGAAAATTATTGTTTAAACAACACAACCAAACAGGCATTACTCTCTTTTTGGATTTCTTATCATTACTACCAAAGATATAGATTTACTGTTCGATAAGAAAATTATGGTTGATTATCTAGGTGAAAATAAAGTAGCAACATCTTTTGTCAATAATCTTAACACCAATATCTCTGTGCCAAGTATTGACTCAAATTACCACCTTATTTTTAAGGAAGGAGAAGAAGTTAGAATGTTTTTTCACTAAAGATGAGTAGCTCTCTCTCTCTCTCTCTCTCTCTCTAACAGATGGGTGTGTGTTTTGTAAAAGACTTATCTAGGATTTTTCTCTCTGAATAGTCTCTCTTACTTTTGTGAGTAATTATGGTATATATAGTATGGGTGAAGAGTAAGAAAGTCACACTTAAAATCCTCTAGACAAAAAGTTTCACGGGTACCTCACAGGTTGGCCCTTCTCGCGAGACACTCACGAAACTAACAGCCTGGCACAAATCTTCAGCTTCCAGCATGTGCTTCTCACATGCCCTTTTCGTGGGTTACTCTTCTCGCGAGCTAGTTGCGAAATTGCACTGATTCTTCATTTCATGCTCAATTTTTTACCAACTTAATACTAAACCCAATACAATAAAATCCCACAAAATACAAAGAACAAAATTAAAGCAATTACAACACTTTTTGTCATGAAATAAAACCAACATAAAACATAGTTGTAAATCACAACTTTACAAATTGAATCAATCATTTTTCCCAAATTAGATTGTGATAATTTTTCCAAAGTACTCTGCAACACAACTGTTTGATGCTGGAGTAAAGTTTAAGTTGGCTTCAAGTAAATGCAAACTGGAATTAAATTTTAAAAATGGAGTGCTGGAAATCCCACCCTTAATATTCCAAGATGGTACGAAAGCTCTTATTCGAAACATTATTGTTAGGTTAAAATAAATTGACCCCTTAGCAAATTAATTAATTACCCAAGTTAATTAATTAGTCAAATTACATGCAATAGCGTGGTAGCACAAATAAATCACCAAATAACTAAATGCAACGAAAATTAAATTTGACACGGGTGATTTATTTACGAATGGAGAAAACCACCAAGACAAAACTCCACCGGGTGAATTTAAGGTCACCACTCTCGAGAATCCACTATTATCAATCACAAGCGGTTACAAATAAAAGAAATCCTAGTACCCAATAGCAACCAACAGTTGAACCCTTACCCTAATACCCAATTGGACTTGTATTGTAATGGCAATCTCTTCGTTCAATGCACGAATTCCAGTACGTGACTAACCAATGATACACGAATCTCAGTACGTGACTAACACACCAACTTTAGGAAGATTATTGGCTGCAAAGTTCTTCAGTTCATCAACAGTGAAGATCCAGAAGCTCCTTGGTCACAAAACTCTTGGTGTAAAGACACAGTAGTTTCTAAAAAGAATATGATGAACTAGAGCAATTTCTACCTTCCGGTCACAATATGCATGGATTATTCTTTTGCAACACCTTGCATCACTTGTGACGGCTCTTAAAATAATTCTTATATATGTTTAGGGCTGTGAGAAAAGAAACATTACACAAATACTCAAGGATATGCATGTAATCAGATCTGGAAAACCTGATTTCATAATTTTCGACAAACACAGCTTTAATGATTTTGTCCAAACTTCTGTCGAGCTTTAATGAACAGCACTTCCTTCACTTGTTTCTTGGTCAGATTTGTATGACTTCAATACTAAACTTGAACACTTGTTTCTTGAAGTACTAAATTCATCCTAGATCTACCCAATTACAAGTAAAGTGCGTTTTGTCAAAGAATTAGCCAATTACATAATTATATCCCTAAAAATTATGGCATTAGAGCAATCTGATTATAGAAGAAAAGCATACATTACTGATTTCTATTTAATATTGGATCATCTTATTAATACCACCAAAGATGTGGATTTACTTAGTGACAAGGGAATCATTGATAATGGGTTAGGCGACAACAATGCAGTGACATCTATGATCAACTATCTTAATAAATGAATCTTCAGGAGATATATGAACTCTAAATTCTACAATCTTTGTAATGATTTGAATAAATTCTATGAGGTACCTTGGCACAGATGGAAGGCAACATTAAATCATAAATATTTTAGCACTCCTTGGAGAACGGCTTCTACCATCGCTGGTATTTTTCTTTTGGTGTTCACTTTAATACAAACATTATGCTCTGTCATCCAAGTAGTTTAGGTCCAATGCCTTGAATGATTTGGATGGTTGTTTGATTGTTGTAGTGCCATAATGGATATGTAATTTCCAATTAAGCATAAAATTTGGAAGATTAAAGTCACTTTGGAAATGTGGTCTTAGTTAATTAGTTTTTTATCTTGAAAATAAACTTTGTAAGTTGTGTTATGTCATATGGAATTTTTTTTTTAAATAACAATAAATATTAAAAAATTTAGTTAGTTGTCACGTTGCAAAAGAATTTTGAAAACTAGCATCTCGAGTGTCTAAAACTCGAGTTCCAAGATAAAAATCAAGTTTTTGAGGCCTGATCTGTAAAAAAAATCCAAGTGAAAATCGAGTTTTAAAAACTCGAGTTCAAAAAACGCCGCTATAGGGCTTAAAAACGTCACTATAGGGCTTAAAAATGGAGTTATAAAAAAATTTAGCAGAAAAACGCCACTATAGGGCTTTAAACGTCAGTATAGGGCATAAAAACGCCACTATAGGGCTCCCTGAATCTAGTATTGAACATTTATGAAAAAAATTTGCAGAAAAACGCCGCTATAGGGTTTTAAAACGCCACTATAAAACTTAAAAACGCCACTATAGGGGCGATAAAACTAAAAATTTTTTTGCATGGAACTCGAGTTTTAGAAACTCGAGATTTATGTAAATGGATCTCGATTTTCTAAAACTCGAGATGTCTACTTTCCTTATAGTTTCAAGCAATGCCTAACTAACTATATACAAATGATTTTCACCGTTATTATGCACATTTCCCCTGTCATATGTGTGTCTTGTAATTTTTCTTGGGTTTGGCTCACCTCCAATTAACTCTTAACTGGTCGTCCCTTTTATTTTAATAGTATGCTGCCATGTCACCCATCTCTTAATATAGGATGGAGATTAAAACACACAATACCACGTTAATTGGGGTCAGTTTAGTTACGCATTTTAGGAGTCTAAAAACGCGTTTTTAAAACCCAAAATTCTATTTTGCAATAATAATTCATCATAGGTTTTTTTAAATA
>NW_027069594.1:155430-160444 GCF_002906115.3 Quercus suber | reverse complement strand
TACTGCCTCACATTTGAAATCTTCTCTAACTGCTTATGACTGCAGTCCCAATCGTTGATGCCACAAATCAACTTGATCAATCTTTACACTAAAGCACTTTTGTTCACACTCGATTGTTATCCGCATAACAGTTGTCAGTTGTCCTTACACAACACACATACAGTCACTCCTCCATCAAGTATCTCACATTCATACTTGGTGAAAAGGACATTTAATCCGTTGTCGCAAATCTGGTTTTGTTGAGTAAATTTGCCTTTAGTCCATCAACATACCAAACATTTCAAACACTGGCAATCCTGGAATATCACAATTTCAATGCCTCTGATCACAGATTGGCTTCCATCTCCAAAAGTGACTGTCCCAATCTTTCCTTCAAAGAGAGTTTTGAATAAACCTTTGTTCCTGTCATATGTCTGGAACAACACTATCCAAATACCAAGACAAGAATCACGTGCCTTTAGGGCGGTTAAAGCAGTATAGCATAAATAATTCTTATCACATGTGATTATGCCAAGATACTTAAGGAAAGATTTAACAAAACAACAAAAGGCAAAGACAATAAGTAGACAAGTTGATATATAAGCAAAATGATTTTCCAAAAATCCATGACAACAGGGTCAGGATCAGCTCAGAGATAAAAAATCTCTAACAGAAGAGCTACCTGCTCTGATACCACTTGAACATTTTAGACTCCTTAAAACAACCAGATTAACCTAGTTATTAGCCAAGTGATTAACTTAGTCAATTTATGCAAATTCTAGGTTAACACAATCAAATAATCATATCAAGAATATAAAGCAGACGGAAATATAAATAACACAATGATATGATCACCCAGAAACCACACGGTAAAAACCTGTGGAGGATTTGACCTAGCTATCCTACAAGGTAAACTTGAATCCACTATGAAAGAATCAAAGTTCATACAAAAGACTTACAAGCTCCCCGTTGACTTCTTAATGCTACTCCACTCAGTAGAACTTACTGACATGACCACGTGCAAAGCTCCGAATCCACGGACTCCTTCTTTCTTAATTCTTCAATCAGTTACAAGCACTCACGTTGATATTCTTTAAGTTTCAATGGTAGCAACCAAGTTGATCATCAAGATGTTGAAGTAATCTCTAGCTTGAAAACCCTAAGCTTTGTGTAAAGGAAAGCTCCTCTAGATCTCACAAGAGATTTACACAAAACAGAAAAGTATGAGCAACAATACAACTGGAGCAACTCTAAAAACGTGGCTAGGGTTTTTCTTTATATACCTAGGGTAAAAACAGAAAACCCAAAACGTTTAATGAGTTAGGACTGAGCTGGAATATTTGCAGAAAAGCATTCTGACCCGAGATTCGATCATCGAATCTTTCCTTCGATCGATGGCAAGCTTCTGAAATGCACCAATGTATCTTGCAGCCACTCGATTCCAACTTTACATGAAAGACCCAACTTTGAGCAAGTCCTAAACAAGACTAAAAACCTTTTTGATCATGGTTTGCCAACAATACAAATTAGAGTTCTAAATACATAAAATCCTAAATCTTTAGAACCTAACAAGCTTATATCAAAGTACCTTAATCGTAATAATGATTATACTAAGTCTCAACTTTAAGAGCCACTATAACTCAATTGGCACCTCTCTATACACAAAGCATTTGGGGGTCTAGGGAGAAAGAATTCGAACTACGAGATTAGTAGCATACCGTAACTATCTAAAAAAAAAAAAATCTCAACTCTAACACTTGTAGGTACGGAAAAATAAATTATAACTTATATTTACAATGTTTTCTATGTCAACCAATTTATTTTTTTCTCAACTAGAGCATTAACATTGGGGGTGTAAAACCTTCCGAGATGCTATTTTACACACCAAATCTGTAAAAACTCTCAACTCTAACACTTGTAGGTACGGAAAAACTAAATTATAACTTATATTTACAATGTTTCTATGTCAACCAATTTATTTTTTCTCAACTAAGAGCATTAACATTGGGGGTGTAAAACTTCCGAGTTGCTATTTTACACACCAAATCTGTAAAAACAAGCTCCAATCAGGTTGCTATATTAAAAAATTTGCAACCCAGCTATAGTAAGGTTGTATAAATACAACCTCACTGTAGCAGTTGCTTGGCTTTTTTTTTATATTTTTGCTTCTCACTTTCCCCTTTCTCCTTTTCTCATACACTGCCCCCCTTTGTTGTCTCTTTTTTCTTCTTTTCTCCCTCTCTCATAAATAGTGTTTATATTATTTTATTTGGTGGTTATATTATTTTATTGGATTATATATAAAATAAGAACGAGATGTTGGGTATATTGTAAAATGGGTTAGTAAATTAGATAAAATGGTGTTTTGAGAATATAAAATAGTTTTTTTTTTTTTTTTTTTTTGCATCCCCAAATACTAGTGCTCTAAGTAATTTTTACTTATATTAATTAACATTTTTGGTCTCAAATTAATAACTATCTCATTGGTGAAATATTTATATTTCATGTTTTTGTATTTTAAAATTATCAATAAGAAATTAATTTATAAAGTATATTGCAAATAAATGGTTAATATAACATAATTAAACATATAATTATTGACTTTTGGTCTTTTGAGTAAAGTGTATCTCTATATATTATATTAATTGTTAGGTTCTAAAAGTTTAGAACAATTGGCAAATCGTAAACACAAACTTGTCTAGATATAGATCATAGAGTCTATAGGTATTATTAGACAATGCTCAAGGTGATACAAGTCAAGATTCAAGAATATACAAGCGGCAAAAAGAAGAGTTCAAAAACTGCCTAGTTAGATCGATCGAAAGACAGGCTCAATCGATCGAAACACGTATCTGCAGAATTCTATTTCAGCCCAAACTCTACTTAAACGTATTGGGTTTCAAGTAAAACACTACTAGTATTTATTGATAGGCCACAAACGAATTGACCCCTTGTGATTAATTAACCAATTAATTTAACCCAGTTTATTAATTAAGTTAATTAACATGCAATTGCGTGGCTACACAAACAAATCATCAAATAACTAAATATGCAGCGGAAATTAAATGACACGGTGATTTGTTTACGAATGAGGAAAACCTCGTGGCAAAAACCCCACTGGGTGATTTTCAGGTCACCACTCCCAGAACTCCACTATTATCACAACAAGCGGTTACAAGTAAAGGAATCCCAAGTACTTTACCAACCTACAGTTGAACCCTTACCCCAATACTCAATTGAACTTATTCTGTAGTGACAGTTTTCCCTTTTAATGCACGGCTCCCAAGTACATGACTAACCAGATGCGCGGATCCCAGTACGCAACTTCAATCACCAACTAGAAAGAAGGGTTGGCTGTAAAGTTCTTCAGTTCATCCTACACAATGAAGATCAAGAAGATGCTTGGTCACAAAACCCAAAGGTGCACATACACAATAACTTCTTCAGAAGAGATGAACAAGGGCAGAACTTTGTCTCCGGTTACAAATTGCTTGAACAGAGTTTCCTCAATGCTTATGCTACTTGTATCTCTGTTAATGGCCCTTAAAACAATCATTTTATATGTCTAGGGTTAGGAGAAAAGAATGCCCAAAGACACAATCATGAATCCCAAGAAATCATATCAGAATTCTGATTTTTATAAACCTCGATAGATAGAAGCTGTCGAGTAGCTGTCGAGCAGGTGTCGAGACATGGGGCTGAAACAGCTTACTGAAGCTCGATAGATGCAGCTGTCGAGACAGCTATCGAGATTTAATGAAATTTCACTTTCAGCTTGTTTTCTTGACCAAACTTGAAGGCTTCAATACTTGATCTTGAAACACAGTTTCTTGAAATATTTCAACACATCCTAAATCTACCTAATTACAAGTAAAGTGCGTTTTGTCAAAGAATTAACCAATTACATAAAATAGTGACATATGTCCTAACAAGTAAACTACATATGTCTTAACATTTATAAAGCTCAATCGATCAAAACACGTTTTTATAAGGCTTTTCAAAAAAAGAAGAGTCTGCCTCTTTTGTATCTGTGGTTTTGTACCCAAAAAACTCTCTCATATCTTCTACCGGTGTTATTCCTTGAAGAATCTCAAGATCCGATATTGTAGAAGTTGCTGCCTTCTCTAGTCATCAAAGGTGCTGATGATCTAAACCTTCAAGGGTGGTATTTGAGTTTTATCAACAACAAAAAAAAAAGTGGTCTCGGAGTCACAAACAGGAGAGTTTGTGTTTTTTATCGCAAGTGTAGGTACTTGTGTTTCAAAAGCCAAGGAAATAAGTAGTCCATGAACTTGAAACTATCATGGGGTCATGGTAGTAATTTTTCTACTCGATGTAGCAATAGAATGTTAGTAGTCTAAGTTCTATTATAAAAACTTCAATTCTTTCATAGTAGATCTGTTTTATCTTGAGAATAACTAGGTTAAATTCTCTCCAGGTTTTTTACCAGTTATCTTTCCTATGTTATCATATCGTTGTGTTCTTTATATTTTCACATTATTTACATGATATGATTTTATAATATTAACCTAGATCTGAATAATTTATCTAAATAATCACTTGGCTAAATAACTAAGTTAAACAACTTGTGGTAAAATGTAAGGTTGAATTTAATCAACCATCTAATTGGCTTTATTCCGTGACCAATTTGCTTGTAATTTAGCACTTAGTAACCCTGTATTTAGGTGGGAAAATTGTAAGGGTAGTGTATGAGAAGATGTGAAGAAAAGCTCAAGAGTGTGCAAGAAAAACAGAGTCTTGCGACTAGGACTTGCGGGTGGTTCGCGACTAGCAAGCCGTGAAAGGCAGTCACGTGAGAGGCACACTGGGAAGTTGAAGGGTCGCGCCAGCTGTCACGCTACAGGACAAAAGTTCCAGTCTAGCCAGGCCGTTACGTCGCGACTTGATTTCGTGACTTGGCCAAGCCGCGAGATCAAGTCGCCAACTTGCCCTGTTTGGCAAAAACTGACGTTTTGCATTCCCTTCTCACCCTACTATATATACACCCTTATACCCATCATATTGAGAGAGCTTC
>NW_027069594.1:113624-154990 GCF_002906115.3 Quercus suber | reverse complement strand
AGCGGTTGAATACTTGTAAGCTTGAGCATAAGCAGTTTCATTTAGAGATGAACCGAATAGGCCAGCTTAGGCACCCAAAATTGGCACCACTTTTGCGGTTTTGTGTGGTAGAGGAGGAGAAGCTTTTGGTGTATTAAGTATATGCGTAATGGGACTTCGTACTCTTTGTTGCGTTGAAGTGGTATTGAATTGGATTGGCCAACTAGATATAGCTCGGCTGCACCATGGTTGCCATCCTCCAATCATACACCAAAACATATGCTCCAATGTGATCCTCTTCGATGAGGACTTGGATGCTAGGATTATGGATTTTGGGTTGGCGAGTGTGATGACGTTTGATGATGTTTCTAAGAGTAGATTTGTTGATGGGAATTTGGAAGAACTTGGTTATGCAACTCCAGAATGCCTAAACACAAAGGCTGATTCTCTGAGAAGGGATGCTATTGGAATTGGAGTGATACTTCTGGAATTGTTGACTGGGCAAATACCTCAATAAGTGAGCAATTTTCAGGAGAGACTGAAAAGTAACTCGGTGGATTGGGTGAATCGTCTCTCCACATCTAGTCGAATCAAAGATGCCATTGATAACACTGTGTAAAAGGACATGACAAGGAAATTTTGCAGTTCTTGAAAATTGCATATAATTGTTTGGTTTCAAGGCCCAAGGATAAGTGGTCTATGTACCAAATTTATCAGTCATCGAAGAATATTTCCAAAGACCATAGTTTATCAGAAAATAATAATGAATTTCCATTGTTATTTGGTCAGCCAAAGAATGATTCCATATGGCTTTGGAGCAGTGATAGATGACAAAGCAGATACATGACCTCTACCTCTCATTGTAAGTTTTAGATGAAGTTTCAAAAATCGACAGAGCAAAGAGTATGAAATACTAAATATTTTGATTATATGTTAACTTATTAATTTTTTGAATTAAAATATGCTCATGAATACTGCATTTTCAACTTAAGAAAAACATTTATAGAGAATTACTTCTGTTAGTTTTTATGTAATTTTCCAGTGTGACTTGTACATCTCAAGAATAATAAGTAAAGACATTCTTTAATATCTTTTTTCTCAACATGATCTTTTCTGAGTAAGTCCACATTAAAAAATGATAAGCATACGTATATATTTATAAATACCACAATCTATCAAAACATTCTCTTTTAACATTTTTTTAATTCAACACAGGGAAGCTTTTAGAAAATAATAATAATAAAGGCGAAATACACTTTTAGTCCTTACGTTTTGCACTTTTTTCTATTTTGGTCCTTACATTTTATTTTTACCACTTTTAGTCCCTAAACTAATTAACGTCTGACATTTAGGTCATTTCCGTCACCTAACTAACAGCAAAAGCTGACGTTGCTAACGGTGGAATAAAAAAATAATATAATTGCACATTATATAATGCCACGTCAACATATAAATTTAAAAAATTAATTTATTAATTTTAACTAAATAAAAAAATTAAAAAAGAATTAAAAATCAAAATTCATTAATTTTTCTTTAAAAACAGAATCAAAATTCATTAATCAAAATCAAAATTCAAAAAATACAAAGAACATTCAAAACACAAAGAACACAAACCCAAACTCAGTTCTCAACCTTGCACGCTCTCTTCCTCTCCTTCACTTTTTCTTCTTCTTCACCTTCACAATTCTCTACTACTTCAAAACCCTAAAACCCTAACAATGAAGGATCGACCTCGCTCTTCCTACGGCGTCGTTTACGTTCCTCTGCACCACCGCTTACGATTCGTCATTACTACTTCCAACTACACTTCCTATGCCACCACCACCGCCGCCGCTGCAACTGCCAGTTCCGGAGCCGGAGCCGGAGCTGCAGATATCGTTGACTCCAAGCTCCGCGAGCCTCCACAAACCCCTGTGATAAGCCCTAGACAGACTCATAGTCCTTACTCGCAACAAGAACAGCTCCACAACAGGATCTCGCACTTCAATTCGCCGCGGCCTCCGCCGCCCTGCGATGATTCCGTCTCCAAAGAAGGCTCCGATCGCGAGCTCGATTCCTTTCCTCTACCCCTAGATCTGAAAAAGGATGATTTGAGTTTTGTGGGTTTGATGTTTGTATGGAGGGTTTGATTTTTCATGTGATGTTCTGGGTTTGCTAGAGATTGAGGGATGGGTTTGGACATTGTTATTTGGTCAGCCAAAGAATGATTCCATATGGCTTTGGAGCAGTGATAGATGACAAAGCAGATACATGACCTCTACCTCTCATTGTAAGTTTTAGATGAAGTTTCAAAAATCGACAGAGCAAAGAGTATGAAATACTAAATATTTTGATTATATGTTAACTTATTAATTTTTTGAATTAAAATATGCTCATGAATACTGCATTTTCAACTTAAGAAAAACATTTATAGAGAATTACTTCTGTTAGTTTTTATGTAATTTTCCAGTGTGACTTGTACATCTCAAGAATGATAAGTAAAGACATTCTTTAATATCTTTTTTCTCAACATGATCTTTTCTGAGTAAGTCCACATTAAAAAATGATAAGCATCCGTATATATTTATAAATACCACAATCTATCAAAACATTCTCTTTTAACATTTTTTTAATTCAACACAGGGAAGCTTTTAGAAAATAATAATAATAAAGGCATAAATACACTTTTAGTCCTTACGTTTTGCACTTTTTTCTATTTTGGTCCCTACATTTTATTTTTACCACTTTTAGTCCCTAAACTAATTAACGCCTGACATTTAGGTCATTTCCGTCACCTAACTAATGGCAAAAGCTGACGTTGCTAACGATGGAATAAAAAAATAATATAATTGCACAGTATATAATGCCACGTCAACATATAAATTTAAAAAATTAATTTATTAATTTTAACTAAATAAAAAAAATTAAAAAAGAATTAAAAATCAAAATTCATTAATTTTTCTTTAAAAACATAATCAAAATTCATTAATCAAAATCAAAATTCAAAAAATACAGAGAACATTCAAAACACAAAGAACACAAACCCAAACCCAAACTCAGTTCTCAACCTTGCACGCTCTCTTCCTCTCCTTCACTTTTTCTTCTTCTTCACCTTCGCAATTCTCTACTACTTCAAAACCCTAAAACCCTAACAATGAAGGATCGACCTCGCTCTTCCTACGGCGTCGTTTACGTTCCTCCGCACCACCGCTTACGCTTCGTCATTAATACTCCCAACTACACTTCCTATGCCACCACCACCACCACCGCTGCAACTGCCAGTTCCGGAGCCGAAGCCAGAGCCGCAGATATCGTCGACTCCAAGCTCCGCGAGCCTCCACAAACCCCTGTGATAAGCCCTAGACAGACTCATAGTCCTTACTCGCAACAAGAACAGCTCCACAACAAGATCTCGCACTTCAATTCACCGCGACCTCCGCCGCCCTGCGATGATTCCGTCTCCGAAGAAGGCTCCGATCGCGAGCTCGATTCCTTTCCTCTACCCCTAGATCTGAAAAAGGATGATTTGGGTTTTGTGGGTTTGATGTTTGTATGGAGGGTTTGATTTTTCATGTGATGTTCTGGGTTTGCTAGAGATTGAGGGATGGGTTTGGGTTTGTGTCCTTTGTGTTTTGAATCTTTGAAGGTCTTTGTATTTTGTAGATCTGTGCCCTTTGAGGAAGATCTACAAATGATTAGGTTTTCATGCCTTTGTCATGTTCTTTTTGTAGATCAAGCCAATCAAAGATTCAAAGGGCACAGTTGTGTTTTGGGCAATGACTTATTTAAGGAAGAACATGAACAATTCTAAAGAAGTGAGAAATAACATGAACAGTTATGGAAAGAACACAAAGAACATGACAAAGGCATGATCTTCCAACAAAATAATAAAAAGAAAAAATAATGATGAAAAGAAAAATTAATGAAAAGAATGGGAGGCGTTATTTTTTGAATTTTGATTTTGATTAAGGAATTTTGATTCTGTTTTTAAAGAAAAATTAATGAATTTTGATTCTGTTTTTAATTCTGTTTTTATTTTTTTTATTTAGTTAAAATTAATAAATTTATTTTTTAAATTTATATGCTGACGTGGCATTATATACTGTGCAATTATATTATTTTTTTTATTTCACCATTAGCCATGTCAACTTTTGCTGTTAGTTAGGTAACAGAAAAGACCTAAATGTCAAGCGTTAATTGGTTTAGAGACTAAAAGTGGTAAAAATAAAATATAAAGACTAAAATAGAAAAGAAGTGCAAAACATAGAGACTAAAAATGCATTTACACCAATAACAAATTAAGTCGAGGAGCTTTAGATATTTAAGAGAGAGGTAAGAAAGAGACATATTCTACATAAGGCAAATCATGGGAAGGCGAAACAACCAAACGAGCTCAATAGCGAAGGGCGACAAGACGCAATCACACGCGAAAATTTCAGATAACCAAAATGTTCACCATGATTCAAGTGATCATTTATTTTTTGTTTTCAAGTTTTTATGTTTAAAGAACATGAGAAAGACTTTAGTTAATAAGTGTCCTTAGGCGTTCATTGAAAAAGCATCAATTGAATCCCAACTAGATTTGGTAGCAAAAAAAACAAAAATTAATTAAAATAAGAATTTTTTTACTTAAATACAATGGGTTTTCCATCCTGAAAGAAAATAGAACAATCACAGATCACAAGAATTAGGATACCACAATTGTAAGAACCATATGACCATTTTTTTAATAATAGGATAGTTTTATAAAGGGAAAAGAATTTTTAAGTTTTAATTCTCTGTAAATTCCAGTGAGCACAATTTATAAAATCTCTCGATGAATTTTTTCATTCCAAACTATCTCTGATTAACCACGAGGCAGGAAACCCAGATTTCCTATATTTAGCAATTTGTATACAAACAGGATATACAAGAATCATCAACACCTTTTGAAGTTAGAAAAAATGTTTAAAAAGTTCTGTTTAGTTATTTAATTTTTATCAATTTACTCCATTTTAAAGATTGACCCTTAGAAAAATAATCTTTACCTCTTAAGTTTAGTTAGATATTTTTTGATGAAATTTTAATCATAAAAAATAGCATTTCGACTCAATAGGTGCTTCTAAGTTCTTAACATGCAGTGCAATTTCATTGTATTTTTGATCCGTAAACAAGTTGAGTGATTCAAACTATAGTTCTTCCAGCAGAAACCTCCAAGAGCAAGAAAATACACATTACAATCCGACTAAGCACAGCAAACTAAAGAGTTCTGCATTATCCATTTTACTAGAGCTCATGAAAGGCCTCATTCGCTTCAATTTCGACCAAGGTAAAAAATAAGATGCAATTTAGCAATCACAACTAGTCTTATGCTATACACCATCCTTTAGAGTATAGTGCATCCACACACTGTTGAACAAAACTTCAATTCGCTAGTGCAGTGTTTAGATTTCTAAGCACTAAGCCCCCAACAATGTTAATAACAACCAAAAATAAATTATGCATACCATCAAACACAAAAACAATTACATTTTTCCTTCCAATATTTTTGCCAAAAAAACATATGCCCCAAAAGAAATAAAACAGAACACACAGATTATGCTCAGAATAGATGAATGTACTTCTCATTGATTGTAATAATCTCTGAAGTCTGACATGTGAATTTATTCATAATTCATCACAGCATAACAAAACAACACATACACACACCAACCCAAATGACAAAATAAATAAAAGCTCTCATTTTCAAAATTGAATTTTCTGCTCATGTTCTGAGTCGGAATAGCGTATATTGCCCTTTCAGGCATGTAATCACAGAGCCAATATCATAGAAAATTTAAAATTAAAAAAAAAATTATAGATCTATTAATTAAAAAGGCCAAATTTTTTAAAGAAAGAACACAAAAAAGATAGAAATTATAATCAGAGAGAGATCAGAGAGTGCTAAATTGTTATCAGTCACGGTTAATTCAGAAACACGGACCAAAAGGTTTACTCATCATATCCCAGAAACATATAATCTACCAATTGATAAAGAGAACTAAATCAAAACACAGAAACATGTAAAAGTACTACACAAAAATGAAAACCCAAAAAAAAAAAAAAAAAAAAAAAGCAGATATAAAGTAAATAATCATCAGAGACTTAAATACCAATGAATCATGGAGCGTATCCAATCATATTGTTGCAGTTATTTTTTTCTCTCATCACTTGATTGTTGAATGTAACCCACTTCAAATCTTAAACAACAAAAACTGAAGCTTAAAAGCATAAAAAGTACACAAACATGTTCATATGTATGTATGTGTCCATGTGTGAAAACAAGAGGAAAGAGGAAAGAGGAAACTTGGGCGGAGGAGACGAAGGCTGAAGAGGTTGGTTTCATCATGTGGTTCAGTCCTTGAGGCGCATATTTATAGCTCCGTTGGGATAAATTGCAAACCCTAAATCGAAATGTTAAGCGCCGCAGATTGGGCTGAAACGACGGTTCTAGAAATATATAAGCCCAATATGACTTTTGGGTCCAATTTTTTATGGAGCTAAGCTTCGAGCCTTTGTTCCAATGTACTGAACTGGTTATGGGCCCAACATGACCATGTCTCGTCCAATGTAGTGGGCATTCATCTATTTTTGCTGTGATTTTGAAATTTTTTGTAATAAAATTTGTTTAGATGCTAAGAAAATAGTTGAGAAAATGTAAAAAAAATTGTAAGAAAATAGCATTTTCAGAATAGAACCAAACACATGAAAATATTTTCTACAACAATTTTTATAATACAACAAAACACCTAAAAATATTTTCATTTCCAGAAAATAAGCTATTTTTCGGAAATTATTTTACACGAACCAAATGGACCCTTAATTTTAAATTCCATATCACAATAAATTTTTCTATTTAATTATGACTATGCCATTCTTTTGTGAATTATGAAGGAGTTATAAATATATATATATATATATATATATATGAAATTCAATCTATAACATCTGCTTTATAATAATTACTACTTTTTATCATTAAGTCAAAATACTAATTGATTTTTTTTAGCGTGGTTTTATTCTTAAATCTCTTATTTGACATTTCCTCAACTAAAAAAAAAAACTCTTATTTAACATCAAGAGATTTCATCAATAAAAGTAACTACACCCAACAAAATTGGACCGGACTTTAAAGATGCAAAGTATAGTTTAGCCATATATGCATAGTCTTCTTTAGTTTGGATTGAGTTGAGATTTGGAAGAACTTGGCTTGGAGGCATAATTATCTGCCCGGAAAAAATTCAAAACATAGGAAATCATAAATTGAATTTGGTCATGAAATTGTTTGTGCACACAAGCTATTTGTGTTTACCAAATCTTTTGGTAAATATCTTTCATAGAATCCTTAGTTTCTACCAGTTGTGCACACAAGCTTTTTGTCTCTTATTTGACAAAAAATAAATAAATAAATAAATAAAAATTAGATTTTTCTTTTTTGAAGTCCTGAATAACACTGAATTTGAAATTTTTTTAATTGGCCTCAATCGATTTTTATCTTAAATTTTTTTTATATAAAAAAGCCTCAATCAATGCATAAGTTAAAAATGAGCCTCCATGTCTTTTTAATTTTTTCTAATTCAAATACATACATACATACATACATATATATATATATATATATATATATATAATTAGAATAAAAAGTGCAAATTTTTAAAAACATTCTTTTGTGCTATAAGTCTACTATATATAAGTCAATAATTGAGCATAGCATTGTCAAAGCTATCACGATATATATCAAATGTCAGACAATATGTATAATTACTTTCTTGACACTATTTTTCATAAGAAAAAGTAAGGCTACTAAGATGAAATGGAATATTTGAATCAATGTATGAAGCAAGCCTCTGTTACACAAACTCAAGTAGATTATAGATGAATGACCATATTTCCTATTCATTTAAAGCAGGATGATCAGAACATAGTTTGAGTTTTTGGTCTGGAGCTCCTAATACATCAAGAAGTTCTGCAGTCAATCCTTAGTACAAATTTATTTTATTAACTTGCATGACAAGCATCAGCATATAATCAAATCAAAAGTAGACAACCATAGAGATATAAGCTATATGACACACCTATATGGATGTGTGTGCGTCACCCCAACCTGAAGGACAGAATGTTATCACATACTCTCCCGAGGCACAGTTTACCAATGGTGGGGGTGTGTCAAAAGCATAACTATAGTAACAAGGACAAGCATCCTTAAAGATTTTTGAATAGACGCTAGGCTGGCACTTTTCTGGAGTCCCATATGCATTCCTACAGCAAAAGATGTCTTTATCAAATGCCAAGCAAGCACTTTTGCAGGCTACCACTTCCCCCTTTTTATTTAACACCTGAAGCTCTTGTGGGCACACGTCGTTCACACTTTGCAAGCACCCTCTAATGGTACATTGTTCTGGTGTTTGCCTTACTGTGACTGAAACAGGGATGTTGTAGCCATCAACCAAGCTCACATCATAAAAACTTGACTTGCTCTGATTTCCGTGTAGTGCAATTTGCACTAGCGTGACAGGGGGTTTGCCTATAAGTCCATTGCATGCTAGTCTTCCTTTACAGTCACCGGTTTCGCAGGCGGGTTTCCAATTGGAATTGAATTTGCAGCCTGTTCGGGCCCAAATCCGGCCACTCCATGTCAATGGAGCATAAATACGTTGAATCTTGCCTGATGGAAGATAGAAACCACCATCAGCTATCACTGGATAGCCAGTATTTGGTGCTGTTGCAGGCCATATAGGAAAAAGGCATTTGTTGTGCACATTAAGTGTAACTTGATATGCGGCTACTCTCCCTGCAATATTGTTTTCAATTACATCAACATGGTCAGTCCTAGTTAGGAACCATAACTCATTGAAATTAAAAGGGAAATAGAAACAAAAGCACACACCAATTTTAAACTTCATGGAAAGTTAACCACACAAAATTGGCAGATTGATACTTGGACTGAGTCATTAACATTGGCATATTACATCATTGTGATTAATTCACTGAATAAGAAAATTTTGTGTTATGAAATTACCAGTCAGCATCAAATGCGATGCCAGGAAGAGAAAGAATGCAGTAGCAGCTAGCTCTAGCAGCTTCATGTTGGATGCGATTGTGTGAAAACATGATTTGGATATCGCATTTATATAGTTGAAGAGTAGGTGATGTTTCTTCTTTGATTATACTTCAAGGCTTGACGTGGGATCCTTGTAAACAAAAAGGAGCCATGATTATGTTGGCCTCTTAAGTATTGTCATCTCTTAAAACTGAACCACCCACATAGGGTGCCATTTAGAATTTGACACCTGCAAAGAACATTTAATACGATGCTTCATGAGAGGAAAATCACTAACAAAAATCAAAATCACAGGTAATTATTATCAATAGAATGAAAATAAATACATTTTGCGCAACACTTGGTGAAGATTTTTTATCTGCGTAATTTTGTAAAACAGAGAGAAAATAAACAAAAGAGAATTTTTTACGTGGTTGAATAGTTTGTCAACTTTAGGGCATTAGCATTGAAAAATTCTAATGCTACTTTATTTTACAATTCTAAAAAGTCACTTTATCATTATACCATACCATTTTACAATACTTCTACATCTCAAACTTCTATTTTCCTCTTTTACTCATTAAAATAATATATTTACATAATAAAATAATATATCTCAAAATTATATCTTCTCTCCCATTTCTCTCCTCTCTCTCATTTTCAGCTTTCTTCCAAATAAAATATATATATATTTTTTTTTACAATACTTGTTACAGTGCAATTCTAAACAGTATTGTAAAAAAATTTGCAATACTATTATTTAGCATTCCCCAATTTAGATAGTTTTGGAGCTTAAAATTCTAAATTTTCATTAAATTTAGCATTAGTATTCCCAATGCTAATGCTGTTACAAAGCAGCAGATATTGCTTTTCACTGTATATCAGAAAAGTGAAATTATGAATATATCCTTACTGAATAGACTTAAATTAAGTTGCATGTCAGGCCTCTATATTAAAGACCAACACTACTTTCTCATTCTCACTATCTCTAACAGAACTTCTCAGATTTTTTGGCCATATATTTAACTGAATATGCATTAGCTTATTTTCCACCAAAGCATCAGTTATTATTATTACTAATAAGTCTAGCAACTTCCCCTCAAAAAAAAAAAAAAAAAAAAAAAAAAAAGGGGGTGGGGGGGTGTGGCGCTAACTGAAGTATGTCAGAATTTGTGTTAGAATATTCATCAGCTCTAAGAATCTAATTTTTTTATTTTACATATTTATTTTTCAAAACACACTTCACTTTAAATTATTTATTTTATACTAAATTTCATTAAAATATTAATTTTTTAATTGTTTCTTTTTCTTCACACATAACATAAAGAAAAAAAAAATTAAATATAAAATGAATAGTGCAGGGTAAATGTTACACATTTTTCTATTATATGCAAGCTAATATGAGTGCTCTTATATTATAATTTACAATGCATGGTAATTTTTTTTTTTTTTTTTTGGCAATTATGGATTGCACATTGAAGGAGATGAATAAGTTGACTACTTTGTCCAACGAGTGAATGCAGATATTCAAAACTTTCTCCAGTTAGCTAATGCACATGTATCCAATCATATTGTTGCAGTGATTTTTCTCTCATCACTTGATAGTTGATTGTAACCCACTTCAAGTCTAAAACAATAAAAATTCAACCTTAAAAGCTAAAGTACACAAACATGTTCATATGTGCCTGTGTGTGAATACAGGAGAAAAGAGATACTTGCATTTAGGAGCTGAAGACTGAAGGGGTTGGTTTCATCGTACAGTTCAGGTTTCAAAATGTTAAGGGCTACAGTTTGGGCTAGATCGACAGAAGCCCAATCTGACTTTTGAGTCCAATTTTTTTATGGGGCTAAGCTTCAAATTTCAATGCTATGTATGTACTGGACTGGAGATGGGCCCAACATGACCATGTCTCGTCCAATGTAGTGGACATATATTGAGTCCTATTTAATTTAAAATTCCATAAAAAAAATTAAAAAAAATATATCATTAAATTATGGCTATGCCATTCTTTTGTGATCTATGTAGGAGTAAAAAAAAAATAGTTACAAAATTGGTTGTAGTCTAACCTTACTCAATATCTTTTTACTGGAAGTAAATTTTGACAAATCCACCATTGAATTGCATTTTCTTCTTATATTCTCTATATTTACAAAATTTCTAGAAAATTAAAAATCAATAACTATATCATCAATAAATTGTTTAAATTGTAAGTTTTTGTAGTTTAAAATTATATAAGTTTGTAGATCATATAATAAATAATATCTAATTAACACAAAATTATGCATAAAATATAAGCATATAGCTACAAAATCATTTACTTCTTATTCTTGAAATCTGTTCTAAATTTATTTTTTTTCTTTCAAATTTACAAAGTTACAACTTTTTCTCTATATTTTTTAAACTTATTGTCATTCTATTATTATAATGTTAAATTTAATCCATGTCATTGCCATATTAAAATCTTAATATATATGATATCAATGCGCTAAAAGATTTGTAACTTAATGGTATTGTCTACTCTTTTTAATGAGACTAAAGCCTAAAGCTCAATCCCTTGTTTGTTGCTTTGGAGCCCTTTGATTAAATAGGAAGGTTGACAAGGACCTTAGGCTTAGGGTCTAGGTTTATGGACGGATCAGGTGGTAAGACCCATGTTTAGTTCCCCAACAACATATAGCTTGACTCACCTCCCTCCCTTCCACAATAAGAGGACATAGATTGCCCAAAATCAAGAAAACAAGATTAAAAAATAAAAATAAAAATAAAAAATTCTAAGAGAATGGTTTGGAAGAAAAAGAAGAAGAAAAAAAAAAAAAAACGGAATTCACCTATAATCCATTTATTTTATGTTGTAATTTCTCCAAGAATTCTTTACTAAGAAAGATGAGTTTATTTTGGTGGACATAGTTCATAGAGGCAAATCTCTCTACCCCATCTATCTGTATATATCTAAAAGTTGAAACGTAGTATTTATTGTTGTTACGCTCCAATTAAGTCACGTCAGCGCCGTGTCATCATTTATTTTCTTTCTTTCTTTTTTATTTTTTGTTTTACTGATTGCCATTTATTTAGTCTCTTCATAAATTTAGATGTTACTTTATCTTCAAATCTATCGTATGTCTCTCCATTAATCTAGACTCTTGAGACGTCGCTATTATATGGAATTCTTAAAGTCACCGATACTTTATTTCCAAATCTATCATGTGTCTCTCTATTAACCCAGACTCTTGAGATGTCGTTATTATATGGAATTCTTATAGTCACCGATAGATTGCAACCTCCTCACCTCTTTTTTTTTTTTTTTTTTTTCTATAAATTTTCAATTGTTCTCTCTTTACAAATTAATTGGTATGGCCTTCAATAGGATAGTTTCTTGAGTGTTTTTTCTGTTCTTTCAGTCATGGCTCAAGTCTATCTACCAAAGCCCAATCAAATGAGTGCAGGAGGTAGATAGTGACTCTAGAGCTTACAAACAAAACTAAAGCAAATGAGATGAACATTAATAGCCCAAGTCCAAAGGGTATAAACTCAAAATGAGTTCTGCTATTTGTATTATTCTTATTCTTTTTTTATTTACTCCCATCTCATTAAAATGTTTTTTTTCTCTCTGAAAATTAGTTCTACTACTTTTTTTTCTTTTTTTATTTATGGTTGCCCTTCTGTAGATTGTAGGAATGTTACTCTCAATATGTTTGTTATAAGATATGATAATTAACTTCAATGTGATGTTTTTATTTTGGTCTTTGTTTTATAGTAAGAGTGTTATTCATTTTCATCAAAGAGAAATTGCTATTTTTCTCTTTTTCCAGTCGTCTTATATGCTAAACTAAATTTCATTTTTATCTTTGTTTCATTTGTCAATTCCTTGACAGATGTCAATGATCAAGGCTCGCTAACGCTAGAGACTTTTCAATCTATTGAAGGTCATGCTAATCAATTGGTAACCATTTTTTTAGAACCTTTTGAAGGAAAGAGAAATGAATTTGTTGCTTTTCTTGGGTGGTGCTTGATAATTTGCTTTTTATGGTTCAATACACATCAGCTATAATAGATTTTCATTTCTTTATACTAATAATTTGCTTTATTGTTTAATTTGACTATTTGGTGTCCCAAAAATTGTGGGAAAATGGAAGAGAAAAGAGAGTAGAGTTTGAATCTTAAATTTTTTTGTGTACGCCACATGGGTTGTAACAATTTAAATTTTTTTATCTTAAATTTTTAAAGGAAATTTTAATTCTTCAAAGTACATCAACTTAAGTAGACTGTTGTATTATGGTTAGAATTTTTGTATTTGGGACCTTAGTTGGCCTGTTTGGTTGACAAATAACTTTGGGGATTGTCTAGCTTATGAGAAATTTTTTGGTATTTTAGGATTGAGGAAATTCAAAGAACTGAATTATTTTTAAATTCCATTAGTACCTAGCTTTATGCTAATTGTTGTGTGGATAGAAAAACTAATTGGTTCTTGATTTTTGAATACCTATCTATAATATTGTGTACATGAACAATAATTGGGTTTTTCGTTTTAGAGTTTGAATTATGCTATTTTTTCAACAACTTGATTTTCTTCTTAGAATTTTCTCTTTTTGAATATTAGAATACTATGTACATGAGTTTTAGACAAAACTTAACAATACTATTTCTTTTGGATTTTACTATTTCTTTCCTTGTTAAACACAATATGATAAAGCTGATGTGTTCTAACGAAGGTAGAAGTAATTGCTATTTTTGGGGGATAGCAATTGATACAATTTGATAACTTCCCGTAGCCATTTGAAATTTATAACCTGGAATGCTAACAGACATTTTCTCCGAGGCAAGAACAATTGGCCGAGTTTAGCAAGTTTTCCATCAACTTTGACCATGTTATGGCAATACAGGTAACTCACTTACTTACAATTCGTATACACACTATTTTGATTTTTTGTGGGAATTCAAAACAATGAAAATTGAGTGATTTGTACATGGACACATTGATAAATGTCTGTAGTGGACATGGGTGGAATCAATGGCATATTACAATTTGACAATTTGGTTTTTGATGGAAATTGATTTAAGTGAGCGTCTATTAAATTTGATCATTTTGCCGAAGTAAGGTTTGTTTAATATGTATTTTATTTATTTACCTTATTGTAAATAAGTTTTTATACATTATGATTCTAACCTATAAAACTTCACTTTACTTTTTTCTTTTTTCTTTTTTTGTGTTCTTATTCTTTCCTGTTGGCAACTAATTAGACATCACTTTTAGGAATTAAGGATTTAGCAACTGGTATGAAGGTTGCACCTCAAAATTTAGAAGAGTTAAAATATGATACAATCTCATCATGGGAAGAAAAATAGGAAAATATAATGTTGTGTTGGCATGTCCCTCCATTATTGGGTTACAAATATCATATCTAAAAAAAAAAAACCCAAAATAATGTAATGATATATTTGTAGAGATAGAGAGTTGGAAAACACTTTTAGAACTAGTTCAATTTTTTTTGGAGAAAAATATCTTCAATAAATTTTAGAGAATAAATTATGGAGTATATCATATTACAAAATAATTATATATTTCCGCGCATCGCATAAGTCTGCAACTAGTTATTATAATTATTGAAGAATTATTAGTATTATTATTTTTCAACGTATAGCATTCGCTTCATCAAGTCAAGACATCAGCTGATTTTTTATATATACTAGATTTGATTTCTAAATCTCTTATTTGACAACAAAAAAAACTTTACCAATTGAGCTAATTATGACCCACAAACTTGGACTAAACTTTAAAGATGCAAGGTATAGTTTAGCCATATATATATGAATAGTCTTCTTTAGTTTTTTTTTTTTTTTTAAAAAAAAAAAAAAAAAAAAAAAAAAAACTATTCATCATAAATCAAACAAGATTGCTTGCCATCTTGCGCAAATTTAGTTTGACGTCACATTTGGAACATCTTTTGCTACTTCGCAATCGATACATAGTAAATATTTTGGTCATGAAATGTGTGCACACAGGCTATTTGTGGTCACTAAATGTTTTGGTATTTATCTTTCATAAACTCATACAGGTTGTGCACACGAGCTTTTTGTCTCTTGTTTAGATTTTCTTTTTTTGAAGTACCGATTCTTGAGTGGCACTAAATTTGAAAAGTTTTCATTCTCAAAAAAAAATTTTGAAAAGTTTTAATTGGCCTCAATCAATTTTTTAATCTGAAAAAAAAGCCCTCAATCAATGCATAAGTTTACAAATGGGCATTATGTCTTTTATTTATTTATTTATTATTTTTACCTTTTCAAATTCAAATACATGTATATTTATATTATATATAAAATTTGAGTAAAAGTGCAAATTTTTAAAGTCATTGTCAAAGCTATCATGATATAAATAAATTTCAGACAATGGGTATAATTACTTTCTTGACATTAATTTTCAAAAGAGCAAGTTTTCAAAACACATATATAGTTTGAGTTTTTGGCCTTGAGCTCACGATACATCAGCCAAACCTCGGTACAATTTATTGTATTAAATAACAAGGCCTTGCATAACAAGCATCAGCCTCTAATCAAATTTGAAATTACACAATCATAGAGATATAAGTTATGTAAAACTCTATATGGATGTGTATGCATCACCCCAACCTGAAGGACAGAATGTTATCACATACTCTCTCGAGGCACAGTTTACCAATGGTGGGGGTGTGTCAAAAGCATAGCTATAGTAACAAGGACAAGCATCCTTAAAGATTTTTGAGTAGATAGTAGGTTTGCACTTATCTGGGGTCCCAAACTCATTCGTACAACAAAAATTGTCATCACCAAAAGCCAAGCAAGCACTTTTACACGCCACCACTTCCCCCTTTTTATTTAAGACCTCAAGCTCTTGTGGGCACAACTTGTTCACATTTTTCAAGCACCCTCTAATGGTACATTTTTGTGATGTTTGCCTTGTTGTGACTGCAACGGGAATGTTATAACCATCAACCAAGCTCACATCATAAAAACTTGGCTTGCTATGATCTTCTTGAAGTGCAACTTGCACTAGTGTGACTGGGGGTGTGCCTATAAGTCCATTGCATGCTAGTCTTCCATCACAGTCACCAGTTTCGCAGGCGGGATTCCAATTGGAATTGAATTTGCAGCCTGTTCTGGCCCAAATCCGGCCACTCCATGTCAATGGGGTGTAAATACGTTGTGTCTGGCCTGAGGGAAGATAGAATCCACCATCAGCTATTAAAGGATTGCCAGCATTAGGGGCTGTTGCAGGCCATATAGGAAAGGGGCATTTGTTTTGCACATAAAGTGTAACTTGAGTTGCTGCTGCACTCCCTGCAATATGGTTTTCAATTACATTAACATGGTTCTAGTACACAAAAAAAATGTTTAGGAACAATGACTCATTGAAATTACATGGCACATGGAAACAAAAGCACACCCTTTTAAACTTGATAGAAATTCATTCATACAACATTGGCAGACTGATTCTTGGATTGAGTCATTAACATTAGCATATTACCTCAATGTGGTGAATTCAATGAATCAATGAACAAGCAAATGTCTGTGTTATGGAATTACCAGTGAGCATCAAATGCAATGCTAGGAAGAGAGAGAATGCAGCAACTAGCTCTGGCAGCTTCATATTGAATGGGATTAGGTGAAGGACATGATTTGGATATCACATTTAAATTGCTGAAGATTAGGTGATGTTTCTTCTTCAGTTCTTTGATTGTACTTCAAGGTTTGATTTGGGATCTTTGTAGACAAGAAACATCCACCTCTAAGCATTGTCAATGTAATCTATTAAAAAAGAAACACCAACATGAGGTGCCGTTTGAAATTTGACACCTGCAAACAACTGTTAATATGATACAATATCAAGTTGCTTCATGAGAAAAAAAACCGCCAACAAAAAGCAAGATAACAGGTGAATATCATCAATAGAATGAAGATAAATACATTTGGGGCGACACATGTTGAAGATTTTTTTATCTATGTAATTTGGTGAAATAAAGAGAAAAGAAAGAAAAAAAAAAACCCAACAAAAGAGAATGTGTCTACATTACAAAGCAGTAGGTAATGTTTTTCACTCTATCAGAAAAAAGAATAGGTAGGTTTTGTAACATATCTATGCTACCCCACTAAAAACCTTAACCCGGTACATTTGAAACTCTCAACATATCCTTACTGTATCGCAGTGGCAGACATAAACTAAGTTGCATATCAGCCCTCTAAATTAGGGACCAACTTTACTTTCTCAGCTTTTTGGCCATATTTACCTGAATATGCATAAGCTTATTTTCCATCAAAACATCATTTATTATTACTAAAATTTTTAGATAATGGGCAAGTCTAGCAACATTATTAGTTCTAACATTCATGTCAATGTTTTTTCCTTCATTTTTATTTTAAGGGTTAGGTAAAAATCGTACAAAATTAATGTCATGATCATACAGATACAGTAAAAGTCTAACCCCTTTTTGGTGTGCCAGACCATTGGTTTTTTGGCTAACTGAGGTGTGTCAAACTTTTGCATCATATTATTTATCCCTTGAATTATATTATAGGTCCCATTAACATGAGCCCTGAAGCCACACATTAATAACCTGTATTTGGAAAAATTTTATTGAAAATTAAAAAAGCTGTTAAAATTTTTTTAATTTTTAATAAATTTTTTTTAAAAAATGATATGCTATTGTGTGCCCTTAACACATGTTAGTAAAATCCTTATATTATAACACATGACTTTTGTTTTTTTTTTTGGGGTAATAATGGATGGCACATTTCTGGTCATGAGAGTTGGCTACTTGGTCTAACGAGTGAATGCAAATGTTCAAAACTTTCTTCCCTTTAGCTAATGTGCATCAAAAACCATGATTGACCAAAGGTGGGCCTCTTAACTCTTCCCTCTAAAATTTTGGTTCTTGGGAATATCCAATGGAATCCGTAAACGGATAAACCCATGACCTCCACATTTTTTTTTTTTAATACTAACTATTTTTTAACGCGAGAGAAAAAAAAAAGTTTTAAAAAATCTTACAGTGTTGAATAGTCAAAATTGCTTAACTCTTGAATGCATAGACATACAACACAAATCACAAACAAAAAGCCTATGTAAATAATAAGATTATCAATAATTATCACCAATGGAAACTAAATAAAGTAATAAACAAAGCTGGTGTGACATCTCAGCCCTTTTGCTATGTTTACCAGTAGGGAATTTGCATAATCTTATTTACATCAAAGTATCATGGAAACTATACGTATATTTTTACAATAAATCATAGATGGTTAATTGTTATTGGTTCAAATTTGAACCTAATACTAAAATTACATTTTTGCTCAAACAATAACAACCAGTAACAATATATCTCACTTAAGATTTATTGTAAAAATGTTGTGAAAATGTTATGGACATATCATTTTTCCATCATTTATCCTTACGATATTTAGATAATACATAACTCTAGCAACATTATTAGCTCTAAAAGATTTATGTTACCTTTTTTAACCCCTTCTTTACTCCACTGGTTCAGGGTGTGGTTTACCTCGAGTACTTTTTTTCTTTTATACAAGATAGCATTTCTACTCGAGTACTTTTTTAATTGAACATGTTTTTTTACTTTAAATATACAATAACAAGCGATAATGAGCTTTAATCACCACCTTTTATTTAATTAGTGGATGATGTGACAATCTCTCGTTAAAACAAAAAGAGATTCATTTTTAAAAAGTACTTAAGGTAAGCCAAACTCATTAGTACAAAAGGATTGGTAAAAATCATACAAATTAATGTGCATCCAGCAATGTTCAACTCATTTTTGGTGTCAATTGTTTGCATTATATTAATTATTCCTTGCATTATTTATTTTTTTATTTTTAGAGTTTCAACCAATGACGTCTACTTCTAATAATTATGGTTTTTACACCAATTGGTTTTTGGTGTAAGTGAAGATTGTACTCCAGATCTCTTATTCAACCAAACTTTACCAATTGAGTTATTGGAACCTACTATTCCTTGCATTGTTTATACTATTAACATATGATAGTTCTAAAAATAAAAAACACATGACACTTTTTATAGATTTTTTATTTTATTTGGTAATTGATGGATTGCGAGGAAAATGGTCTGCTTCTGCTTAGTCAAAATTAAATGCAATTCGGTATCCACAATATTTTTATAATAATTTCACAACAAATTCTAGATGGCTCAATTATTATTGGTTCTAATCTAAGTTCATTACTGAAATTATTATTTTGCTTACTGATAAAAATTAATAACAACTTACCATCTAAAATTTGTTGTGAAAATATTGTGATCTTACATTTCTCTTGGTGTAAAATGTAAACTTTAACCACTGACCGTAAATATTCCAAATTTCTTTGTTTAACAAATTTACCTAAAATAATAACAATTTAACCAATGCTCTAAAATTTTGGTTCTTGGGAATATGAATATCCAATGGAATCTACAATCCACGGCTTCCTGCCTACCATACAATTCACCCTCTCCTTAGACACCATTCACCTCTCCTCTCCCTTTATCATCCAAGTAATAACTTTTGCATTCTAAACTTACTGTTGATCCAACATATGAGCTTTCGGATCTATAACAAGTAAATTAACAATAATTTTCACAACAATTGAATTAACATTGGATTTGTAACATATATAATAATTTTTACAATAATTAAATTAATAAGTTTTTACTTATTTTTATTTGAGTTGGCAAACTTTTGCCTACTAATAATAACTAGTTGCGTTGTAAAAATTTTAATGGAATTTCAGCTAATATTCATAGTTTATCCCCAACAAGGCAACAACTCATACCATGATGTACCTCATTCCAGCTACAAATCCAAAACCCCAAAGTAACGGTATTGGCTAGTGAGGGGTTTTAACTTTTGAACATGTTCGTTTAGAAAAACTGAAAGGCTTTTGTCATCCTCGTAAACAGGGACTCTCTCTCTGATTCTCTTTGTGTGTTTTGTCTCTAAGCTGTAACATTTTCTAGGACAGTGCAAGATAGAAATGGACTCAAAACCCAACTCATTACTCATTGGTTCTTTCACTCACTCTCACTCTCACTCTCACTCTCTCATCCCCTCATTTCAAATTTGAATACCCTTTTTCACCCTTTCCTTTTGGGTCTCTACGCTCAGCTCTCTTCACGCCCGCGTCTCTCTCGCCCTTCTTTGACCACCTCGGTCTCACCCCCACCCACCTTGACCTCATCGTCCTCTCACATTTTAAACACAACAAAAACCCTTCTCTTAGACCTTTCATCAAACACTTTTTAAAAAACTTAAAAATTCCTTATATCTCTCTCCCTCAGGCATGGATAAACCAGTCCATAATAATGAAAATAATGGCACCCAATCCATCACTAGCAACCTTCAAGACCTTAGTTTCAATGCCAGTGTTAGCACCAGTCTTTGTAGCAGTACAGTTTCTGGGTCTGATATCAGTGTGAGTAGCAGCAACATGAGCAGTGCCAGCAATGTTGAGGCTCACAAGAATGCTGAACCTGTAGTGGACTGTGAGGAAAGTGAGATAAGCAGTTTGAGTTATGCAAGTAAATCTAACAGCTTTGATGAAAATGAATCAAGCTTTAGGAGTTTTCACCCTTCAAAGCCTCACAAAGGCAATGATATTAGATGGGATGCCATTCAGTGTTTAAAAGCTAAAGATGGGGACTTGGGCATAGGGAATTTCAGGCTTTTGAAGAAGCTTGGATGTGGGGATATTGGGAGTGTGTATTTGGCTGAGTTAAGAGGGATGGGTTGCTTGTTTGCAATGAAAGTTATGGATAAGGCTATGTTGGCTGGGAGGAAGAAGCTTGTGAGAGCTCAGACTGAGAGGGATATATTGGGTTTGTTGGACCATCCATTCCTTCCAACCCTTTATTCTCATTTTGAGACTGACAAGTTTTCTTGCTTGTTAATGGAGTTTTGCAGCGGTGGTGATCTTCACACGCTCCGGCAACGCCAGCCGGGCAAGCATTTTACGGAGCAGGTAGCAAGGTTAGTCGTAAACTTTGAAATTCCCATTTGTTTCTTTTTGTTTATCTGATGAAATATTGTTTTTGTTTGTGTTAAGTTGTGATGAAACAGTGTTAATTAGGATAGATGCTACTGAAAAATACTAGTTTGTGGAGCTAGAAAGAGAGAGGGAAACAAGTACTTGTCTATTGTATGCATTAGTTTTCGATAATTGAGGAAAAGAATGCAGGTGGTATTACATGTTACAGCTGTATGCAACACTGTTCTCATATGCTTGCGCAGATGGGTCTCAGTCTCATACAGTCATACATATGTGAGAGGGAGGTACGAATGCATGACTGTATGAGCTGTGACAATGAATCTTGAATGATTGCTGAGAGGTAGCAGAAATCATGGGTGTACTTGTGATAGTGATGGGCCTTGTTTGTTGTACGCATTAAATCTAACTTCTCCTGACCTTAGTTATGAGTTCCACATTCAGTATTAGAATGTGAATTCTTGAATAACCACGGGTACTTCAATGCTGGAATATCCTTTGATGATGTTGTTTATACTCCTATTTAGCATCTCATTATGGAACTCTAGTGGACATTAAGAAAGTTGGTGATTTGTAGGGTATGGTTATCAACTAAACTCAGATTAATGAACTATGCTTTGCTAATAATGTCATTTTAGTTTGCCCAAGCATCCTTAGCACCATCCTCATGCACTCTTTGTTTATGTTCAAATTTCTGATTATAAAAGACAAAAGGCGTGTGGTTAGAGGCTGCTCAATAAATTAAAGTAAATGGTTTCCTTGGGTTATTTGTGAGTTTTCCAACTTGAGTTAAGAGGGTGCAAATATTTACCATGTTACTAATCAAGAAAAATTTGTCTGATTTTCTCTTTTGCCCTTGCAGATTTTATGCTTCTGAAGTGCTTCTTGCGCTTGAGTATTTACACATGATGGGTGTGGTGTACAGGGACTTAAAGCCTGAAAATGTTTTGGTGAGGGAGGATGGGCACATCATGCTCTCTGATTTTGACTTATCATTAAGATGCTATGTGAATCCCACCCTTGTTCAATCCAGTGTAGATCCATCATGCCGGATATCTTCTTACTGTATTCAGCCATCATGCATTGATCCAGCTTGCAAATTACCCGTTTGTGTGGAGCCTTCTTGCTTACAACCTTCTTGCTTTAAGCCTAGATTTTTCAATTCCAAAATAACAAAGGCAAGGAGTGAAAGACTGACAAATGCAGATTCACTTCCTGTACTAATTGCAGAGCCAACTAGCGCTCGCTCTATGTCATTTGTTGGAACACATGAATATTTAGCCCCTGAGATAATTAGAGGGGATGGTCATGGGAGTGCTGTCGATTGGTGGACATTTGGTATTTTCTTGTATGAGTTGCTACATGGGAGGACACCCTTTAAAGGCAATGGAAACCGCGAGACATTATTCAATGTTGTTGGTCAGCCGCTAAAATTTCCAGACGGATCAAGTATCAGCTTTGCAGCTAAGGATTTGATCCGGGGCCTGCTTGTAAAGGACCCACAAAAGAGACTAGGATTCAAAAGAGGTACCACTGAGATCAAACAGCATCCCTTCTTTGAAAGTGTTAATTGGGCTCTCATTCGCAGTACTCACCCTCCAGAAATTCCAAAACCAATTGATCTTGCATTTTTGAACAACGCATTCAAGTCATCAGTGCCTCCCAATGACAAGGGTGCTACTGACTCAGATAGCTCATCTGGTCCTTACTTAGATTTTGAATTTTTTTAATGACTTCTAGTAGCCAAAGCAAAAAAGAGGTAATGGTTATCCCTGAGGAAGGTTTTTTTTCATCTTGTCAATGAAATTTTATTCCTTTACATGATTATACCCTTTTTCCTCATAAAATTAGATATTTGTGGTTCTTTTTCTTGCTTTCTTGCTTTCTAGTTTCTATTTTATGGCACATCGCACATGGATGATGAATTTGAACTCACATGAATCCTTTCCAAATACTTTAAAAAAAGGGGAGAAAAGAAATAAGGGGCCTGAAAATGAAGCTGACATTTGTTGAGTATGATTTTCATCCCCTAGCTTTTGTGAATCTTTTAGAAGAAGAGTTCCAAAGGTAGTCCTTTAATGGTGGGTCTCAAGCCCTTTTTGTGATTCTCCCTTTTGCATGATCACAATTTGTCTGAAATGAGGCCTTCTAAATTTTTAAGCTTTGTCCACAAATGAACTTTTGTAAAAAGGCAAATTTGATTTAGACAACACACATAAAAAAAGTTATACTGTGTTGCGGGACTTTGAATGCACCCGACCATGAAAAATGTGGTATCCCTGTCGCATTGGTCTTTAACAATGAGGGATTCTGCTCCCTTGAATTCTTCCAAGAAAGTGCATTATTCCTCTGCATTTACAGGCTTTTTATCAAAATGATACTTTAATCATAGTGTTCTTTCCTGGTCAGGGGTATCGAAATTAGTATGATGGTTATTAGTGAGGAATGATTGAGGCTTGACTACTAATATGACAAAGAAATTGCATGTAAAATAATATGAAGGGGATGATGCATTAGCCAATATTCTTATGCGTATATGTTCCCTTCATACATATTTTCACTGTCAATCAGTTTTAATTCTTGACAGCACTGAGACAAACCAGGCTTAGTTGATCTCAACTTAACAATTCTTTTCCAACTTCTTTATGCAGATTCTTTAGTCAGTCAGCTCTAGAAATCTGGTCTAGGCCAACGTATATTCATAAACCGTAAAAATAAATAAATAAATAAATCTATAGAAGAATGGAAGGTTTAATTTACTCCCAATCGCAACTTTTTTCATATCTATAAAGGTGGAATGTTGTGATTCTAGTAGCATTACTTTAACATGAGTTTACTATAACACCATTTTTATTATAAATTAATCACAACAGTTATTAACAATTGTGGAAAGGAAAGCAAACACGTTTGCATGCCCTAGCCAAGTTATTTCTCTCCCTTACCATATTCACAAAATTACAAACTATGAAAAGGCTAATTATTTCTCTCCCCCTTACTTAATTTTAAAAACATCCAAACAAGGTGAAGGATAACCATTCTCCTCTACTCTCCTCCCCTCTAGTCCCCTCTACTCTCCCCTCCCTCGAAATTTCCAAACGTAGCATAAATATAAAAGTTTTATACTAAATTGTAAAACTTCTCTTAATATAGTGCATTGTCTTTTTGGGGAAGGTTTCCCCCTTAGTGGGTTTTTCCTTAGATAATTTTCCTTGGGTTTTCCACTTCATCACCATGTCAACGCCTCCATTTGATTGATTTTATGCTATTAGTGTCACCATATTTGATATTCCATATAATGTATGTTCTAATAGTCACATGCATAATTGATAATGTGGCCCAACCAAATTAATTTGAATAACTCTGTTAATTTATTGTGAAATCAAAAACCAGAATTTAAATAACTCAACAAACTAATAGGTCAACACGAACACAACACACTTATTAATCATGTTAAGAACCCTTGACCCTAACACGACCTATTTATTAAACAAGTAACACAACAAACCAGCATAACTTGTTTGATAAATAGGGTGTATTATGGTCAATATAACTTGACACGACCCATTAGATTAATAAGTCATGTAACCAGTTAAACATGTTTTTGTGACATAAATAATTTGTCAGCAATATTCTCATATTTCATTGAATGTATGCAATAAATCTAAATTCCACACAAATTACAATTAAAATATAATTGCTTTCAAAAAAAAAAACAAAAACTAAAATATGATTAAAACCATAAATCTATAAAAAAAAATATATATATATATATATAAAATAATAATAATTGTCTTTCTTAAAAATTATTTACAAACTCCAAAAGAGATTTGGTTAATAGTTGTCCAAGACTCCAAGTTTCATATTGAAGTTCAACCAAATCACCTTCTTCATCATATAAGTCAATTTCATTAATAGGTTCACAAATCTTTCATGAATTTTGATTTTCAAAATTTTTATTAAAGTTTCTCCTTGGTTTTCACTTTTCACAATAGACTCTGACGGAGTGTGGACATGTACAAAGGAGTCCAATAATTTTCATATGTTTGGGACTTTATAAAGGAAATGAAATGGAAAGAATGGCAAAAAATACACTTTACACCCTATAACTTTTATCAATTATCATATTAGTCCATTAGGTTTAAAAATCGTCATTAAATTCTATTAACTTTGATAACATGATCACTTTAGTCCTTATGTTCATTGCCATTAGAAAATTTCTGTTAACTCCCTTAAGACAAAGTTGTTTGACATTTTTAATATTAAAAAAACAATTTGAGAGATTATTTTTTAATTTATTTAAACGAAAAATAAATAAATATGTTTAAAGGACTAAAATGACAAATTGTTCAAATTTAATGGAATGAAATGACAATTTTTAAACTTAGTGGACTAAAATGACAAATTGATCAAAGTTATAGGATATAAATTGTATTTTTGTCTATTCTTTCTATTCAGTAAAACATAATAGTGTTTTCTTTTATGATAAAATAATAATTTGTTGTCATGTATTTATAGAGGCACATGCATTTATTCTAAGTAAACACTTAAGCGCAATACATTAGAATCTCCAATGAAATATAAACTTTTAGTTGCATTGAATTTAATTGTCATTGGAAAAAATAATACAGTTAGTATTTTATTGCTCAATGCAACAAGGTGTTTGAATTTAATTGGAAAACTTATTCTTTTTCTAAGATTTATATTAAAAAAATTTGGGAATATGACATTCTTGCTCAAGTTAGTTACTCAGCAACAATTGAAGAAAAAACTAGCAAATCACAAAAGCAAATTTAATTATGAGTCCGATTTGGTAAAGATGGGGTGTAAAACTCATATTTTGCACCATTCAATAAGTAATTATCACATCATTATGTGATTGTCACATCAATATTTTACATAAAATTTAATATATCCTACCACACCTAATAACATCTCAATAAACTCTCAATTTGTCTAGATTTATATATGAGTATTAAAATTAAAATTGATTGGGTGTGATTGTGCTTATTCTTGAATATGTAATAAGATGATGTGGCACGTTGAGATTAGAGGGATAAAATATGGGTTTTACACCACATCCTTACAAAATTTAATCTTTTTAATTATACACACTATAAAAAAAAAATATATATATATATATATATATCAAAAATAATTATGTGATTTAGTTAATCAAATGATATTAAATATTTGTGAGCTCATGCGAATAGTATGTTCATACTTGAATTATATCAATCATAATAATTCATATTTACTCACTTTTTAATGACTTGGAATATAACCAATTATCAAATATAATACTACCTAATGAATATGATATTTATACATGAAGTATAAAAATAATTTTTTACAAAATAATTTTGAAAGCTCAATAGTAAAACTACTATTGCTTGTTTAGACCCCCAAATTAAAACTTATGGTTAGATTGCTTTTACCCTACTTAACTAAATGTGGAATAAGAGTAAGTGTAACGCAGTAAAACCGAATCAACTCTCTAAAGCATAAGCATATACAATAAACAATAAATGTAAAGCTTAAAGAGAAAGAGAAGTGAGATGCAAACAATAAGATAACACAGAGACGTGTTATCAAAGAGGAAACCGAAGTACTCAGTGAAAAATCCCTCCAAGCCGAAATGATCCACTAGTTAATAAATTTGAAGAATAAGGATATCAAAAAGACCTTTCAAGCCTGATTTACCTACTGTACTTGAACCCTCTAAGTTCCAGCTATCAACAGACTTCACTGAGTCATTTCTTCACTAGTTATTAGGATCCCGCAATTAGCTCCAAATTTCATCCGCCAATCGATGGCCTCTTCTAATGCTTCTCTCAACACTCAAATTGGGTGAAGTGTTTGGGCTAAGAAACAAGGATTTGTAATTGGAGAGGTAGGAGTAGAGAAAAACTAAGAGAAATTATATAGATAATTATGGGTTTACAATCTCTACCTCTCAAGTGTATTGCTAGGGTTTTTGCTCTGAAAGTCTCCTTATAATTTCGTGAGTAATGTGGGCTTATATAGTGTGGGTAAAGAAATGAGAAAAACACTCTTTAAATTCATCCAGACAAAGAGTTTCACAAGTCACTTGCAAGTTGGCCAAGTCACGAAGTGACTCATGAAATACAACCTAGAAAGAGACTATTCAGTTTCTAGCGTGTGCTTCTCACATGACCTTTTGCAAGTTGCCCACTTGCGAGTTAGTCACGAGCAAGTCGTGAACTTCACTTTCTTCACAATTCTTCACCAAACTCTCATACTTAACCCTTACATTAAATCCCACAAACATATAGATAAAAGATTGACAGAATACAATAAAATTTGGTATAGAATTAAAACCAACAAAATATAGTTGAAAATCACAACTTTATAAATTTTATATGAACTTATAATGTATTATGCACGAAATATCCATATACTAGTAAAAGAAATATCAAGACAAAATAAAGAAATCTAGAGATAATATAATATAGATAAAACTTCTTTATTCAAGTGGTCATCTACATTACATTATAAATTTTTGGATATCTCTATCTCTCCATATCATAATTGAACACACCCATTTATGTATGTTATTTGAAGCATTCTTGATAGTGCCAAACTATTNCAATACATTAGAATCTCCAATGAAATATAAACTTTTAGTTGCATTGAATTTAATTGTCATTGGAAAAAATAATACAGTTAGTATTTTATTGCTCAATGCAACAAGGTGTTTGAATTTAATTGGAAAACTTATTCTTTTTCTAAGATTTATATTAAAAAATTTGGGAATATGACATTCTTGCTCAAGTTAGTTACTCAGCAACAATTGAAGAAAAAACTAGCAAATCACAAAAGCAAATTTAATTATGAGTCCGATTTGGTAAAGATGGGGTGTAAAACTCATATTTTGCACCATTCAATAAGTAATTATCACATCATTATGTGATTGTCACATCAATATTTTACATAAAATTTAATATATCCTACCACACCTAATAACATCTCAATAAACTCTCAATTTGTCTAGATTTATATATGAGTATTAAAATTAAAATTGATTGGGTGTGATTGTGCTTATTCTTGAATATGTAATAAGATGATGTGGCACGTTGAGATTAGAGGGATAAAATATGGGTTTTACACCACATCCTTACAAAATTTAATCTTTTTAATTATACACACTATAAAAAAAAAAATATATATATATATATATATATCAAAAATAATTATGTGATTTAGTTAATCAAATGATATTAAATATTTGTGAGCTCATGCGAATAGTATGTTCATACTTGAATTATATCAATCATAATAATTCATATTTACTCACTTTTTAATGACTTGGAATATAACCAATTATCAAATATAATACTACCTAATGAATATGATATTTATACATGAAGTATAAAAATAATTTTTTACAAAATAATTTTGAAAGCTCAATAGTAAAACTACTATTGCTTGTTTAGACCCCCAAATTAAAACTTATGGTTAGATTGCTTTTACCCTACTTAACTAAATGTGGAATAAGAGTAAGTGTAACGCAGTAAAACCGAATCAACTCTCTAAAGCATAAGCATATACAATAAACAATAAATGTAAAGCTTAAAGAGAAAGAGAAGTGAGATGCAAACAATAAGATAACACAGAGACGTGTTATCAAAGAGGAAACCGAAGTACTCAGTGAAAAATCCCTCCAAGCCGAAATGATCCACTAGTTAATAAATTTGAAGAATAAGGATATCAAAAAGACCTTTCAAGCCTGATTTACCTACTGTACTTGAACCCTCTAAGTTCCAGCTATCAACAGACTTCACTGAGTCATTTCTTCACTAGTTATTAGGATCCCGCAATTAGCTCCAAATTTCATCCGCCAATCGATGGCCTCTTCTAATGCTTCTCTCAACACTCAAATTGGGTGAAGTGTTTGGGCTAAGAAACAAGGATTTGTAATTGGAGAGGTAGGAGTAGAGAAAAACTAAGAGAAATTATATAGATAATTATGGGTTTACAATCTCTACCTCTCAAGTGTATTGCTAGGGTTTTTGCTCTGAAAGTCTCCTTATAATTTCGTGAGTAATGTGGGCTTATATAGTGTGGGTAAAGAAATGAGAAAAACACTCTTTAAATTCATCCAGACAAAGAGTTTCACAAGTCACTTGCAAGTTGGCCAAGTCACGAAGTGACTCATGAAATACAACCTAGAAAGAGACTATTCAGTTTCTAGCGTGTGCTTCTCACATGACCTTTTGCAAGTTGCCCACTTGCGAGTTAGTCACGAGCAAGTCGTGAACTTCACTTTCTTCACAATTCTTCACCAAACTCTCATACTTAACCCTTACATTAAATCCCACAAACATATAGATAAAAGATTGACAGAATACAATAAAATTTGGTATAGAATTAAAACCAACAAAATATAGTTGAAAATCACAACTTTATAAATTTTATATGAACTTATAATGTATTATGCACGAAATATCCATATACTAGTAAAAGAAATATCAAGACAAAATAAAGAAATCTAGAGATAATATAATATAGATAAAACTTCTTTATTCAAGTGGTCATCTACATTACATTATAAATTTTTGGATATCTCTATCTCTCCATATCATAATTGAACACACCCATTTATGTATGTTATTTGAAGCATTCTTGATAGTGCCAAACTATTTAATTGTCATAAGACGATGACAAACTTGATTGGCAAGAGGAGGTGGCTTGATTGAGTTTTAGAGGTTACAATGCATGCCAAAAAAGTGTCGGCCAATTTACATTCATAACAACTTAAAAACTATATTACATATCATTTTGGTACTATGCATACATTAGCTACATAACAACTTTAACTATATTATTAGTTTATTCAAGGGCGGCTCCAAGAGCAGCCCAGGGGGTTCAAATGAACCCCTGACCTGGTCCCCAAAAAAAAAAATTTATATACAATTTTTTTTTAAATCTTGTTTTGACCCTTACAACAAAAATATGAACACCTTGACTTTAAATTTTTGGTTAAGCTTAATTGAAATAAGCTTGAACATGATCCTTAGTTTTTATGTTGTCTTAGTTTTTCTCAATGTTCAATCAAGTAGTTTAATAAGTGTTATATACATTTCCAAGCCCAAGAAATCTTTTACTGCTTACTCCAATTCTAAAAGAGTGGCCATGTGTATATTTATAAAACCATACACTTCAAAAGCAAAAATTTATTATTGGAGTATTATTTTTTTTAGTTTCACAGTTACTCTTAGCCCTACTCCTAACCGTGTTACTATTCTTTTTTTTTTTTTTTTTTTTTTACAGGTAAAGCACTAAAGCGTTTAGAATACTCTACTATTCTTATTTATTCTATTTTTTTATTCAATTGATATAATTTATAAATATAATAAGTTATTATTAATTTGATAAAAAAAAATGTATGATTGGTTATTTAATTCTATTTGTTTATGCATCCAATGATTGTTGTCTTAAGACTCTTAACAATCTTTAAACTGTTAATAATTTTTTAGAACTTGGAAGTTGTATATATAGAAAACCCAAAAACAACAATTATTCTTCTTATTTTTTTTCACTTGCGCCTACCCTCTGCCAATAAATTTTTGGCTCCGCCATTATTGACCCCCCAAGAAAAAAATCTTGGAGCCGCCACTGAGTTTATTACATATAACAATTGTTCTTTATCATCTACTTTATGACATCCGCTTGATAACGATTGTTTTTTATTATCAGACCAAGATATCAATAGATTTTTGGTGTAGATGAGATTGATACTGTAGATCTCTTATATTATGTCTAGAAACTTTTCTAATTGAGCTATTTAAAACCCACTATATTACATATAATGTCGGTGGTATGCATACATTGGCTAAAGTTGATATGAAATTAAAGAGCAGTCCTTTATAAGTAATGCTACGTCCACAACATTTTCACAACAAATCTTATTATGTGACAAACTATTGCTGGTAGTCAAGCCAAAACCAAAAACCAATTCAACTATCACTAACTCCCCTCAACCAAAAGGTGTGTCGGGGGGAACTCCAATTTCTCTATCACTAAGAAAGTTGGGTTTTTTTCCCTCTTCTCTAAGGCAATAGAAGTTTTTTGTCCCTTCTCTGAAAAAGAGTTTTTTTTTTATCTGTTAATTTGCTCCTATGTCCTCTGGAGTCACCAAGTGTGCCTCTTGAGTATATTGGTTTGTTTTTTGTACGAGGTTTTGGGAAACACTTTTACTCCTTCTATTACTCTCCTACGCAGTGTTACTTCTCTTTCTTTTCTTCACTGCTCACCATGGAAGACCTCACTAAAAATTGGTCTGAATTATCTCTATCCAATAGAGAACATGCTGGTTTGTCCTTCCAAAAATTTACAAATCAAGAGAATACATTATAGCAGCAAAGTTTTTAACTTCACGCTATCTCATTATGGAGGCAGTGGTTCGTACTTTTCAGCAGCAATGGAGGCCGGTGAATGGTTATAAAATTCGAAATCTGGGAGATCGTATGGTGCTTTTTCTTTTCGACAACAGTTCAGATGTATAAAGGATAATTGAAAATCAGCCATGGAGTTTTGACAAACACCTTGTGGTCTTGCAAACATTTGAAGAGTTTTCAAAACTCAAAGATCTAGTTTTTGATAAAGCATTGTTTCAGGTTCAAGTTCATGATATTCCTGTCTGCTTCATGTCAAAAAAGGTTGCAAAAAGCATTTGGGAAACCATTGGAAAGGTCTGAAGGTCACTTGAATCCACAAATGTTGATGGAGGTAACTTCATTCAGGTTCAAGCTAGAGAATGGGGAGAAATCATGGGTTTGTTTTCGGTATGAAAGGTGTGGTCGTTTGAAACACTATGACAAACAATGCGAGCTCTGGATTCATTGCAAGAGCTCTCTAACCATTGATAAACAACAATTCGGTTCCTATCTCAAAGTAGCACCATATCAAACAGGTGGAAGAAGGGTAATTTTGGTGCCTAGGTACTATGGTCAAGTGGCAATGACTAAGAAAGTTTCATCAGAGGAGGGAAGTCCATCGGTTGCTACAGTGGTAGGGAAACCTGATATGGTAATTGAGGGCGATAAGGAGAGAATTAGAATTAATGTTGTAATTAATTCAAAAGCTTGGTAACGGTAGAAACGAGAATGGATTTGGATTCTACTCTTCCTAAAATTCCAAGATTGAGTTTTAAGGATAATAAATCTCCTTCAAATCCAATGGTTCGGTAACGTGCTAGAGAGGAGATAATGAGGGGAGAAGTTACGGGTCTGATACCAATTATCCCACTTACTCCGATCACGTGCAGGGGGTTAAAGGTTTTATGGGTGATCAAGTGCAGGGTCCAATGTGTTTACTGATTGAAGATGTGAAAGTGTTTGCTAACAATTTTGTAAGATTGTTGTATTATCACATTAAGAAAAACGGCAAAAGGGTTGCTCATAGTCTGGCTAGAAATGCATTATGCATGCCAGATTTTCAAGTATAGATGGAAGATGTCCCATCACATATTGTTTCGATTTTACAATTAGATGTAGTTGAATTACATTAATAAAATCCATCAGTTTCCTTCTAAAAAAGAACTATTGTTGGTAGTCATTCTTTATTAAGCAAAAAGAGAAAAAGTTGCTCATTATGGTTATTTCTCATGTGCTTGGCGCAAGAGAATCAATACCATACCGGAAACCATTATGGTTTGATTAAAGAAACGAAATATTTCAATACCAGTTAATACTAGTGTACCGTTTTGGGTTTATCGCTAAGTGTATATATATATATATATATATTAGTTGTATATCCAATAGTTAAAAGCCCATATAATTTTTTTACAATATTTAAAATTATCAACTCATATCTTATTTAATTATTTAATACTAATATATAATATATAATAGGCAAAACTACACTTCTGGTCCCTACATTTTGGGCTGATTCTCATTTTGGTCCTTAAATTGATTTTGCTACTAATGTAATCCTTAAAAATAGAAAAGTCCTTGCCGTCAACCCATTAATAAAAAAGTCCTACATGGCAAATAGAATGCACTGTTGACATTTTAGATGCTAACATATCCATTAAAATAATATTAAAAAAAATTATTTGGCATTATTTATATGCCATGTCAGTATTTAAATTAATAAAAAAAGCAAGTTAGAAAATTTAAACAAAAATTAAAAATAAACATTAATCTAATTAAATTAATTTTTTGTTTTACTTTTCATTTTTTTTTCTGTAAGAAAATTCATTTCTTTTTTCCCTAGAACATGAACTTCATGTTCTTCTCCTCAAACAAACCAACGAACCCAAAAATTTTCTTGAGAAACAAACACACAAAAAACCCAAAAAATTCAACTCAAAAACAAAATAATAAATCTTAAAGCCCTCATTTTCTCAAACCCCAACAAAATCATCAAATCCTAAAACCATAAGCCTAGAAAGTTTAAAACCAGAAAATCATCAAATCCCAAATCATTAAATCCAAGAAGCCACAACCCACACTTCTTCAACCACCAAACTCACTTTGAAACCCAGAACCCGACCACCACACTTTTAAATCACCACCCTCATTCAGTTAATCTTCAACCAAAGCGCCACCTTGAACCCATTTCAACTTCACTGGTTTCACATTGGGCCGCCACTAGCCATGCCATGACAGCAGCCGAATCAATACAAGGCCGATCTACAAGTCAAGATTCAAGATCCAAATCAATAAAAGGCTAATCTGCCTTGTGGCGGAGGTGGAGGACTAGCCAAAGCGGTGAGGAAGATGATGCGGCGGTGGAGGGCGTAGAGCTAAAGGTTGAAGCTCTTTGGTCTACAAGTTTCTTACCAAAGTAATAATAATAATAATGAAAAGTAAAAAATGTTTTTAATTAAATTATTTAAGTTAATGTTTTTAAATTTTTTGACATGACTTTTAAAAAAAATTAAAATGCCAATGTGGCATTTAGAAAATGCCAAATAATTTTTTAAATATTATTTTAATGGATATGTCAACATTTAACATGCTAACAGTGCATTTCATTTGCCACATATGACTTTTCTATAACTGGGTTGACGACAGGGATCAAAATAGAATTGATTTCCTTTTTTTTAAGGACTACATTAGTAGCAAAATCATTTTAAAGACCAAAATAAAAATCAGTTCAAAATATAGGGATCAAAAATATATTTTCACCTATATAATATTCTCAGAAAAAAAATATATAATATTTATAACAGAATTGATATTGATGCTTATAAATAAATAAATAAATATTGATGTATGTATTAAATAATAATACAAAGATAGGCCTAAAATAAATAGTCTTAGTCATTGTACTTGTAGTGTTCTGATGTGTGGGCACAACACACAAATCGAATAATTATTAAATGGTTATAACGTTATATTAAAAAAACAAAAGAGTTAGAGTTTGAATTTTTTAATGATGTTCACGTGTGTTGTGAGTAACTTGTCACTTGTCAAGCACACAAAAGGAAGAGACAAACTATTATGTCTCTTCCTTTCGTGTGAATGGGCATATACGCTTATTATGTGACAAACTATTGTTGGTAGTTCTATTAAAAAAAATATATATATATATATATATATTGAACGTAGTCATTCTTTATTAAGCAAAAAGAGAAAAAGTTGTCCATTATTTGAAAGGGTCAAAGAGCAGCCGCTGGTTATGTCTCATATATGTTTGGCGTCCAAGGAAGAGAAGAGTCAAAGAGCAGCCTCATATGTCTCATATGTTTGGCGTTCAAGGAAGAGGAGTCAAAGAGCAGTCTCATATGTTTGGCATTCAAGGAAGAGAACGTATATATTATAAGACTAGGCATATGCATTTTGTGCTCACACACACTACAGAACGAAGGAAATGGATTCAAAGACACAAGTAGCTGATAAGCCTCATGCAGTTTGTATTCCATTCCCAATTCAAAGTCACATAAAGGCAATGCTAAAGCTTTCAAAGCTTCTCCACCATGAAGGGTTTCACATAACCTTTGTCAACACTGAGTTCAACCACCAACGTTTTATGAAATCCAGAGGTCCCAACTCCTTAAATGGTTTGCCTGACTTTCGATTCAAAACCATCCCCGATGGCCTTCCTCCATCAGATATCAACGCCACCCAAGACATCCCTTCTCTTTGTGAATCCATTATGAACAACTTCTTGGCTCCATTTTCTGACCTCCTTGTAAAACTCAACAGTGCAACTTCAGATAATCCTCCAGTTACTTGTATTGTTTCAGATGCTCCTATGCCATTTACAATTACTGCTGCTCAAGAATTCAAAATCCCTGTTGTGTTGTTCTTCACTATCTCTGCTTGCAGCGCAATGGGTGTTCTGCAGTTTCCTTCTCTCAAGGACAAAGGCATCATACCTCTTAAAGGTGTAACAAAAAGTGCAAAATTCAATTGAAATCTTGCATTATTTTATTGTAATTAATCATTGTATACTGAAAACTTTTTGTCTTTGCAGATGAGAGCTATCTGACAAATGGGTATCTTAACACAATTATAGACTGGATTCCTAGTATGAGAGACATACGTTTGAGGGATCTTCCAAGCCTTGTACGAACCATTGATCCAAATGATATTGTTTTTAGATTTGTGATTTATGGAGCAGAGAGAGCTCCTAGTGCTTCAGGAATTATTGTTCACACATTCGATGAGTTAGAGCAAGAAGTTTTGCACGCTCTGTCTACCATGTTTCCTCATGTATATGCTATTGGCCCACTAGAACCACAACTCAATCACTTATCCAATGATCATTTGGAATCAATTGGGTATGGTTTATGGAAGGAAGAAACCGAGTGCCTCAATTGGCTTAATTCAAAGGCACCTAACTCAGTGATATATGTGAGTTTTGGTAGCGTAGCTATCATGACACCATCGCAATTGATTGAGATTAATTGGGGACTTGCAAATTGTAAGCACCCATTTTTGTGGATAATTAGGCCTGACTTAGTTGAAGGTGGATCAACAATTTTGTCACCTGAGTTTCAGGAGGAAATTAAAGAAAGAGGTTTAATAACTAGTTGGTGCCCTCAAGAGGAAGTGCTAAACCACCCCTCAATTGGAGGGTTCTTGACACATAGCGGCTGGAATTCAACCATTGAAAGTATATGCGCAGGAGTGCCAATGCTTTGCTTACCATTCTTTTCAGATCAGCAAACAAATTGCAAGTATACTTGCAATGAATGGGCCATCGGCATGGAAATTGACTTTGATGTCAAAAGAGAGGAAGTAGAGAAGATGGTAAGAGAATTGTTGGAAGGAGATAAGGGAAAGAAAATGAAGAAAAAGGCCATGGAGTGGAAAAAATTGGCCGAAGAGGCCATTGGTCCAATTGGTTCCTCATCCAATAACTTAAAAAATTTGGTGAGTGAAGTGCTTTTATCAAAAGGCTAATGTACCCTGCTACTCTCCTTAAGCTTAGGATCTATTACTTCGCTTGTCTTTAGACTTTCTCTCAATTTGATCTTCCTTTTTTTAAGTTATTTTTTATATTTTTCTTGTCTTTTCTTGTTTCCAAGGTTTGCCCTTTGTTGTTGTTGTTATTGTTAATGTTTTTTAATAATAAACAGAAGGTATTATTTAAGATATAAACATTTAGAGTTAATGCACTAGTACTCTCTAACTAAACCCAATTATATTACATCCTAAACATAGCATTGAAAAACAAAAGGACACTAGGAAAAATCAATAGCTCTACTCTTTTGATCTCTACCCGTTGTTGCCAATATATCAGTACTGTTGATACCATATTTTATTGGCTTGTAAATTTTAATGGAATTTAAGTCTTGTATAAAGAGACTAACCAAATTTTATCAGCCCAAATTTTTTGTTGATTTCAATCAATTGTAATTGGATTAACCAAATTTAACTGAGATTTACCTAAAATCTAACCATTTGAATCTTTAATTGAAGTAATTTGGTCCTGTATTAAATATTGTGAAGCTCCCTTCAGTCAAAAGTTGGGCTTGAAACGTTCACCAGTACAATTTTCTATTGAAATACATCATGGATTTTTCTTTTTTTTTGAAACATTGTCATGTGTTTCTTTGTGGCTTGGCTGATCCCAAAATTTTGGACAAAAATTATCTCTTTATTGTCTTCATTTTTTTTTAATATAATTTGATAGTTATACCAATAGGAGAGCCTCAAACTTTGATCCTTTTAATAAAGGATTTGTAATTTTTATATAACTAGTGGTTAACTCATGCAATGCACAGGTTTATATTATATTTGAACTATTCCCCTTATTTTTTGTGAGGGCATTGATATTTTGGATGAACATTTTTAGTGAAAATTTGTTCTTCAATTTTGCATACCCTAATTAAGGTTGAAAAAGAGAGGAGGGGAGGGTAAGGGTGAGAGAGAGAAGAATCAGCATCATTCCACTACAGAGAAATACATTGTATAGACTAAAAAGGTGAAGGAAAAAGCAGTGTATTATAAAAGACATAGGATAAAGTTCTTGCTGTTAAACACTCCATGTCTCCATAGCACAAATGAATCCATGTCTAGACATTTTTAATGCAAAATTTTCTTCACATTTGCTTACCATGAGGTGCTTAGCATAAAAATAATAATAAGCATTCTACAACAAAGAAATTCACACTATGAATGTAATGGCAAAAAAAAAAAAAAGTTTATTACAAAAGTCATCGGATAGAGTTCTCTTTTGATTCGAATAGCCTCTTCTTCAACTCCTTGATTTGTTTTCTCAATGTTTTGATTTGATCTTCCAACCAAACATTTTATGCTCATAGTCCAATCACTTCTAACCATAGTTTACCTCTTTGAAATTTTCCCAGCCATATAAATGAAGAAACTACACTGATAACATTTAATTATATGGTAAAATACAAATTGATAACTTAAGAAAAGAATATATTCATGTTAGTCATTAGCACCACAGGAAAATGACAATATGAGCAGTGCAGTCCTTGTAATCAAAGAAGGGAGATGCTACAAATTAGGAGTTTCTTGCTTTCAATTATTATAGTGTTAACCTAAAAGAACATACATGAAGACTATTTATCATGTAAATATCTCAAATACAAAGGATCATGAAGGTGATGATCTGAAACAACACAATTACGGAAGAGAAAGATGTGCAAGGTTTGCCTGAAATTAGCTAAACATACCATTTCTATTATAAATCTCAACCAAATCTTACATGAAATTCACCTGAAACAAAAGTAGCCAAAACACCAAAAAAATTTACAACCCATAAAGCAAATGCACCACACACACAATGGCACAATATAATTCTAACCGCACCAGGAACAGGAGCTACTCAGCATTGGTACGGGTACCCTTCACTTACAGCTTCCCAAAGCCATAATGAGTGTGACTATGCTTTATTAATATGGAAAAACTTTTCCAAAGCCAAAAACCCACTGCAACAAATCATATATCTTACTTATTATCATAAACACTCTTCAAATACAGGGAATGAAAAATGGATTTCAACCTCTGATTTTTTTTTTCCTTTATGCCAGGTGACTGAATATCATGACTTAAAATAGTAAACATGAATTGAAAAGCATAAATAGATTATGTTACACTACAAAATACTTAAACCCTTTTTACATGTTTAGATTCAGTATGAGAGATGTTGTCACACCAAATTTCATACCAAAAGCTCATTCTTGCATCATATTTCAACTCACTCAAAGTTCAGTGCTAAACTTCAATTCTTTAACCAAACAAACAATCTTTGAATCACATCAAATTTTATAGAAAATTAGTTCCTTGTGTTTTTCAGTTTCTTCCTTGAAATTTCAGGTCTTAATAACTCCCTTTCTACAATGACTAATAATAATTTTTAAGCTAGTTACTCTCTGTTGGAAGTAGAAGAAAGTAACATTGTACTATGTTGTTGCTAGCTTACAAAGGTCATCATCAAGTGATTTTCCATATTGTATAAAAAATGATAACTCCAACCTAGGAATCTTATGTCGAAATCTCAATTATATTAAACAGTAAACCAAATAATCCTAAAACCAAATTACAGAAACACTCCATTATATTTTTTAATGGACCAATAGTCAATAAGTTTTAGCCCCTAGTTGAAACGCTTAGGTTACTCTAGATCCCAAATTCATCAATGGCTTGTTATCAAATAGGATTATAGAAATAACAATAAAATTCTACAAAATCCTAAATATAACTACTCTTTAGACACTTAAATGATTAGAAAGAAGAGATTTTTGTCGAAACTCTTAGGTTACTCTGACCACCTCATTGCGTGATGCCCAAGAACAATTCTCTAGGGAGAAGGCACAATTGCAATCTGATATTTCAAGTTTGTCAGAAAAGCAGACCTTGTTTGATGCTACGCTCAAAGAATGGGAATTGAGAAGTGGATCATTAGAAAAAGAAATAAGGTAATCTAAGGCTGAGAAAGTAGAACTGAAAGGTTTGCATGTTGCCCATGAGATGGCTTTGCAAAGTGAGATCAATCAATTGAAGGATGAACTCATTGAAAGGAGGGAAAATGTGGAAATTTTGAATAAAGATTTTGTCGGACTCAAACTGAAATTTGATATGCTAATGAAATCCAAATTTCATTGGGTGAACCCTTTGCATAGCAGCATAAGCTTCCATGGCAGAAAGCCCTGGAAAAAATGGCACATTGTCACTGTCTTCTCTATAAGAGCTCTAATCTTAATTTTGCAATCAGACTTTTGCAAACCAAGAATTGAGAGTAATTTGGTAGATAGAACCATAGAACATGAAAATACATGTTCTTCTCACTAAGACACAAATAGCTTAATTAACTTTATATGACTAATCAACAACAGCAGGGTGTGGAAATTTTTACCAAAAAAAAAAAAGAGTATCTATCTATCTGGTAGGTAGAAAGTTACATAGATCCAAATTATGTATCTAACCATAAAGCAACAACAACATGAGAATCTAGCTCAAAGTATTAATCTTAACCAAATATTGATTTCACAATTCACAACAAAATTTAAAAGAAATCTGTAAATAGCATAGTACGTGCATAAACAATTGGGTGCCACACATCCAATCCAAAGTTCAGTTTAAGCATTTCTTCAAACACTGGTGTTCCAATAATAATATGCCAGAATTGAAAACCCAAAAGGAAAAGGAAAAAAAAAAAAAATGAAACATTGGTGTTCCAATACCAAAGAGAGAGGGAGAAAGATTAGGTACTGTTGTCCATGATGTACCTTTCTCCACATTCATCTGGCCAATCTAATTGCTAAAGAGGACAATGTCGACATTGTTGAAGCTCTTTGTGATGAGCTCTTCAATTGTGTACTCATGGCATTGCAAGGTTGAAAGATAAGTGGAATAAAACAAAACTAAAAGATACATGGAGACCATATCATTTAGCTCAAAATCTTTAGTTCATACCCAGTGTTTTGTGAGTTCATTTGAATCTTTAGTTCATACCTGGTTTTTTGTGAGTTCATTTGAACAATGGTGTAGTTGTTAACATCACAGCAAAAGATTGATTCATAATCTATGTCCATTGCATCTTTGGTTGTCCCCATATACCCAAAACTGCTATTGAACTTCTATCTTAGAAGCCCCAAAATATCAAACCTCCCCCAAGCTGCCAATGACTAAGATACATCAGTAAATACTATTTAATCTACAATATATTAAACACAAACTGATATTAATAGAAAAGGATGAAAAAGAGATATAGGAATATGGGGTCATAACACCCAAATGAACTCACTGAAAGTTTTTCAAACACAAACCCAACGGAAAGAATGACCTAATATACAAACCCATGACCCACATTTACATATGCAAACATATTACTTCAGAATATTTAGAATTGAGGTTTATTTGAGTTGAGGTCAGAAACAATAACAAATCTTACGAAATTCGCAGGTTTAGCAATGAACAATTTGAGTCCCATATTGTTATTTGTAATGATTTTAAAAAAGCAAAAGCAAGTTTATCCACCATTCTAAAACTTCAATAAAAACGATTTTTGTAATGGGTTTAAAAAAACAACAATTTTAACAGATTTAGCTAATTAATTGTAATTTACAAATAACATCAATTTTTGTTAGGTTTCAACTGGAAAATATGGCCCATCTTTGGCAGTAACTCACTTAATTAAATACACTTCCCAACCTCAATCCTAAATCTAAAATAAAAGAAAGCCAACAAATTCAAACTATTCTAAGTCTGAATTAAAAGCAATGAAAACAGAGCTGAAGTCTAGAACCACATATTTACTACACTCTTGACAAAGTGACCCTCCTCATCCAAACAAGAAATCTTAAATGTTTACATCTCAACACCAATAAACCAAACAAAGAAAAATATTAAACGTCTCACCCCCTCACCCCCCCCCCCCCCCCTC
>NW_027069594.1:95821-111521 GCF_002906115.3 Quercus suber | reverse complement strand
GATGCTCGAGAACAAATATTATCGTAGCAATTTTCTTTGAAGCTACACAGGATTGAAAGTAATGTTGGTAAGGTGAGATTGTGCCGGTTGGTGAGGTTGGGAATATGGATGCCTTAGCTGTATTTTATGTTGTAAGGTAGGCTGTTTACCCATGTCTTATTTGGGTATGCCTTTGGGGGCACATTATAAGGATTCCTCCATATGGAACCCTATCGTTGAACGGATGGAAAAAAGGCTTGCAGGTTGGAAGCAATATATTTATCAAAAGGGGTAGACTTACTTTATTGAAGAGTACCTTATCAAGTCTCCCTACAAATTATTTATCTTTGTTCACTATTCCACAACAGTGGCGGACAGATTAGAGAGGATTCAGAGGAATTTCCTTTGGGGGAGATCTAATGATGTTTTAAATTTTCACTTGTTGCTTGGGAGAAAGTTGTGTGGCATGGAGGTAGGTGGCTTGGGGATCCGGAAGATTGGGCTGTTTAACCAAGCTTTGCTTGGAAAGTGGCTTATGGAGATTTGGGAATGAGGTCACACATTTATGGAGGCAAGTTATAGCTTCCAAATATGGGAAGCCAGTGGGGTGGTGTACTAGAGTTGTTAGAGGGACACATGGATGTGGCATGTGAAGAACATTAGGAAGGGGCTGAGAGCTTTTTTGGGCATGTGTTGTATGCAAATGGTGAGGGTTTTCGTATTAGATTCTGGTATGACCCTTGAGTAGCCCTACTGCCTTGAAGGATTTATATCCGGCTATGTTGCTATTGCTGTGGACAAGGCAGCTATGATTTCTGATATGGTTGACTGTGCACCGGATGGGGGTGGTAGAAGTTGGAACTTACGTTTCCGTCGTGCTTTTCAAGATTGGGAGACAGGGGTCTTTTATGATTTTTTTGAGCATATTTCATCCAAGCTACCTAGAGGGGGTGATGATACCATGATATGCAATTGAATCGTAGTGGTGTTTTTGATGTGCGCTCTTTCTATTTTTCATTGCTAGCAGCCCCGATGGTGTCTTTGTTTTAGGAAGAGTATTTGGTGTGTTAAGGTACCTTAAAAGGAGGCTTTCTTCTTATGGACAGCTGCTAGGGGTGGGATTCTTACGATAGACAACCTTGTTAAGAAGCAGTTACCTCTTGTTAATTGGTGCTGCCTTTGTCGATGTGAAGAGGAAACTGTGGATCACTTATTGATCCATTGTAAGTATGCTCATACCTTGTGGAGTGAAGTCCTTCGTTTGTTTGGGGTTCAGTGGGTGATGCCAAAGAGTGTTGTTTCTCTTCTCTCTGCATGGTGGAATTGGTTGGGGAGTCACACTTCAAATGTGTGGAATATGGTTCCAACGTGTCTTATGTGGTTAATTTGGAAGGAGCGCAATGCCCGAACTTTTGAGGAATTGAGAGACTTGTAGACTGTGTGAAGTCTTTGCTATTTAGGACTTTGTTTGAATGGTCTTGATTTGGGGGTTTACGCATTGCCATTCTTTGTTTGAATTTCTTAATTCTGTTAGTCTCTCTTTTTGATTGATTTGTATTCTTTTTAGTGCAATGAGTTTACTATCGTAAATTCATTGTACTTTTATTATCAATAAAGTCTGTTATTACCTATCAAAAAAAAATGTTTCTTATTCATATTTTGAGATCAAAGATTTATAAACCCATCAAATTTCCTGTCATGCATGGGCTAGAACACAATTTCAAAAAAATCATACACTCAAAACTGGTCCTTGCAGTAATAAAAATCTGATAGTGAAAGAACATTAGAAAATTCTATATTGGTAAGGAAAGATCCTAAAATTAGTGTAAAAATATCACTAACCATTCTTTAAAGAGACAAAGCCCAAGTAAAATTTGATCTTCTATGTTCTCCCCCTGAGTTCAAGAAAAAATAACAGAGAGAAGATCAAAATAAATATATAATGAGTTTTAAGTCTGCAAAGGGATTGAAGCCTTCTCTCCAATCATAAAAACTATTAAGCTTAAAATGCTTTCTGAAACCAAAAACATAGCCATTTCCATGGAGATCCCATATAAGGACAACCAAGCAATGAGTTGCAAACAAAAGCAAGATCTACATCATATTAGAACAGCACCTTCCCACAATAAAATAATTCATGACAGCTAAAAATTGAAACAAAAAAAAGACATTTTGTTGAGTATGCTTCAAACAAAACAAAGATGGAGACTATTTCAAAGCAATATTGGGTCCTTTCTGCAAGAATTTAACGCAAAGTCAACCGTACAATTCATGAGTTGCCCGTTAATGGAAACTGAGACAGTGCCTTAAAGAGGACACCTAGTTGTCTTCTTAGCCAAACATAGCTCTGAGTACAAAAATCCAATCCAGCAGTAGATATAAATATAAATAGAAAAGACAAATAACTGATACAACAAACAAACATAATCTGGAACCAGAACAAACAGAACCCACTTGAAATTAATTAGGCTCAGTTTGGATGCCAAGAAAACCAGACAAAAATTGATATTTTAAATTCTTTTAATATCATATTCTATTGTATTCTGGTTTCCTCTATCATATTCTATTGTATTCTAGTTTCCTTGACTAAGTTAAACAATATCCCCCACCCCCAACCACCCAAAAAAGACGAAAATTTTACCATCAATAAAACTAAATTTTCTTTCTTTTCCACATTTTCTCAGTGACCAAACAGAATATAAAGGCATATAAAGTCCAAAAACAAATCTGATAACAAATATACAGAAACCACAGCATCAAAGGGAAAAAAAAAAAAAAAGGAAATACACTTTGTGGTTTCATGAATCCATCAATGCCGCACCGTTGCAATCGATTTTGAAGATGAATTCAGCCATGGTACCCACAAGGTGATGGCTAGTGGGGTCTGTTGGGGTTTTTTAAAATATTTATTTTGTTCATAGCATTTATTTATTTGTAGCACAGGTTCTTGGTTTATGATAGGTAATGTGGGCATGTAAGATATACTTAGATGCAGGCAAATCTGCAAAATCACCTACACAAACACCAAAAGAGAAAAAAGAAAAGAAAAGAAGGGAAAAAGAGAGTTTAAAATGAATGTTTGTGTGGTAATCATATTTGCATGGAGACAAATTCTAATTGCAGGTCTGGTCGCCTCCTCCTTTGAGTCTGTAAAATTTACAAAATAATAGATGCAATTCAAGCAAACACCAACTGATCTGATTTGTCTGTGATAAAATTAGAATGAAGAATATATGTTGAGATTATGCTATTTTTTTTTTTTTATTTCACAGATTAACAGCTTTCATAATACTTGAACAACTTAGACTTTTAAAAAGAAAAAAGTATAGACCAACCACAACAGATTAACAGCTTTCCTTAGTTTTTGAAAAGTTGGTCACCTCCTACAAATGTTTTCATTTTGAATTTCTCAACTCCAAATGTTTTCCTTGTTCATGGCAGTCAGTTGTTATTTTTCTAATACCATTTGCACTCCAATTTTCTTCGATTGAACAAAGACACGAAGAAAATGATAAGATGGAAAGAATGACATTAACACATTGAGATGTATGCAAGATCTACCTAAAAAACCCCTAACAATAACTACAATTAAGCAAAAAAAATTAGGTTAAAATTACAACTGAGTTCAAAAATAGAATCACAAATATTACATCACTTGAATTTCATGTTGATATAAATCTTAGGATACTTGGAATATCCTCTGACAAAACCGAATATTTAATGAAAAATATGGTATAAATAAACTAAAACAAAAATCCTCCGACAATTATAAAACCATAACCTAAATATAGAATATAAAAAAAAAAAAAAAAAAAGGAAATACACTTTGTGGTTTCATGAATCCATCAATGCTGCACCGTTGCAATCGATTTTGAAGATGAATTCAGCCATGGTACCCACAAGGTGATGGCTAGTGGGGTCTGTTGGGGTTTTTTAAAATATTTATTTTGTTCATAGCATTTATTTATTTGTAGCACGGGTTCTTGGTTTGTGATAGGTAATGTGGGCATGTAAGATATACTTAGATGCAGGCAAATCTGCAAAATCACCTACACAAACACCAAAAGAGAAAAAAGAAAAGAAAAGAAGGGAAAAAGAGAGTTTAAAATGAATGTTTGTGTGGTAATCATATTTGCTCAGTTTGGATGGAGACAAATTCTAATTGCAGGTCTGGTCGCCTCCTCCTTTGAGTCTGTAAAATTTACAAAATAATAGATGCAATTCAAGCAAACACCAACTGATCTGATTTGTCTGTGATAAAATTATAATGAAGAATATATGTTGAGATTATGCTATTTTTTTTTTTTTTATTTCACAGATTAACAGCTTTCATAATACTTGAACAACTTAGACTTTTAAAAAGAAAAAAGTGTAGACCAACCACAACAGATTAACAGCTTTCCTTAGTTTTTGAAAAGTTGGTCATCTCCTACAAATGTTTTCATTTTGAATTTCTCAACTCCAAATGTTTTCCTTGTTCATGGCAGTCAGTTGTTATTTTTCTAATACCATTTGCACTCCAATTTTCTTCGATTGAACAAAGACACAAAGAAAATGATAAGATGGAAAGAATGACATTAACACATTGAGATGTATGCAAGATCTACCTAAAAAACCCCTAACAATAACTACAATTAAGCAAAAAAAATTAGGTTAAAATTACAACTGAGTTCAAAAATAGAATCACAAATATTACATCACTTGAATTTCATGTTGATATAAATCTTAGGATACTTGGAATATCCTCTGACAAAACCGAATATTTAATGAAAAATATGGTATAAATAAACTAAAACAAAAATCCTCCGACAATTATAAAACCATAACCTAAATATAGAATATTAAATCTCTCATAATCTAAAAGAAAACAAAAAATAAAGTAAGTAACAAAAGGGTACAATAAAACGAAATTGAGAACAAGTTACCTTTGTTTCACTTTTTAATTCTTAGCACGAAACAAATTGCCAATCTAATTTTAAGAATGGAATACAATTTTAAAAAACTATAAAACCAAGCATTGTAAACAATCAAATCAACAGTTAAAAATATCTTAAGAAATAAATCTCTATCAAAACCTAAAAGTAAATAACATTATACTTTCAAATTTCACAGTTTTAACAAAGTGACAAATCCTTCAGATTTTTTCAAACAGAACCACTTAGGAGAAGCAAATGTAGTCAAATTTATTCAGTAAACTATATCAATAGGGTCAAGTTTCCAAATCAAAGAAACAGATGATGGAACCACTCAGGTTTATAAAAAAAAAAATTATTAATAAATACAAAAATTATAGCTTCTAAACTATTTATTCATAACCAATTCAGATGCGAGCATAACAGTTAGTATTACCTAGATATAGTCTTCTCGTTCTTCTTCTAGCCATCCTTTAGAATGTTATCTCGGATCTAGTGTGGCGCCAACATATTTGAGTCACCGATCTCTTTCAAATTAGAACAAATTTTAGTTCTATTGTCCAAAACAGCGAACTTGGAATGAGTATTTTGCTTCCTAGATCTTCTAGTAACCTTTGTTGGACACGCTTTTGATTCTCTCATCTACTCTTTGCTATCTAGGCATATTGAAAAATTAATAACAGATAACGGAAAAAATACTCAATATCAAAGCATCATAAATAAGGGGGTGGGAAATAATTGCATCAAGCATTTAAAAATAAAAAAATCTAAAGGTCTAAATCCACCTTTGCATTTGTGTTTAACCATTGTCATTCCACAGTTGCCACATTGCAATGAAATTTTCAATGTTAGACGTGAAATCAATGTCTATGGAAATATGGAAGCCCTACCAAAAGGTAAGCATAAACAATGAAACCAAGATTTTGAATCAGAAATTTAACAAAAACAAAATGATCAAAGATACCCATTGACAAAACAAAAAACAGAAAAAAAGATTTAATAATAATAATCACAGATCAGAATTTGGATTTTCAAAAGACATGAATTCAAAAGAACCATTCCCGAAAATACTCTCTGCTCCCTACGCTAATAGGAAATACCTGCTAACTTACTGTTAAATTAAGTGAAATAACGTGTTTTTTCATCTACAGTATAATTTTTCGATTTTTTAACTGTACATATTGTATAAGTTTAAGTGGGTATTTATCCTTCATGGCATAACATGAGACATTTTAATAAACCATCAACTTAATTGTTAGTATTATAACAGGGGGGCATTATTGAAATAATTTGGTTCCTTTCCTTTATATCTACATCTCTGTATCTTTCACTTTTTAAAATTTTGAAATATGCAGCAAAAACATGCATGTGCAGAATTTGGGTAGAAGCAAAAAAAAAAAAAGCTTGTAATGTCGAGTGCTCATAGGACCAGGACTAAACTGGTTTAAAATGTAAATTCAATGTTCAGCAAGCATTTGATTGTAATTTAAGCGGTTTTTTTTTAATATAGTGAGAGGCTTTCAAACGTTGTAGCCGTAAAAGTAAAAATTTTAAGATTACTGAAACGATGTATCATGCAGGTCTTTTTACTTAAAGTTGTAAATAATCTGCATATCAATAATCATGAACATATATAAAACTGATTTAGGAGTAACTAGTAAGCATTGTTTTAAGAAAATAACTCACTCAGAAAAGATGGATTGTGGTTAGGAATTTCAAAGATATTTCCTAAATACATCATCTCTCAATAGAAGATTAAATATGAAAATATTTAACCAAAAGACTAACATGTGCCACAAAATCAAGTGGCATTCAAGATGATTAGTGTTAGACTTCTATAAGATTAACGGAATGCAACGTCCGCATCTTAGAATTGAATAATACCGAAGATTGTCACACACATAGCACATTAAAAAACACATATACACAGGAGAAAAAACCAATAGATCATTTACTCAAAAAAACTCAGATGTCAAACACTTAAAAAGCAACAAAAGAAACACCACAAATTTATGCATAAATCCATGCCTATATAACTTTTAAATCATCCAAATGCAGCAATATTTGAAGCAATTTTAAGGATTTTTGCCTCCTCTTAGTGGCTCCCACTCCTCTTTCTTTCTTTCTTTTCTTTCTTTTTTTTTTTTTTTTTGTCTTTTTCAAATCTATTAATCATTCTGCAACATGAAAATCACAATCAATACGTATACGTCTCATCAAGCACAAATAACGTATTTGTTAATATTCTACTTGTCAATTGAAAACAGTCCAAAGTTTACTACCAACAACGTAGGAGTTATAGCCGTAACTGGAGACAGTGCTAACTTCCATAAATATATGTATCTTTTCCTTAAAAAGTCTGTAATTCCACACCCACAAAAAAAATAATAAATAAAAAATAAATAAATCCAAAAAAAAAAAAAATCTAGGTTATCTACTTGGACTACAAAAGCTAATTCCATCCAAACCAAGAAAAGAAGACAAATGGTACTTCATCCAAAAACGTTTTTTTTTAAAGAACATTATACTTTCAGATTTCAAAATCCAATAATTTCAATCCCCCTTACAAATAACAAAACAGGTAAGAGGGAAAACAAAACTCGACAATTAAAGTGAAATAATTAAGTTTAAAGGATTACTAACCGTTAAAACTCATGTAGGATTTCATTTGGTGGGTGTTTCCACTGATTTCAACAGATAGGGAGGAAAAGGTTTGAGTCAAAATTCCTAAATTGACAACAAACCATAATTGAAGAGAATATTAGGAAATAAAATTAATACCTCTAACTCTGCTTCTGCTGTGATGAAATTAGAGGCTATAGATTGTAGAAAGATTCCACATCATCTCTGCAGAAAAAGAAATTAAATGATTTAAATCGAAAAGAGACGAATTCAAAACAAACCCATTACTGAAAATACTAAATAAAAATAGTCACATATCAGAATTCTGAACCGGTTAGTTTTTTTTATATTGAGAAACTTAAAATCAATGTTTTAATGAACCTGAAACCTAGTAAGCATTCTCTTTCTTTACAGTGAAAACCCAAAAAAAAAAAATTAAAAATTAATTGTAGCAATCTATAAAACATAACAAAAGAAAATATGATTTAATAGGCTTATTGTAAATTAAATCGAGAAAGACAGATTTGGAGAGCAACCAAAAAATCAAATCAAAACCTAACGTAACCCAAATACCTAAACTTTCAATAATTGTACACTAAACTTATAGATTTGAAAGCATAAAACGTTAATTAAGGGCAACTTTCCTAATGTTATTAAAACAGGTAAAACAGAGATTATAATCACAGACCAAAGCATCCAAAGAAAGAGAATAAACAGCCAGGTTTTAATTCAAATTCGAATACGAAAGAGCACTGGTGAGATGTTCCAAGAAAATCAGTGCGCGTACCTTCGGAATACACAGTTGAAGAGAAGGGATGGGGCAGAAAACTCACACAATTTCGTCGATCTCTATCTCTTCCTCTTTCTCCACACGAGAAATGATATGTCTACAACATTTTTACAACAAATCCTAAGTGGCAGGTTGTTACTGGTTGTTATTGTTGGGACAAAAAAGTAATCTTAGTATTAGTTTCAAATTTGAACCAATAATAACTAACCACCTGTGATTTGTTGTAAAAATATTGTAAAATTGTTGTAGACGTAGCATTCCTCTTCTCCGCACAGCAGGTAAGTCTTTTGATGGTAATTTAAGCGGATTATTTTTCATTTATAAGTTTAACCCTTCAAAATTTTATCAAAAATTGAAAAAACTGTTTATCAAAAATTGACAGACGGTCAAAACAGTAAATTAATTTTTTTATTTTTTTATAAAATATTTTTTAAAATAGGTTATTAATATATGCAATAAGGACACACGTTAATAAATCTCTTTATTTATTTATAGTGAGAGGCTTTCAAACAGTGTTGTAGTAGTAAAAGTTAAAATTTTAAGATTACTCAAATGATGTATTGTGCGGGTCTTTTAACTTAAAGCGGTATATGTGCCAATTTTTAAAGTGGTCTTTTTTCTTAAATGGCAACATGACCTTAATTGCAAGGAAAGACTTCTATTATTTTATATGAGATTAAATTCTATGAAGATGAGGTGTAGAACCCGTGTTTTACAACATCCAATATCAGCATTTTACTTAAAATTCAATACATCTTATCACACCTAATAACATCTCAATAAATTTTCAATTTGATTTGATTTATATATGGGTATTATAATTGATTGAGTGTAATTGTGTTTATTCTTAAATATGTGATAAGATGATGTAGCATGTTGAGATTAGAAGGCTAAAACATGGGTTTTACACCACGTCTTTATAGAATTTAATCTCATTTTATATAGTACTAGCATTATGCCTGTGTGATGCATGGCTTAATCAAAATCCATATGCAAATAATTTTTTAATTAATTTACTTAAAATTGAATAATAAAATAGATAATAAAAATAAATGAATATTTTACTTTTAAGTTATATAATGAATGCATATTGTATGAGACTGAAAGTTCAAAATGTGTGTGAAACACTTTTGAACGTTTAGACCCCAAATTACAAAATATCAATCTAAGCTTATTATCAAACAATTAATGTACGAAACATGAACATAAGCTAAATACAGAATTAATAAACAATCTAAGCCAATTATAATCACATCCACAATAAAAAATAAAAGGCAAAGATAAAGGAAGAGAGATGCAAATACAAGGACAACACGTGATGTGTTATCGAAGAGAAAACCGAAGCCCTCGGTGTAAAACCTCTCCACCGCCCTCCAAGCAGTAAATAATCCACTAAAGAATGTAGTTAGGATACATGAACAGTAGAAGACCCTCCAAGCCTAATCTACCCAGTGTACCTAAACCCTCCAAGCTTCTTACTCCAACGAGGTTACACCGAACTTATTTCGTCTTTAGCTTACCGAATTCCTCTACTAAACCATAGCATCAACCAATAGTCATTGGTTCCTTCCAAACTACTTCCCTTAGCACCAAATGTACCTTCTTACAGACGTGGGTGTGATGAGAAAAGGATTTGGTCAATGACCTTTCAAGGATATATCAATGGAGAGAAAGAGAGTAGAGAAATTTGTAGAGTCTCTTAGTGAAGATTGGGGATGAGGCAATCTTTTTTTTCTCTAGGGTTTCTCTCACAAAATTCTCTCTGGAAACTCTCTTGATTTCGTAGGTATAAGGGTCTATATATAGTAGTGTGTGTTTAGAATACGAAGAGTCAATTTTTGCAAAATAGGGTAAGTTGGCAGCTTGACCTCACGGCTTGTTCAAGTCGCAAGTTCAAGTATCAATGGAGAGGAAGAGAGTAGAAGAATTTGTAGAGTCTCTTAGTGAAAATTGGGGATGAGACAATCTTTTTTTTCTCTAGAGTTTCTCTCACAAAATTCTCTCTGAAAACTCTCTTGATTTCGTGGGTATAAGAGTCTATATATAGTGGTGTGTGTTTGGAATACGAAGAGTCAATTTTTGCAAAATAGGGTAAGTTGACGGCTTGACCTCGCGGCTTGTTCAAGTCGCAAGTTCAAGTCGCGAGGTAAGGGCCTGGCCAGCCTGGGACTTTTGTCCTGTAATGCGATAGCTGGCGTAACCCTTCACCTTCCTGCATGCTTCTCATGTGCACAGCATTTGGAGGCTTGCAAGCCGCGAATCAGTCGCGAGTCCTAACTACAAATCTCTGCTTCTTTGCACAAGGATGAGTAATTCTTCACACTCTCTTCACACACTACCCTTACAAGAATCCCACCTAAATATAGGGTTACTAAGTGCTAAATTACAAGCAAATTAGCACAGAATAAAGCCAACAAGATGGTTGATAAATTTCAACCTTACAATCTCCCCATTTAGCTATTCCGTAATAAAACCCTAGAACAAACTCTAGACTTAACGCGTGAGTTGGGAACAGTTGGAAAACCCACTCACACCTAACTCTAAAATCTATGAAGCTTTTGAACCATAAGAATAAGAACTCCTGAAACACAACAACACAATAAGTTCATTGTATGCAGAAAACTTGTAATGCATATAGAGCAAGCACAATGCGATCAAGCACAATGGAATAAAGCAATAAACCATGGCAAGACCAAAATAAGTAATCACTATAAACAAGTGATTACAATATTCATTTACACTTGGAATGAACATCCGGACATTCAAGTTGACAAACACAAGGCACATCACTTAAATGACCAACACTCAACCAATGCACAGTTACAAGAAGTATGTGCATCTAGGAAAAATCCTACAAGGGCACAAGAGTGATAGTACTTAGAAGGAAATGCATAAAATTTAGTTGGAAGTACTGATTTAATAGGGCAAAAATGCTGCATAAAGCATGATACAAACCACAAAGGCTCATAAGTGTAAAGAAACAACCCTAAAAGCTTACAAAAGCAGCATGGGTACAAAACATAAACATAAACCTTAAAAACCTACAAAGGTAGCAGGTACAAACCAACACATAAAGTAAGATATGTTGAATAAACATCATAATATATACTGAGTAACTTCTGAAATAAAAGGTTATGCCAAAGAGCCACAAGTTAAACAAAGAACCACAAGTTGAACAAGTTAAACACTAGCAGACAAAAACAAAAGTATAATAATAATAACTCCCCCTTTTGCTATGCTTTCTATCACCTTGTCTATCTCCCCCTTTCTATGTGCATCTCCCCATTTTTGTCAGGAATAGCTAAAAGTTATCTTCAAGCTTTTGTTGTATAGCATCTAGCTGAGTCTCGATAGTTGTGAGTTGCATCTAAGTTTGATTGTGAAAGGAGTTGAGAAGCCGTTCTAGATCAGAAATCCGATGAAACACATTCTTGATGAAGTAACTTTGCTTAGGCATTTGAAATCCAGGAGGAACAGACGGAGTCCCAGTTGATTGAATAGGAGTAGCTGTAGCATGAGCAGATGGAGATGCATGTGTGGATGGCTCACTCTTAGGTTTTTTAGAGGAGTGACTTTTGCTTGCTTGAAGAGAGTACTGGGATATTGGTCGAGGACGAGATAGGAATCTCTCATCTGATGAAGGACTAACACCTTCACTAAGAACAATCTTCATGACTAGACTGCAGAATGGAAGAATTGTTCGTGTTGCTGAACGAGCCGATGTTTTCCCAATGATTTGAAATATATGAGCACAAATGTCAATCAGGGCACCAGTAATGAGGTCACACAGAAATTTAGCCCTTCCAAGATTGATGAAGGTAGTATTTGATAGTGGGTAGAGATTGGAGAACATGATCAGCTTTAAGGTTGTCAGTTCATGTGAAAATAATGCAGTGCTTATAGATGATCCTGTGCTTCCCACTTCATGTTCATTCCCAAGAACATGAAGGATGTCTTATGCCTGAAGTTCCCGGTCATCGTATGGAGTTCGATCCACATCTTTTGGTCTGGTGATGTGAAGAACCTTAGCAATGTAGTCTGCATTTATGGAAAATTTTGTTCCTCGTACCCAGCATTTCAATTTGACTCCTGTGTATCTAGCATTTGAGAAGAATTCCTTGACCAATTCTTTAGTTGGATCCTCAAAATTTCCAAATAAGTAAGCCCAATCTCTTTCTTCAAAGATCTTAGGGATAAACGTTGTCCCTAGGGTATCAAATTTGACAACTCTTTACACAATGGGAGAAGACTCTTTGAAGATGTCTGTGTAAGTCTTTGAGTTAGTAGGAGTCCTAAATCTCTCAGTGGTAGAGTCCTTGGATGACTTAGACGATAATCGTGTCCGTTTAGCAACCAAGGTTGACGGATCATCAATTACAATGCCTTTGCCTCTGGATGAACAATGGGTTATCTGCAACAAAGCCGACACACAGAAAAGAACCAAATACAATACCACAAGAAGCAAACATCAGATTGATTAGTTTCAATTATAAGTCAGTTACAGAAAAATGTACCCAAAATAGAGCAAATGACAAAGAAACAAGATATGATAAGTATGAAGTGAGCATGAAAACCCCAATACAGCAGCACACACAAGATATGGAGAGTGAAAAACAGTACAATGCTATCCACACAATACTTATATAAACTGATAAACCCAAGAACCACATTCAAATTAAAAAATGCCTAAATAGAAATAACTCTATCTAAGACAATACACATAACAAAGACTATCAATCCTGAAGCATAAACAAAATACATAATCGACTCAGCAACAAGAGAGACAACCCCAAACAAACATACCTAACATTTTAGGCAAACCCATGTTAGACCACATTATTATGAAGAACACAGATGCAACATTCTAAACAAGAAAGTAATGATCAAAACAGTAGGAATGAAGTAAAGGAAGGAAAAACCCGTACCTTTTTCTTGGTGTTTGATGAAGACATGATGCAAAAATGGAATCTTTTTTAGTGAGACTCGGAGTCTTTAAGAGAGAGAAATGAAGAAGACAATGAACAGTCACTGATATTCGAGGGAAAAACTGGAAAAAAAAATTTAAAACTATCTTTTAAATGCAAAACACATGTTTTTCGTGACTTAGTTAAGTCGCCAACCAATCGCCAGGGTAAGCCGTAAAACACTGTGAAGGTAAGAAACTTGAAAAAAAATTTCTAAGTATTTTTCGTGACTGGAAGGTCTACCCGCGAGATAGTCGCCAAGAGAGTTGCGAAAATCTCTGTGTACCCCTCGCAACTGGACCTTCCACCCGCGAACAAGTCGTCACATTGAGCCACGAAAACCATAAAAACTCAAATTTTGAAAAATTTTCTAAGTATTTTTCGCGACTATAACCATGACTTGCCAGTAAGCTGCGAAAAATCTCGGAGTAAGCTTGTGACTTGGGCATGCGACTAGACCTACCCGTGACTGAGTCGCCAAAACAAGGCAACACTGTTTTTGAAATTTTTGACAATTTTGTGAAAACAAAATACTTTCCAAAAACTAAATAAAACACTCAAAAATATTTTTGTGTTTGATCAACACAGATTGAACTTGTGAAAACACATTTAAACAAGTACAATCACACAAATGAATATGGCATTCATTGAACATAGACTTGTGTGTTATGTGTGAATATCAAAAGTGAGAAAGTCCTTAGTCTAATGTGAAGATTCAATGATCAATTCAATCAAGGCATACACAACTAGCACTAGATAATGTGATCCATCTCAATTATAGAAATGTGCATATATAACCTCCCACATAAACTTGAGTACAATTCTTTGAAACTTTTCATTTGGCTCTATTTTCAACATATCATTTGATCTTTTTGAAAAAACATATCTCATTGTGAGATTGATGCTTGAAATTTTCAATATTTCAATTTGAGGATTTAGCATTTGGCTTTTTGGGCATCATAAATTTTATTTTGGTCATTTTCGCTTTTTCCTAATCAAATACTAGTATGTGCGACAGACTTTTGTAACTTAATATATCTTTTCATTTGGAGATTTACATTTGGTGAGCTCTTTAAGTGTTGACACCCTATTTTGCAACCCGCATTTAACCTCACATGGAGGGTAAAATGGTACTTTCACTTTAAAAATAAGCATCTTGATTCTAGCCATTAGATCATTGGACTCATTTCACCAAAATGATCTTGATGTTGTAACGATCAAATCGACTGGTCATAAGCCCTAATCGGACCATTAGATTGAAAGTTATCATCAAATCAAGTTTTAATGACTAAGATGTACTATCACAAATTGAGTCTGACTATATGTGATTATGAACAATTGATTTCAATTGGTTATAGGAGTAATCAATTTGAGATCAATGATGTGTCATAATTTAATTGGTTAGGACTACATTTTATGGTGAGGTTGCATACACCTAATTAATTAGATAGTTAAACATTAATTATTCAATGAATAATTTGTGTAATTATTTTTTAATTAGAGTAAATTGGGAACCAATTAATTCTGAAATGGGAATGATTGGAGCCATTTAATGTTAATTGGGAGCTAATTTGGGACCTATTAATGTTAATTGTGCAGAAACCATTTTCTAACAAATGACCTCTGCTCACTATTTCATCAATATCTCTCAGAATATTTTGAATCTGTGAATGAGGTTAATTTTCACAGAAACTAGATATCCGGGGCTTCAATTTGAGCACAAGAACGAGACAATTCCGATCAGAATTGGGTTAGATATGATTTTTCTAAGTTGGCTCTACAAACTGTTATAGCAGCTACGGGAAAACCGAATTTTGGCTTGCTCCCCACTCCCACCAATCTCTCCATTTAATGCACCAGATTTTTCCCAAGGCTAAAATGAGGTCTAGGTTCATAATCCTTGTCAACCCTCATTAAATGGCCTTCCATTCATATTCCCTCCACTACCACTATATAAACCCTCCCCCTCCTTCATTCCAAGGCACCAAAAAATCCCCTCTCTTCTCCTCTCTTGAGTTCTAGTGAAGTTGAGTAGTCTTGTCATATCTTGGTCTTCTTGAGACTCAAGGTATTGAGTGAGACTCAATCTTCCTCTCCCAACTCTTCTTTTCCTCCACCCTAGGACCTCCCTCAAGAGTCTCCTCTTCCACCATATGGATCTTACATGAAGGTATAATCTCTTTCCCTAATTGTTTCTTGTGTTGCTATGATGAGAATTTAAGATTAAAGCATGATAATGATCATTTAAATTCCTTTGAATATGTTTGAATGTTCTTAGTTGTTCTAATATGTTCTTCACATGTTCTTGGTTGTTCATCACATGTTCATGCATATCACTAGTTTTAATCTTAAATCCATATCAAAAATATGAAAAACATGTTTGTTTAATAATTCTTTCAAATCCTTGACTCTAGGTTATCACCATCCACACA
>NW_027069594.1:66647-88163 GCF_002906115.3 Quercus suber | reverse complement strand
CTCTCTCTCTCTCTCTCTCTCTCTCTCTCTCTCTCTCTCTCTCTCTCTCTCTCTCTCTCTCTCTCTCTCTAAGGAAATGTATGATGTTTTGTAATAGGATAACTAGTCTTGTGAAATAATCATTTGATTATTTGGTTGCAAATTTATTATAAGTAATAGTTATTCCTTAGGAATAAATATTCCTTGAATCAAGTAACAACTGTTTCTTTTTTAAAAGATTGTAATAATTATTCCTTAGTATGTATGTGTAATAACTTTTAAAATTGATACATTTCCCAAATTTACACTTTCATTATGTACACAAAAATTATAAAATAAAAAGATAATCTCTCTCAAATTTAAAAAATATTCATTTTTAGGAAATAAAATTAAATAAATAAGATGTTTCATAAATATAGATCTTGAGTTCTATTCCAATGTTACAATTTATGGTTTTAGTTATTCCTTTGCAACATCTTTTATTTCATGATTCTTAAAAAAACATATTTTATTTTAGTAATAAAGATTACAATTCTTACTGCAATTATCTTAAGAAAAATTGAGTTGGTACTTGGGTTGCTTGGTAGGTGAGAAGAGACCAAAATGTTTCTCAGTTTCCGCTGGACCCTTTTGGTCTTCATTGAACGGAGCAAACAAGTATGTTTCTAATGGTTCAGGCCTCTTCGGAGTCCCATTGTTCACATGACTAATCAAATTCTTGTAGTAAGTGCCTGCATTGTCAACTGTAGCTGCTACACCACTGTCGGATGGCCAACCAGTCTCTGTTACAATGACAGTCAAATTGCCCGCACCAATCTTCTCAAGAGCAGAATAGAGAGAATCCATCATTGCATCAAAGAAATTTTGGTACCCTAAGTTACCATCTTGTACCACAACCCCTGATGAATTTAATAAGGCATAATCAAGCTTAACGTCTGTTGGGTCACTTAAGTAGGCAAAATATGGGTACACATTGGCAAGAAGTGGTGCCTTAGTGCTTACTAGGAAGCTAGCGATTGCATTTATGTATGCACTTGCATTGTCACTAAAGGAGCCTGAAGATGGAGGGTAAGTAATGACATGTCTATTACTGTAGAAACTTTGATTTGGGTTGGAAAATTAGAAGATGTAACTGCATTGTATAAATTTTGCATGGCTGGTCCAACATATTGGGCTAATGGATCACTGGGTTTTATTTCATTCCCAACAGCAATGTAACTAATATTGACATCAGGCAAGTAGGGACTTATGTTTGTTTGCACCCGACCATTTGCAGCTCCAGGACTAGTGGCAAGGCCTTGAAGGTCATTGTTGACAACTCCAACAATGACCGATATGTTGGATCCTTTTAGGGCTTGGAGGGTTGCTTGATTTGGATCGAAAATCCTCATTTTCCCTATGCCACTTATTTTGTATAGGGCTATTACTTCAGTTGCAGGTGGTAAATCATCGGCAATTGTTCCATAATTTACACCTATAGATTGTACAGCTACAACAAATAGCACCGATATAATAAACAAGTTAATTAACACCAAAGATAAATTTGTTTGCAGGAAATGTATAGATATCCAATGGAGTTGCGACATATAGAATCAAGATAAAAAAAAACTAGTTATATTTAACACCAATGGTAGATTTGTTTAAGAAATGTATACAGCCTAGTTGATATGTAAGCTCAAACCAAAGTTTTCAGTGTTTAAGCACTAAAAATTGTAGCCAAAAAAAGAAAAGTGTTTGGCAAGATTTTTTGATCAGGAGTGTTTGAGTCACATTTTTTAATTAACGATGTTTAAACACTCTTTTTTTTGAGAAACAAATACACACACACACAAGAAGAGGAAAAAGGATTCTAATATAAAGGTACACTACAACTCCACTCAAAAGTCATGATAACTTTTGAAAATACATTCAGTGTAGTTTTTAGCTTTTGAGTAACATTGCTCAATAACATTGTTGTAAATATTTTGAAAATCATGAGACCTACTAATAAGACTACACACATACTTTTTCTTTTCTCTAACCTGCATGGCTTTGTTTTTTTCTTTCTTCTTTCTTAAAAATTATGGGACCTACTAATAATTACCAACTTTTAAAAAAATACACACTCATACCAAATATACAATTATATATGTGTGCGTGTGTGTGTGTGTGTGTGTGTGTGTGTGTGTGTGTGTGTTCATATTTTAAATTAGGTTATCTGAAACATGGGATTAAACACATTTTTTGCATTATAGATACTTTAAATGTGTTCATTCTCAAAAAAAAAAAAGATACTTTAAATGTGTTTTTACAAAACCTTTTATACTACAATTTTCACATCATTTTGAACAACAATTCTTGAGCACCACTACCAAACAGGTCCATAGGTATTTTTTTTTAGAAGAAAATGTAAAGGTATTCAGCGGATTTAAATCCTTTGGAGTTCTTAGGATAACATATGTACTTTATAAACTCTTATCTAATCCTTTGGAGTTCTTAGGATAACACATGTACTTTATAAATCTTATCTATTTGTTTTTTGCCATATGATCAATAATTTAAATTGGTACAAAACCTTTGGTTAAATAGTACTTAAATTATAAAATCTAATACTTTTATTTTAAAAAAAGATGGATAAAATTGTAAGAGTTCCATAGTGGAGTTACCCTAAAACCTCTAATAAAGGATTATAAGTTTGTAATTATGTACACAATAATTAGAAGTCTACAAAAACTTGGTAAAAACCATAGTTAGTAAGGAATGTGGGAACAAATAGCACTATGTTATTGTACTTCAAGAGTACCTAATAATTAGACAATAAATTACTAATATATTTAGAGTCATTTAGGAAATCTAAAAGAGTTCAGCTGCTTTCTTAGATTACCTCAAGGATGTATTATTGGCCAAGATTTGTATAATTTTAATTATCATTAATTAAAAAACACAAAATTTCCCTTCTATCATATATATGTTACATCGCAAAGAATATAATGCAAACCTGTATTCTAAGCCATCAAAAAGTAGTATTAATATCAGGCATGCGTAACTGTACATTGTGAATGCAATACAAATAATAATACCATACAAACAACCAATCAGTCATACCTGATTTTCCTTCGCTTGTTATCAATAGCAGTAGTAATAAGGCAGCTGAAAGTTCAAAATGCGTGTAAAACACCTTTGAACGTTTAGACCCCCAATTACAAAAGATCAATTCAAGCTTATAATCAAACAATTAACGTGCGAAAAATGAACATAAGCCAAACACAGAATTGATAAACAATCTAAGCCAATTATAATCACATCCACAACAGAAAATAAAAAGCAAAGATAAAGGAAGAGAGATGCAAACATAAGGACAACACGCGATGTGTTATCGAAGAGGAAACTGAAGCACTCGGTGTAAAACCTCTCTACCGCCCTCCAAGCGATAAATAATCCACTAAAGAATGTAGTTGGGATACATGAACAGCAGAAGACCCTACAAGTCTAATCTACCCAGTGTACCTAAGCCCTCCAAGCTTCTTGCTTCAACGAGGTTGCGCCGAACCTATTTCTTCTTTAACTTACCGGATTTCGCTATACACCATAGAATCTACCAATAGTCATTGGTCCCTTCCAAACTGCTTCCCTTAGCACCAAATGTACCTTCTCACAAACGTGGGTGTGATGAGAAAATGATTTGGTCAATAGCTTCTCAAGGATGTATCAATGGAGAGGAAGAGAGTAGAGGAATTTGTAGAGTCTCTTAGTGAAGATTGGGGATGAGGCAATCTTGTTTTTCTCTAGGGTTTCTCTCACAAAATTCTATTTGGAAGTTCTATTGATTTCATGGGTATAAGAGTCTATATATAGTGGTGTGTTTAGAATACGAAGAATCAGTTTTTTGCCAAACAGGGTAATTTGGCGGCTTGACCTCGTGGCTTGTCCAAGTTGCGAGTTTAAGTCACGAGGTAATGGCCTGGCCAGCCTGAGACTTTTTGTCCTGTAATGCGACAGTTGCGTGACCCTTCACCTTCCGCATGCTTCTCACGTGCATAGCATTTGGCGGCTTGCAAGCCGCAAGTCATCACAAGTGCTAGCCGCGAATCTCTGCTTCTTTGCACAAGGATGAGCAATTCTTCACACACTACCCTTACAAGAATCCTACCTAAATACAAGGTTACTAAGTACTAAATTACAAGCAAATTGGCACGGAATAAAGCAACAAGATGGTTGATAAATTTCAACCTTACAGAGACTAAAATGCATATAATAATAATAATAATTGAATGAAAATGGTAGAGATGCCTTAAAAAATATATAAAAGGATTTTGAATAATCATTGAACTTTAAAGCTCAAAATCAAGTTTTTTTTTTTTTTTGGAGAAAAACTTAGGGTTAAGACCTTGGTAATAAGTTTGTATTGATAATTGAAAAACAATTTGAACAACCATTTTATTATTTAATCTCATCCTCTATCTCTGTATTATTGACAAAAAAAAAAAAAAAGTCAGCAATATATATATATATATTATTATATAGACACATGTTTGTGTGTGGCGGGTTTGATAATGACCACAGTCATATTTATAATTTATAAATTCTCTATTTGATTTTAAAAGAAAAAACATGTTAAGTTAATACAAACTTGTATCCATCATACCTTGCATTTTAGCACACATCCATCACCTATATACCATTTAGGTGGCACCAATGAGATCCAGCTAAGGTAAGGAATTTCGTGTCGCGCATCTTCAGTCTTCACTACTATGCACAAAGATACCATACAAAGCAATGAATGATACTAATTTTTTTTTTTTTTTTAATTCCTCCTCCAACTTTGTTAAAGGTGAATTAATATTGTTGGTGGTGCATGAACTCATCCTCACACTACTTGCATAGTTATTTAGCCAAATGTAAGTGCTTGCACTCCAAAGGAAACTAATTAAAAGATAAATTAAGAGAGCAATATAAGCGGAATAGATTAGAGGATTAACTCTTCTGCATTTACTAGAAAGGAAGTAGAGCTAGATCCAAAAACTTTCCTTACCATTTCCTCAAAAAAGATAAAACTTTACATACTAATTTTTAATACCAAAATGAAATGAATACAATTCATAAATGATTTTTGTGTAGTTAATATATATTAATGATGGGCTGGCTTCAAAAAAAATCAACTAAAAAAAGTGATGGTGCTGCAATCTATTTATTTTGGTGATAAGATTTTATTTACTCTTAATAATAAAAACTTAGAAATTATAGGAGAAGATGATAAGAGCAAAAAAAAATTATATCTATTTTTTTAATAAAAAAATTATTTGGCATTAATTTTTTCTATATAATTTTTTGAAAAACAATAACTATTTTTGTCATTTAAAAATAAATATTGTTGTCACTTTTTATACTTTATTGCCCGGGGGGGGGGGGGTGGGGGACCTACAACCTACCATGGAAACTTTATTTTCTGGCCAATAAGTAAATCAAAGAAAAAAAAAAAAAAAAAAACAAACAAACAAACAAAATAAAATGAAGAAGAAGAGGAAGAGGAGGAGAAATACATACCTTGCTTTGCGGATTAAGGGAGCAACAATATTAATGAGAAGTATTTTGATTGCCTAACCGAGAGTTTATAATTCTATTTATATATGAATTACTATTATACAAAATTGTTTCAAATACAGATTGCCTTTTTTACACGGTGTTTATCTAAAAAGTAAAAACTTATCAATATAAGATTTTAGATAAACACAGCTCAAAGGGCTTTATCATTATCCATTGAATTGCTAGGCTTTATCATTATCTTGTAGCATGTTTGGTGATGAAGCTTTCTTGATATCTCAAAAGAAAATAAGAAAAGTTGAAACTTGAAAGATCTCACGTTTTCATTGGAATTTAAAGAAAAAGAAGGTTTTTTTTTTTTTTTTTTTTATAAATTTTAGAAAAGAAGTTAATATGAATATAGCATAGGTTGCATATTTTGTTAAAACAATTACTCTTCCTTTATCCAAAGTGATTAATAAGATCAAAAAATTATTGTTTTTATCTAAAACATTACTTCAATTCAGTCAAGCCACTTGGCACAGTTTCTAAGCCTTTACTGCAATTTGGTGAAGCCACTTGGCGCAACCATGGCTTCTAAGCTCAACTTTTATTATATAGTATAGTATATGATATGATACTAGTCGCTAACCCGTGTGATACACGGGAAATCTATTGAATATGAGAAGTTGTATTATGCCTAACAATCTTGATGCAAGGATCATCCTCCTATAATCGCATTTATTTTCTTTAAAAGTGCATGCCAACCTCCTCTACAATGCAAGAAGACGTGAATGATAGAACCTACAATATGATATAATTCAGTGCTTAGCACCCTGTGTAATTATGAACTCAAATTCATTGGTTCAAACTTTCAATACCATTATGGTTTTACATGCAACAACTGCTCTGTATATGACAACCTTTCCTTAAAAAATAGCAACTAACAAAAGCATTTGACAAAGGGAAGGAAATCCTAAATGACAACTGTTCCTAGAAGATTTGCCAACTTATGCAAGGAACTTTTGTAAAAAGGCAAATTTGATTTAGACAACACACATAAAAAAAAGTTATAGTGTGTTGTGGGACTTTGAATGCACCCGACCATGAGAAAATGTGGTATCCCTGTCACATAGGTCTTTAACAATGAGGGATTCTGCTTCCTTGAATTCTCCCAAGAAAGTGCATTATTCCTCTGCAATTTCAGGCTTTTTATCAAAATGATACTTTAATCATAGTGTTCTTTCCTGGTCAGGGGTATCAAAATTAGTATGATGGTGATTAGTGAGGAATGATTGAGGCTTGACTACTAATATGACAAAGAAATTGTATGTAAAATAATATGAAGGGGATGATGCATTTGTCAATATTCTTATGCGTACATGTTCCCTTTTTACATATTTTCACTGTAAATCAGTTTTAATTCTTCACAGCACTGAGACAAACCAGGCCTAGTTGATCTCAACTTAACTATTCTTTTCCAACTACTTTATGCAGATTCTTTAGTCAGTCAGCTCTAGAAATCTAGTCTAAACCAACGTATATTCATAAACCGTAAAAATAAAAAATAAAAAAAATCTATGGAAGAATGGAAGGTTAAATTTATTCCCTGTAGGGATAAGGGCCCAAAAATCGTACATTGGGTCTTGGGCCTTGGCCGAGGATGTTGGATGGTTCGAGGACGAATAAACAATAGTGGGGGTGTTAAGATCAGAACCCCATGAGTAAGATACAAGCAGAAAGGCTGGAAAGGTGGTCTGAGGAGCCAGTATCTCCTCGGATGAACAAAGCACATATCAAAGGTATATCATGTTGATTAGAGTGACCTTCCAGGAGGTTCTACTGATAGGGATGGGTATTATAAACGTACAAGAAGGGAGGAGGCTCAGAGGTATCTAAGAAAAAGTTGTTGTCACTGCATTGAATGCTTTGCAGCTAACTTTCTTGCCGCATTTATGTGGAGAAAACCCCTGAACAGTGATACCTAGGCTATCCCAACTCACAAAAGGTCAAAGGGGATGTCTGATGGGACAGGTACTCGAGTAACAACCCAGATGATCAACAAATGGAGGGCCAAGATCAATCAGTGGGGATATATAATGTAAGGAACCCCTTAGGGAAAAGATATCGAAAAATCAAGAAAGAAACACTATAGCAATCAAGAACCAAACTTGTAACAGTACTTAAGAAGAATATATAAGAACAGTCTCCTCAGACTTTGCCGATGACTTTTTTCTTCAGTTTGAACTTGTTTATTTTCACTCTTTTGTCATCAAGATCTACCTAATTCGTTGTTTGGTTAACTAAAGCCTAGTTTTCTAACTCATTCTTTACAAATTCATTATTTTGGGTTTTTTGGGCCTAAGTCCATTCATACCTTGGGCTAGGAATTCAAATCTAGTCCTTACACTCCCAATCACAACTTTTTTCATATTTGTAAAGGTAGAATGTTGTGATTCTAGCAACATTACTTTAACATAACACCATTTTTAAACCAAACTTGGTTGCATGCACTAGCCAAGTTTGCTGCTTGTCAAAAAATTTTGTAATAATTCCTTATGAGATATTTTCATTTTAGCACCCAAAAAAAAATGGCTTTTTTATTTTACTTGAGAACTACTAAAATTTATATATAAGTCTAAATTTGTTGTTTGCATTAAACCCGAAAGCTCAAAGTTTCTTCAACAAGGTATAAATTCATAAATATATATTAATACGGGTGTGGGCACAAGGGAGTACACCTCGGCCGAGTAGATCGTAGTGAAGAAAAATGGAGTCGCCACCTAAATTAGGTCTAGGAACCATATTGGGCCTTTTGGGTCAATCACTTACATGCATAGGTCTGCATACCAATTTTGTGGGTACGGGTTGGGAAGGTGTTAGACACCCAAGACCATCCGGCTTGTGGGCCAGCCTCCATTATATGTTACTATGTCATATTTAATTAAAGAGTTTATTAAAAGAGCCATAATTCTTAACCTAAACATATATCATGCACTTAAGGAAATAACACACACAACATATTAAAGATCACATCACAACATAAAAGGAAACAAATAAAACACAATCAAACATATACTAAAAAGGAAAAGATAACAATTAAATCACAAACAAAAGGAAAGATTATAAAATAAACCAAACATGGCAAAAATATTCAAACAAATATGGAAAATAATTAAACATAAATAATTAACCTAAAACAAAGTCAAACAGAATCAAATTACATGTGAAAAATGATTAAAATAAATAAAAACAAGATTTTGCCTAATATGGGTTCAGGGTGCATATGCATACTCAACTATGCGTATGCATGGTTAAACCATGCGCACACATACTCAAAGATGCTTACGCATCCTTTAGCACAGATTCAAAAAATTACATTTTTACAGACAAAATCAATCAAAGCTATAAACATAGAAATCAAATAAGCATGTTAGAACCCTAAACGCTAAACTAACATAAAGGAAACAAAACAAAGCATCAACATAAATAAATAACCACAAGCAAACCAAATGAATATCCTAAACACACATAAAGTAAATAACATGTTAAAATTTACATAGAACTAAAATAATATAACAAGAACAACTAAAATATATTATAAACAACCTAAAATCATTAAAACATGGATAAAAAGACCATAACATCAATCAAATATGGTAAGAACACTTAAGATAACATCAAACAAAGAATCATGTGAATCCTATGTAGCAAAGTGACAAATCATGGGAAAGAGACTCACCTTGCTTTAGAATCACAAATTTGAGATTGTTTAACCAATCCCTCAGTGCCTACAACACGAAGATTAGATTGAGGGAATAAGAATAATTAAAGAACACAATAATAATTAGTAATCATAACTCAAGAACAAAATGTTTTGAAAAGGTTTTAGAAAACAACTTGGAAAACAAACTTTCTACCTTAGAACTAACTAAAGAAAGGTTTTAATTTTGTAAAAAAAACGTGCTAAGGTATTTCCCTAGTGTTTTGAAAAGAGAAAATAGGTTTTTAGAGCCAAAAAAATACTCTCTTTAGCTAGGGTCTTGATTGGAAACATAAGATGAGTATTTATAAGTTAAAATTAGGGTTTTTGGGGCTTTTTAATGGCCTTTGGATGTTCCCAAGGGTCTAGGGGCTGGTCCATATTAAAGAATTATATTTTGGGCCCTAAAAAATTGAAGTTCCACTGCCCAGAAAATCGGCCTACGTATGCATCTTTTGAGAGTGCGCACGCACCCTTGATTCATGCATAAGCATGCCCTAATTCTTGACAGTTTTGATGGCCTGACTTCAAACAGTTATAAATTACTCAATATAAATTTAAATTAGGAAAAATTTATGTTCAAATTGAAGCCCAGTATGTCTACTTTTCAATGAAATAAACCTCACTCAAAAATTCTTTATAAATCAAAAGGTACGGTCAAAACAATGAGCAAATGTCATTTTTCAAAATCGTTTTCAACACGATTTGAGTACTTTTGAGTTGTGATTACTTTCAAACTATTGTGAACTCTTTAAATACCCTTAGTTGACATATGTCAAGCTCATCATTGGTAGGGCCGGGGACCAAAATTTATTAATGGGTACAAAATAAGGTGTCTACAAGGGGTCACAATTTGTGTTCACATATCGTGTTGACTCATGAGTTTTCAATTATGTAACGTCCAATATGGTGTGCATTGTTAAGCATTGTGGAGTTTATGATGTGGATTGTTGAATCCATGATGAAGACCCTAGAATGGTTTGAGGAAAGAACATTGTCTAGATTTTCAACACCTTTCAATCGATCGAGAATCATGTGACCTAATTCTAATATGGCCTAGTAATTCGTATGTTTCAACTCTAATTCGTGCCCTACATGCTAGACTATATAAGGACACATTATGGACAATCAAAACAAGAGAGAAAGAGCACTTTGCCACACAAATAAAGTTTCAAACCTATTTCTCTCTATTTTCACTATCAAATTAGAGTGCAAAAAGAAAATCTAAAGATAGTATCCTTGAAGATTGGTGATCAGGGCTAAAGTTTTATCTCAAACTTCCTGAAGTAAAATAAAATTTCAAGTGGTTTTCGGAGTCAATTAGAAGTTTCGGTCATAAACATGAGTGTGTCATCCATAAAGGCATCCATTTATTGAAGAGTTCAAAGTTTTTGGAGTAGTAGAAGGTTTCTACTGTAAGCTCATCTATGGTTTGTAGAGTCTAAGTATAAAGGTTTTATAATAAATTATAAAACTTCTCTTAATATAGTGCATTGTCTTTTTAGGGAAGGTTTCCCCCATAATGGGTTTTTCCTTAGATAATTTTCCTTGGGTTTTCCACTTCATCACCATGTCAACACCTCCATTGTGATTGATTTTATGCTATTAGTTTCACCATATTTGATATGCCATATAATATATGTTCTAACAGTCACATACATAATTGATAATTTGGCCTAACTAGATTAATTTGAATAACTTTGTTAATTTATTATGAAATCAAAAACCGGAATCTAAATAACTCAACAAACTAATAGGTCAACATGAACACAACACGCTTATTAATCATGTTAAGAACCCTTGACCCTAACACAGCCTATTTATTAAACAAGTAACACAACACGACTTGCATAACTTGGTTGATAAATAGAATGTATTACAGTCAATATGACTTGACACGACCCATTAGATTAATGAGTCATGTAACCAGCTAAACATGTTTTTGTGACATAAATAATTTGTCAGCAATATTCTCATATTTCATTGAATGTATGCAATAAATCTAAATTCCACACAAATTAACAATTTAAATATGAGTGCTTTCCAAAAAAAAAAAAAACATAACTAAAATATGATTAAAACCGTAAATCTATAAAATAAAATAAAAAAAGGAAATAATTGTCTTTCTTAAAAATGATTTACAAACTCCAAAAGAGATTTGGTTAATAGTTGTCCAAGACTCCAAGTTTCATGTTGAAGTTCAACCAAATCACCTTCTTCATCATCTAAGTTAATTTCATCAATAGGTTCACAAATCTTTCATGAATTTTGATTTTCATAATTTTTATTATAGTTTCTCCTTGGTTTTCACAATAGACTCTGACAAAGTGTGGACATGTACAAAGGAGCCCAATAATTTTCATATGTTTGAGACTATATAAAGAACTAGTAAGGGTTGCACATGCAAGGCACATGTTGCCCTTGAGTGAGAAAAGTTAAGATAGAATTTTTTTATTTATTTAAATCTAGAATAGTTATTTAACATGTGGCTATCTATTTAGTATGATAATTTCTTAGGAGAAGGTATTTGGTATCAAATGATACCATGTTAGCAATATCAAAATCGAATAAGTATGAGACATGTTAGTAAAAAATAACTAACCCACTAACAATTGAAAGACATGTGTTAGTGGGTAGTTATTTTTGCACACGTCTTTTGTTTATTGAATTTTGATATGGATGACGTGGTATCATTTGATACGAAATACTTTTTCATTTCTTAGAAACTACTTACTAAAGACAGTATCTACTCTCTCTCTCTCTCTCACACACACACACAAAACCTACTAAAAATGATAACAAATGTCGTTATCTTTCAACAATTAACAACTAAGTTTTGATAAAGCATTGTACAATATTTAAGTTTTAGCAATAAACGATGACATATGCTACAATTAAAACTCCTCATCAAATTAAATACCTACAACCGTTTGCATTGAATATTTTGTTATTCATACTTCCTTCTTTATCATTTTATTTTATGAGTCTAACTACGATGCTTAGCTTACTTAATACCACTGCACAACCTTAGTGCGATGGTCGCTCCACAAGTATAAATGTTTGTGGAGTGTGGGGGGCAAGGGCCGGGGTTCAAATCTCCAGGAGGGAGCTTCACACACTTACACACTTAGATTAGGCTAGAGTAGAATTCTATCTTGTATAAATAAATAAAAAAGCTTTCTTAATTCTTAATCAACACCTTTTTAAGAAAGAAAATAAATAAGTAAAATAACAAAATAACAAAAGACATATGTCATTAAAGTATTTATTAGATAAAATTATAAATCTACAAGATTTAAACCACTAATAAATTAGTATTCTTTAGGTAACAAATAGAATACCATACATCATCTTTTTTACTTTCTAAGTATGACTAACACATAAAACTCAACATACATGAAGAAAATTTTTGGGACATTAAAATTTAATGAGGCATTTTAGTTATTGTACAATGAAATATTCTAGGTATCATAAGATTTTGTTAGGGTTTAACTAAGAGAGTAATAATAGGAACTATATACTTGTCTACAAAGTATAAAGGTGGAAATTATTCAACTTTAAAATTGGAGGGGATGAAACTACCCCAAACATAAAGGGGGAAAATACTTTTTTCCAAAATTATTTTTTGTTGGTAAAACTGTGTGTTTTTTACTTTAAACAATGTGTTAAAAAAAAAAAAAAAAAAAAAAAAAAAAAAAAAAAAAANAAAAATCTTATTTCATATCAAATTATCAAGTTTGAATTGGTAGGAAATTTGACATGCGTGTTAAGAATATAAAGAACATGCAATCCAATGGTTACATGTTCTTTTGCATTGCAAGCTAGCCTCCTCTCTTCCGTTCAGATTCTCCTTCTCAAGCTCTTTCAGCCTTCAAGTGCAACTAAAGCCAGCCTTCCAAACCCAAGGTAAGAATTCTGATTTGCTCTTCAATTGAAAATCTACTTACCCAGTTATTACTTCCTATGTACTGTTCTCTCTCCACTTCAATTGTTCATGGAATTTTGTTTGTGGTTGTGGGTGATCAGCTTTGGTGTTTTGGGTTGCTGTGGCTGAATGGTTGGCCTTTGGTTTGCTAGCATTTAAAGGGTTTTTTTTTTTTTTTCTTTCTTTCTTTAGGTTCTGGCTATTTAAGGTGGAAAATTTATTTGTCCATCTTGGTTTTGAAGAAAAATTGGGGTTTGGATAGTTTGGGTTGTTGTCCTTGACGCAATTAATGAAATAGCTACTGCTGTATGGGAAGTATAGGTATTGAGGTTCCTTTCTACTTTGAAGGCCTTGATTTGGGGATTTTGAATTTGATCTTAATATTGATGATAATGTGTGGTCTGTGTAAAAAATTTAAAAAAAAAAAAAAGGAAAAAAAATGTATATATACACACAGACATTAATATCTGATGAATGTCAACTTTGGTGTTAGTTTGCATCTTGGTTCTTTTACAAAAAGGCCATCAATTTTGGTTTGTTTACTTCTGTTTACTCTTGACTGCTTAGAATGGTCCTCAGCCACATGGTAAGGTTGTTTTTGCTCACTTGGTAGGGACGTAAACCTATTTGCTACTTTACGTATAGAAGATATTTGAGAAAAAGCCACGCCCAAAGTAGTAGTAGAAGTAGGCGAATTGTTAACAAGTTGTAACTACTTTTTGAACATGAATAATTCATTACAATGGAGAGTTCACTTTTTGAATTTTTACAATTATATAGTTCATGTAAAGTTAGAAAGCTTTTTTTATGTATAAACTATACTTTCACAAGAATTTTGCTTGTGCATTGCATGGGTTAGCGACTATTATTTCTTTGTTGATTGGTTATTTGCTAATAGTACCCTATAAAAGGAGGGGGAAAGGATTTTTTCAGTGAGGCCAGCCAAAATAAGCTCAAAAAGCTGGGTGTTTTGGGCTTGCCAAACACACCTGTGCAAAAGTTTTATTCACTATATATGTAATTTAGCCATGAGCTATAGATGTAATCATGCATGTTGAAGTTACAAGATTGTCATATTTAATTTGCTCGCCTTTTCTTTTTATCAGGGAGGATTTGATATGATCTGCAGTGGAAAGACAAGATTGAAACTCCAGAGTAGTTAAGATTCTTTATATATATATATATATATATATATATTTAAATTTTGTTTGGCTTATTTATTGACTTTCTACCAAGTTTCTATGCGCTAAGACTAACTACTTGCAACTGGATATGATTTTCAGTTTAAGCAAGCTGAAGAAACAACATTGAAGCTAGATTTAGACGGGCATTAATATGTTGTTACTTATGCAGTGAGCCGCATCAAGTTCAGTTTCTACTCATTATAATGTCTATCAATATTGTATGCTTTGTTTGAGAGCTAGGTTGTGTTGCAAAGATGTTTGTATCATAAAATAGTTCATTTCCCAGCCTTTGTATTGATTAATAACAGCAACTGGATAAATGTGTGGCCTAGCAAAATGCCACATGTTGAAGTTATCATTTCTTTAAACTTTAAAGTTCACCTGTTAAGGCCACATGGAGCAGTTGTAAGTTATTAATGAAAATAGAATATGGACGCACTAATATAGGTGAGTGAGTAATGGGGGATAATTTGTCATAGACAATGGGAATTAAATTGTGAGAACCATGATTGGGGCTAGGGGGTTTGGTGTCATGGTGAAGAATAAGTTTTTATTTAATTTTTTGGCTATATTATTGTCATTTGCAAGGAATAGGATATTTTTGTGACAACTGAACGAGCGCCCTTTTCAATATTAATTGTTTAGTAATTGGTACCAATCAAGCTTTATACTCAACAGCAAAAATTCAATTCCTTAATTAAAAGATTAGTGTTATTCTATAAAAATTCAATTCCTAATATATTTGAATTATCATTGTAAATATGAGACTTTTTTTTTTCTTCGTTTGTTTGTGTTTGGATTTAATTTAAGTTTATGTGTTGAGTTTTTATTAATTGTAATTTAAGTTTCATTGATATTTTTTTTAATTTAGTAATTTAATGTTTCATATCAAAAATAGGAATTTTTGAGATTGGAATTTAATGTACAACCAAAGAGGAAGAAACAAAGAATTTTTAAAATTTTCATATTCCACCATGAATAAGAATTCAAATATCCTATATGCTAGTTATAGTAAAGATCAACCCCCATTGTGTAGCACTATAAAGTTTTGAAATTTTTGGAGGTTGGTGAAGTGGACAATGTAGACAAAGTACAAAACTTAGAATTACTTATTTTAATTTTGGGTTTTATTTTTTGATGTGGAGGCTTAGTTGGCCACTAATGTAGCACGGAAATTTTTTTTTTTTTTAATTTTTATTATTGCTCCGTTTGATACATTAGGTTTTTCTATTTAAGATAATTAGATTTGAATCTTGTGTACGTCAAAAATAAATTAATTGATATCTTGAATTAAGGGAAAAATACCCATACACCCCTTAAACTTTCAACTACCGGCCAAAAGACTCTCTCAACTTTTTTATTGGCCAATTTACTCCTTAAATTATTTACAATTGTCAAATCAATACTTCAGTTAGTCACACGTTAAAATACTAACGGAATAAGCACATGTCACTCACGTGACTTTCATATACAAACATAAAAAAACCCCAAATGCCCAAAACCCAACGGAAAGAGGAGAAGAGAACCAGGTCCAGCAGAGAGAGAGAGAGAATCCATGCCGTTCAGAGCCACTGCCGAGCTTCTCTCCGTCGTCTTGCCACCCTTGTCCCAGCGGCGCCTTGGTGGCTCTGTCGCACTGTTTAGTTTGGGTGTGTCTCTCCCTTGCCAAGCTCCAACCATCTTTCTTCCTCAATTCGTTGCCGACCCAAGCCCTAAGCCCCAAGCCTCCATCGCTGACCCATTTTGGCGTTTGTGTTTCTGTTTCGGTATGGGTTTCGGCGTTTATGTTTCAGTGTGATTTCAAGCTGGGTTTTAAGCTTTGTTTGCATTTCAAGCGTGGGTTTCGGCCTCTCTCTACGTTTCGGGTTGGGTTTTTGCTGGTTGTTCTCAATCTGTGGGTTTCGATTTGGGTTGCTCATATTTCTACTCTTTTTTTTTTTTTTTTTCTAATTTGGGTTTTCTGCTTCATATTTTGCTCGTTTTTTCTGGTTTTTTTGCTCTTTTTTATTTATTTATTTATTTATTTGTTCTTCTTCACTGGTTCTTGATGGTTTTGGTCATAGTGGTGCGTTTGCCATTGGCGGTGGTTTTCAAATTGAACAGTGCGGCGAACCACCAAGGCATTGTCGGAACAGGTGCGAGACGGCAAAGAGAAGCTCGGTAGTGGCTCTAAACTGTGTGGATTCTCTCTCTGCCGCGACCTGGTTCTTCTTCTCTCTTTCCATTCCGTTGGTTTTGGACGTTTGGTTTTTTTTTTATTATGTTTGTATTTGAAAGTCACATGAGTGACATGTGCTCATTCAGTTAGTGTTTTATGTTGACTAACTAAAGTATTGATTTGGCAGTTGTGAATAGTTTAAGGAGTAAATTAGCCAATAAAAGAGTTGAGGGGAGTCTTTTGGCTAGTAATTGAAATTTATGGGGTGTATGAGCATTTTTCCCCTTGAATTAATGATTAAGATCAATTATAAAAGGAACTGATATCATAGGTTTCAAATTCTAACTTACCTATTAAAAATGTCCTTCAAATGATAACCTAATCCAGAATTTTGATTAATGTTTTCATACCAGGATCGTTCAATGAACTGAAAAAAAGGAGAGGTTCAAAATTTTTTAAAGTCAAACTGTTATTATGTCATAATTAATTTAATAATTATTTAATAAATAAGTAAATATAATAAATTAGAAATATAGAAAAAATTGACTAAAATAAGAAAATATGTAGGTACCCAAAATGTAATTTTATAAAAATAAATTATATATATTTTTATGAAGCCTACGTCTAAATTATGCCCATGCCTTAGACACAAATTAGACTAGCCCATGCCTTGATGCTCAAGCCTATTTGAACAGTCAACTTTCCAATGAAACTTAAAAGTGGTAAACAAAAAGATAAAAGACTTAAAAAGAAGAAGTTAGAAGTCTACTCATTAAATAATAGCTTAAATACAAAACAAAACCCAAGAAGAAAGTGGTTGGTCAATGAGTAGATGACAGCCAAGCATTACTTCACCATCTCCACCATCTGCAAAGCAACTCTAGAGTCCAGACACAGAAACTGAAACGGCAAAAGGCAAAAAACGCAGAAAAATGAGAGAGAAAGTGTGAGTGAGACAGAAAAGAAGAAGAGAGGTGATGCGATCTAAAAGGTCTAACAGCATCCCACGGTGGTTTGAAGCATCAACAATGGTGGTAAGTATCAAAAATAAAATCCATATCTAAACTGCAAGAACCGTCAACGGTTTTCAAGCCCGAGAGGTTCGATTGCGGTTTGCATGATTCACTGCTTTTCTTGCATAGGCCGGTTCTTAAGAGTTAAAAACCCATCTTGAAAAACGGTTTCCGATTAATCCAGTCTGACCGTATGGTCCAGTCCGAGTTTCACAACCTTGCTTATAATTTTGTGAGTAATGTAGGTTTATATAGTGTGGGTAAAGAAATAAGAAAAACACTCTTTAAAATCATCCAAGCAAAGAGTTTCGCAGGTTACTCGCGAGTTGGCCAAGTCGCAAAGTGACTCACGAAATACAGCCTAAAAAGAGACTGTTCAATTTCTAGCATGTGTTCTCACGTGACCTTTTGTAGGTTGTCCACTCACAAGTCAATTGCAAGCAAGTAGTGAAATTCGTTGTCTTCACAATTCTTCACTAAACTCTCACACTTAACCCTTACATTAAATCCCACAAACATACCGATAAGATATTAACAGAATACAATCAAATTTGACATAGAATTAAAGCCAACAAAACATAGTTGAAAATCACAACTTTACAAATCTTATATAAACTTATAACATATTACGCACGAAATATACATATACTAGTAAAAGAAATATCAAGACAAAATAAAGAAATCTAGAGATAATATAATATAGATAAAATTTCTTTATGCAAGTGATCATCTACATTACATTATAGTTTTTTGGATATCTCTATCTCTCCATATCATAATTGAACACACACATTTATATATGTTATTTGAAGCATTCTTGATAGCGCCAAACTATTTAATTGGCATAAGACGACAAATTTGATTGACAAGAGGAAATGGCAATCTTGATTGTGTTTTAGAGGTTACACTGCATGCCAAAAAAGTTTCTACCACTTTACATTCTTAACAACTTAAACTATATTACATATAATTTATGTACTATGCATACATGACCTAAAGTCAAAACAACTTTAACTATATTATTAGTTTATTACATATAACGATTGTTATTTATCGTCTACTTTATGACATCCGCTAGATAAAGATTATTTTTTTATTATCAGACCAAAACATCAATAGATTTTTAGTGTAAATAAAATTGATATTGTAAATCTCTTATTTTATGTTTAGAAGCTTTTCTAATTGAGTTATTTAAAACCCACTATATTACATATAATATCGGTGGTATGCATACATTGGCTAAAGTTGATATAAAATTAAAGAGCAGCAGCTAGTTATAATATGATGTTTTTATTTTCTTAGGCCAAGTGATTCGTCCTTTATAAGTAATACTATGTCCACAACATTTTCACAACAAATCTTATTAAGTGACAAACTATTGCTGGTAGTCATTCTTTATTAAGCAAAAAGAGAAAAAGTTGCCCATTATGGTAATTTCTCATGTGCTTGGCGCAAGAGAGTCAATACTGTACCATAGACTGTTTCAGTTTGATTAGGAAAACGAAATATTTCAGTACCAATTAATATCAATGTACCATTTTGAGTTTATCGCTAAGTATTAAATATATATATATATTTTATTTTTTTTATTTTTTATTTATATTAGTTGTATATCCATTAGTCAAAGCCCATATAATTTGTTTACAATATTTAAAATTATTAACTCATATCTTACACCAAAAAAAATAATTTAAACTCTAGCTAAAATGTTAATTCATTATACTAATAATATATAATAGACGAATATACACTTTTAGTCCCTATATTTTGGACTAATTCTCATTTTGGCCCCTAAATTAATTTTTCTATTAATGTAGTCCCTAAAAATATAAACTTAATTTTATTTTAGTCTTTGCCGTCAGCTCATTAATAGAAAAGTTTATATGGCGAATAGAATGCACAATTGACATTTTAGATGCATGTCCATTAAAATAATATTTTAAAAAATTATTTGGTATTTTTTAAATGCCATGTTAGTATTTAAATTAATTAAAAAAAAAGCCACTCAGAAAATTTAAACAAAAATTAAACATTAATCTAATTAAATTAATTTTTTGTTTTACCTTTTTTTCTTCTTTTTTCTTTTTTTGTAAGAAAATTCATTTCTTCTTTCCCCAGAACATGAACTTCATGTTCTTCCCCTCAAGCAAACCAGTGAACCCAAAAATTTTCTTGAAAAACAAATACACAAAAAAAAAAAAAAAAAAAAAAAAAAACCAAAAAAAAACCAAAAAAAAACCAAAAAATTCAGCTCAAAAACAAAATCATAAATCTCAAACCCCAGCAAAATCATCAAATCCCAAAGCCACAAGCCCAGAAAGTTCAAAACCAGAAAATCGTCAAATCCCAAATCATCAATTCCAAGAAGCCACAACCCACACTTCTTCAATCACCAAACTCACTTTGAAACCCAAAACCCGACCATCACACTTTTAAATCACCACATTCGGCTAATCTTCAACCAAAGCGCCACCTTGAACCCATTTCAACTTCACTGGTTTCGCATTGGGCCGCCGCCAGCCATGCCGTGACAGCAACCAAATCAATACAAGGCCGATCTGCAAGTCAAGAGTCAAGATCCAAATCAATAAAAGGTTGATCTGCCTCGTGACAGAGGTGGAGGACTGGCCAGAGGGATGAGGAAGACAATGCAGCGGTGGAGGGCGTAGAGCTGAAGGCTGAAGCTCTCTGGTCTACAAAATTTTTTTTATTTTCATTTTTGGGGTTTCAAGGGAATAATGGTTGATTGGCTTCAAAATGGTTTAGATTTAGGTTAATCTCAAAAACAACTTGGATGTAGGCTTCGGCTATGCATGTGGATTTTGGGAATTTGGTACAGATTAAGGTTATTTTCTTTCTACCAATGGTGTTCTTTGTTGCTGGGTGTTCTTATTTGTTGAAGTTTCTTGTGAATATTGTTGTTTGCTGTGATGAGGTTTTGGGTGAGTAGAAAATAGTTTCTTTGGTTGCTTTTAAAATTTTCCAGCAAATGGAAAACTAGAACTAATTCAGTTTGAGTCACAACTCTGATTTCTCACTTCTATCGCCTTAAGTGCTTCAAAAATTCACGAAACATGGACAACTTACTTTCCTTGAAATTCATATTAATATGTGAAATTAATCTGACATGTTCTAGAATGTTATTTAAATGTCAAAATATAAAAGAAAAGGAAAAGACCGAAAAGAGCAACAATAGAAAAGAAGAAGGCAACAAGTGTATGTTTTGATTTGGGGAAGATCATGAAGAACAAGTTTCTTACCCAAAAAAATAATAATAATGAAAAGTAAAAAAATGTTTTTAATTAAATTATTTAATTTAATGTTTTTTTTTAATTTTTTGACATGACGTTTTTTTAAATTAAAATGTTGATGTGGTATTTAAAAAATGTTAAATAATTTTTTAAATATTATTTTAATAGACACATAAGCATCTAACATGCTAACAATGCATTTCGTCTGTCACGTATGACTTTTCTGTTAGTGAGTTAACGACAGAAATTAAAATAAAATGGATTTTCTTTTTTTTAGGGACTACATTAGTAGTAAAATCATTTTAGAGACCAAAATAGAAATCAGTTCAAAATATAAAAATAAAAAATGTATTTTTGCTTATATAATACTCTCAAAAATATATATATATATATATAAAATATTTATAATAGAATTGATTTTGATGCTTATAAATAAATAAAAAAATTGATATTGATGTACGTATTAAATAATAATACTAAAATAGGCCTAAAATAAATAGTCTTAGTCCTTGTACTTGTAGTGTTCTGATGTGCATGTGGGTAGAGCACACAAATCGAATAAATATTAAATAGTTATAATGTTATATTAAAAAAACAAAAGAGGTAGAGTTTGAATTTTTGAATGATGTTTACATGGGTTGTCAGTGGCTTGTCACTTGTCAAGCACACAAAGGGAAGAGAGTATATTATAAGATATAATGAATGGGCAAATACGCTTATTATGTGACGAACTATTGTCGGTAG
>NW_027069594.1:0-61923 GCF_002906115.3 Quercus suber | reverse complement strand
AGGAGAAAATGTGGAAATTTTGAATAAAGATTTGGCTGGACTCAAACTGAAATTTGATATGCTAATGAAATCCAAATTTCACTGGGTGAACCCTTTGCATAGCAGCATAAGCTTCCATGGCAGAAAGCCCTGGAAAAAATGGCACATTTCACTGTCTCTCTCTATAAGAGCTCTAATCTTAATTTTGCAATCAGACTTTTGCAAACCAAGAACTGAGAGTAATTTTTTGTAGATAGAACCATAGAACATGAAAATGCATGTTCTTCTCACTAAAAGACACAAATAGCTTAATTAACTTTATGAGTAATCAACAACAGCAAGGTGTGAAATTTTTACCAAAAAATAAAAAGGGTATCTAACTATCTGGTAGGAAGAAAGTTACATAGATCCAAATTATGTATCCCAACCATAAAGCAACAACAACATGAGAATCTAGTTCAAAGTATTAATCTTAACCAAATATTGATATCACAATTCACAACAAAATTAAAAGAAATCTTAAATAGCATAGTACATGCATAAACAATTGGGTGCCAAACATCCAATCCAAAGTTCAGTTTAAGCATTTCTTCAAACACTGGGTGTTCCAATAATAATCTGCCAGAATTGAAAACCCAAAAGGAAAGAAAAAAGAAAAAAAGAAAAAAAAAAACATTGGTGTTCCAATACCAAAGGAGAGGGAGAAAGATTAGGTACTGTTGCCCATGATGTAGCTTTCTCCATATTCATCTGGCCAATCTGATTGCTAAAGAGGACAATGTCGACGTTGTTGAAGCTCTTTGTGATGAGCTCTTCAATTGTGTACTCGTGGCACTGCAAGGTTGAAAGATAAGTTGAATGAAAAAATTAAAAACAAAACTAAAAGATACATGGAGACCATATCATTTAGCTCAAAATCTTTAGTTCATACCCGGTTGTTTTGTATTTCATTTGAAAATGGTGTAGTTGTTAACATCACAGCAAAAGATTGATTCATAATCTATGTCCATTGCATCTTTGGTTGTCCCCATATACCAAAACTGCTATTGAACTTCTATCTTAGAAGACCCACAATATCAAACTCCCCAAGCTGCCAATGACTAAGATACATCAGTAAATACTATTTAATCTACAAATATTAAACACAAACTGATATTATATTAATAGAAAAGGATGAAAAAGAAAGATAGGAAAGTGTGTTCATAACACCCAAATGAACTCACTGAAAGTTGTTCAAACAAAACCCAATGGAAAGAATGACCTAAAATACAAACCCATGACCCACATCTACATATGCAAACATATTACTTCAGAATATTTAGAATTGAAGTTTATTTGAGTTGAGGTCAGAAACAATAATAAATCTTATGAAATGCGCAGTTTAGCTATGAACAATTTGAGTCCCATATTGTTATTTGTAATGATTTTTAAAAAGCAAAAGCTAGTTTATCAACCATTCTAAATTCAATAAAAACGATTTTTGTAATGGGTTTAAAAAAAAAAAAAAAACATTTTAACAGATTTAGGTATTTAATTGTAATTTACAAATAACATCAATTGTTGTTAGGTTTCTGCAACTGGAAAATATAGCCCATCATTGGCAGTAACTCACTTAATTATATACACTTTCCAACCTCAATCCTAAATCTAAAATAAATGAAAGCCAACAAATTCAAAGTATTCTAAGTCTGAATTAAAAGCAATGAAAACAGAGCTGAAGTCTAGAACCACATATTTACTACACTCTTGACAAAGTGACCCTCCTCAGCCAAACAAAAAATCTTAAATGTTTACGTCTTAGCACCAACAAACCAAAAAAAGAAAAATATTAAATGTTTCTTATTCATATTTCTGAGATTAAAGATTTATAAACCCATCAAATTTCTTGTCATGCATGGGCTAGAACACAATTTCAAAACAATCATACACTCGAAACTGGTCCTTGCAGTAATAAAAATCTGATAGTGAAAGAACATTAGAAAATTCTATATTGGTAAGGGAAAATCCTAAAATTAAAGTAAAAATATCACTAACCATTCTTTAAAGAGACAAAGCCCAAGTAAAATTTGATCTTCTATGGTTCTCCCCGAGTTCAAGAAAAAATACAGAGAGGAAAGATCAAAATAAATATATAATGAGTTTTAAGTCTGCAAAGGGATTGAAGCCTTCTTTCCAATCATAAACTATTAAGCTTAAATATGCTTTTTGAAACTGAAAACACTGGCAAATTTGACACTAAAGTTTGACATCTAGTGGTAAATTTTGAGAAGCCACCACCACAACTAATCCTAATGATTTTTAAGGATTCTGCAAAGGGATAGTAGCCTGCTCTCCAATGATAAACTATTAAGCTTAAAGTGCTTTCTGAAACTAAAATCATAGCCATTTCCATGGAGATCCCATATAAGGACAACCAAGCAATGAGTTGCAAACAAAAGCAAGATCTACATCATATTGAAAAGCACCTTCCACAATAAAATAATTCATGACAGCTAAAAATTGAAACAAAAAAAGACATTTTGTTGAGTATGCTTCAAACAAAACAAAGATGGAGACATTTCAAAGCAATATTGGGTCCTTTCTGCTAGAATTTAATGCAAAGTCAACCGTACAATTCATGAGTTGCCCGTTAATGTAAACTGAGACAGTGCCTTAAAGAGGACACCTAGTTGGCACAGCTCTGAGTACAAAAAATCCAATCCAGCAGTAGATATAAATATAAATAGAAAATACAAACAACTGATACAACAAACAAACATAATCCAGAACCGCAACAAACAGAACCCACCTGAAATTAATTAGGCTCAGTTTAGATGCCAAGAAAACCAGACAAAAATTGATATTTTAAATTCTTTTAATATCATATTCTATTGTATTCTGGTTTCCTCTATCATATTCTATTGATTCTAATTTCCTCAACTAAGTTAAACAATATGCCCCACCCAACCACCCAAAAAAAGACGAAAACTTTACCATCAATAAAACTAAATTTTCTTTCTTTTCCACATTTTCTCAGTGACCAAACAGAATATAAAGGCATATGAAGTCCAAAAACAAATCTGATAACGAATATACAGAAACCACAACATTAAAGAAAAAAAAAAAGGAAATATACTTTGTGGTTTCACGAATCCATCAATGCCGCACCGTTGCAATCGATTTTGAAGATGAATTCAGCCATGGTGCCCACGAGGTGATGGCAGCTGATGACGGTCGGTGAAATCTTTATAGCGGTGCCGGCTAAGGACGTTAGTGGTGACCGGTAATAAGGGACTGGTGATGGGGGCTATTAAGACCAAAACCATATCGGGGAGAAAAAAGAAAATAGATCGGCGGACTCGATTGGCAGTGCGAACTGAGAAGAACCACAGGTTGTGGGAGAGAAGAACTGATGTTGAGAGAGGGGGATAAACTGTCGTGCGTAAGAGATGAGTGGTGCTGGAGGAGGTGGAGGCATTGAGTTGTGGGAGAGGACGGTCTGGGTTGTGGAGAGAAAACTGGCAGTGAAGAGGGGATGAGCGTCATGTTTCAAATGAGATTTACAATTTTACCCCACATCAAAATAAGTAATTATATTTTACACCTACCTAGTCGCTGACTCATGAAACACTATTGACTCAAAAAAAAAAAAAAAAAAAAATCTAATATTGAGTAGATAGACATTCTTAAAAAAAAAAAAAAAATTGAAATTAATCTTAACAAATAATTAACCAACCAAAAATATAGTTTTTAATAAGAAAACAAAAAATCATATGAATCTAAATAAAAAGTATTGAAGATGAAGAATTAAGATTAACCTAGTGAGATGTAAACACCAAAAAACCCCAAGACTTAAAACTTCAAAATTTATAAAATCCTCAAGTTCTACTTCAAAACTAAACCAAATTCAACAAATTTATATATAACATACTAAATAAAAATGTATCATTTCCTAGGCTGGAAGATATAGGTTGTATTTTTTATTTTTCTCTAAAAAAATAGAGATGCTTTATTTGTCATGTACAATATAAAAAAATAATTAGTAGAAGTTTCAACCCAAAAACTAAACCCACGATTATCAATCTAATAAAAATTTATCGTTCCCTAAGTTGGAAGACATAGATTGCATTTTTTATTTTTCTCCCAAAAAAAATAGAGATATTTTATCTGCCATGTACAATATAAACAAAAAAAAGTAGAAATTTCAACCAAGGGAGTCAATACCGTATCGGAGACTGTACCGGTTTGACCAGCAATATGATATTTCGGATACCGGTCAATACTGATGTACCGTTTTGGGTTTACCACTATTTTTTATATTTATAAATAAATAAATATATATATGTGTGTGTGTGTGTGTGTGTGTGTGTGTGTATTATAATAAATATAAAAGTTTACCATAAAACATTTCCTCAATTCAGAACTAATTATTCCTGATTTTAGACTTTAGTATCAATTAAAAGAAGAAAAAAGAAACATAATATAAAAAATAGAAAGCTTAAAAGTTACCATTGCATACTAAGAAAATAAATAATACTAATAAGTTAATGCAAATAAGTTACCATTTTGCCCTAATAAAAATTCAAAAATTACAAAACTTAAAAAAAAAAAAAAAAAAAAAAATTTCTATATCGGCGGGTATGCCCAATACTGGTCGATATTGCTCGAAATTGGCCGATATAGCCGATATGGCTGGTATTTAAATTGGTACAAAACGTTGATATTTCGATACCGGTACAGTACATACTAGCCGGTATCGATATGGTATTGACTACCTTGATTTCAACCCAAAAATCAAACCCACAATTATCAACGTGAGTCTCTTTTTTTTCAACATTAGTCTTTTTTTTTTTTAAGTCCTATCATAATTTTTGTTTTTATATAGATTATCAACATTTGAGTTTGAATTTAAGTTGGACTTGTTAAAGAGATAGAGTTTCACTCTTTGTTAAGTTTTGATTAAACAAAAATAATTTTATTTAAAAAAATTAGTTTTTTTTTTTTTTTAGCCCTATCATAATTTTTTTTTTTATATAGATTATCAACATTTAAGTTTGAGTTTAAGTTGGATTTGTTAGAGAGATTGAGTTTCACTCATTGTTAAGTTTTGATTAAACAAAAATAATTTTATTTCAAAAAAATGATAATGACGAGTTTGAGTTTAAGTTGAACTTATTAGAGAGATAGAGTTTTACTTCTAGATAAAAAAAAAAAAAAATTTATTTAAATAAACTGATAATTTTATTTAAATATTGTGCTGATGTGAAAAATTATGAGAATTTCAAAGGTTTTGGTTTTATATATGTATATATATATATATAATATCCTTACAATTTTTTTTTTTTAAAGTTAACAAAATATAAAAATGACTATCAATAGTATTAAATTATATATATAGGAATTATATTATGCATCTTATTGTATATGTGGGGCCCGTGGGCCTGACAGCCACAGCCCATCGCATAGTAGGCCTAAGGCCAGCGCCGAGGAAGACTGACCAGTCAAGGCTAAGTTGGGGAAAGCCTCTTTTTTGACCCACGCCGAGGACCTCTTCGTCCTCATCATACTAAGGATAATTTTGGGAGGGGACAAGCCCAGAGCAAGCTGTCACATTCACACTTAATGTATTCACCTAACCCCTCTGGCCGCATTAATGGGGATATAAGCCCTTAGCAGGGTAACGTTGATCAGAGTGAACCACTTGAGTACCGATAAGGCCTCTGATGGGACGGACGGCCAGAAGAGAGGCGAATGGATGATCAACAGATGGAAGAAGGAGATAGGAAGATGAAGACTATATAAGAAAAGCAAGTAAAGTAAAAAGAGAGAGGGAGGAAAAAGAGAAGAAGAGGGGCTCCTCGGCCATGGGCCGAGGAGCATCCCCCCAGTTGTAGAGAAACTCTAAGTATTTTCTTTTATAAAAAAGAGTTCATGCTTGATGAACGACGGGCAGCGCCTAAACCTTTAACCCACTCTCTATAAATTTATTATTTGGGCTTGTTGGGCTGAAAACCCATTTATACTCAGGGTCAAATCCAAACTGAGTCCCTACAATTGGCGCCGTCTGTGGGGAGGATTAGGGTGCTGGCCGGCGCACCAGGCGATTGTGCTAAGCGGTCGTTTTACACTAGGTTGGCGAAGTAAAAAAAAAAAATTTTTTTTGACAGCGAAAAGAGAAATCTTGATATTATTATTTCATAAATAGAAACAGTACAAATTACAATCAGAGGCTCAGGCAGGCGTGTTTCACAAACAAATTTACAAGCTAATCCTACCAGCTAGTTCTACAATCAGAGGCCCAGGTGGAGTCGCCCTAAAAAAGCTAGCCAGAGGGAAGTGTCAAGCCGTGCTTTTATTGGTATAAAGAGAATGGGAGAGCTTGACACAAAAAGCAGGGGAGGGGGGGAAAAAGAGAAGAAGAGGGGCTCCTCGGCCATGGGCCAAGGAGCATCCCCTCAGTTGTAGAGAAACTCTAAGTATTTTCTTTTATAAAAAAGAGTTCATGCTTGATGAACGACGGGCAGCGCCTAAACCTTTAACCCACTCTCTATAAATTTATTGTTTGGGCTTGTTGGACTGAAAACCCATTTATACTCAGGGTCAAATCTAAACTGAGTCCCTACAGTATATTTTTAAGTGTATTCATACATATGTATGAGGTTACAACCTAGTATATTTAATAGAAAAAAAATTAGATTTAAAAAAAAAAATGCTGACGTGTAAAATTGTGAAGAGATTAATTAAAAGTCAAAGGTTTCGACTTTATATATATTAGCATTTAATTCGTGCAATGCACGGGAACATTATACATATTTAAAATACCATAAACTTGACATAGCAATACAGTAAAATACATTAAAATTAATCTAGGTAATGTAGTACATCCATTCATTTTATAGAACAATTAAATTTTGTATCTAATTATAGCTATACTATCTAAAGAACAATAATATTTACAACATTAATTTATTTATTTACAATATTACAATGGACAATATAAAGAAAAATAATTTAGTTTAAAAGTAAATTAATTTTAAATTTTAAAATTAAAAATTAAAAACAATTGTATAAAAAAAACATAAGCAATGATCTTAGCATGGTTTACAAACTTGTGGAAAAGGGGTATTTGATCCAAACCTAATCCACAGTGTATATTGTAGGTTCTTGGTCCATGATAGGCAATATTGGCATGCAAATCTACAAAATCACATCCACAAAAACAGAAAAAGAGAGAGTTTAAAATGAATGATTATGTAGTAATCATAACTATTCTGTTTAGATGGAGAAGAATTTTAAATGCAATTAACTTCCTACTTCAAGTCTATAAAAATTACAAAATCATAAATGCTCGCAATACAAAACAAACATCAACTGATTAATTTGATTTATTTGTAATAAAAATAGAATGAAGTATTTACGTCTATACAATGCTCTACTTACATCTAGAACAACATTAACATTTTGTTCATAGCGTTTATTTATTTGTAGCATGGGTTCTTGGTTTATGATAGGTAATGCGGGCATGTAAGATATACTTAGGTGCAGGCAAATCTACAAAATCACCTACACAAACACCAAAAGAGAAAAAAGAAAAGAAAAGAAGAAAAAGAGAGAGTTTAAAATGAATGTTTGTGTGGTAATCACATTTGTTCAGTTTGGATGTAGACGAATTCTAATTGCAGGTCTAGTCCCCTCCTCATTTGAGTCTGTAAAATTTACAGAATAATAGATGCAATTCAAGCAAACACCAACTGATCTGATATGTTGAGATTATGCTATTTCTTTTTATTTATTTCACAAATTAACGGCTTTCCTAATACTTGAACAACTTAGACTTTTAAAAATAAAAAAAGTGAGGACCAACCACAACAGATAAACAGCTTTCCTTAGTTTTTGAAAAGTTGGTCGTCTCCTACAAATGTTTTCCTTGTTCATGGCAGTCCGTTGTTATTTGTCTAATAACATTTTGCACTCCAATTTTCTTCAATTGAACAAAGACACGAAGAAAATGATAAGATGGAAAGAATGACATTAACACATTGAGATGTAAGCAAGATCTATCTAAAAAACCCCTAATCATAACTACAATTAAGCAAAAAAAATTAGGTTAAAATTACAACTGTGTTCAAAACTAGAACCACAAATATTACATCACTTGAATTTCATGTTGATATAAATCCTAGGATACTCGGAATATCCTCTAACAAAACCGAAAATTTAATGAAAAATATGGTATAAATAAACTAAAACAAGAATCCTCCAACAATTATAAAACCATAACCTAAATATAGAATATTAAATCTCTCATAATCTAAAAGAAAACAAAAAATAAAGTAAATAACAAAAGGGTACAATGAAACAAAATTGAGAACAGGTTACCCTTGTTTCACTTTTTAATTCTTAGCACGAAACAAATTGCCAATCTAATTTTAAGAATGGAATACAATTTTAAAAAACTATAAAACAGAGCATTGTAAACAATCAAATCAACAGTTAAAAATATCTTAAGAAATAAATCTCTATCAAAACCTAAAAGTAAATAACATTATACTTTCAAATTTCACAGTTTTAACAAAGTGCCAAATCCTTCTGAGTTTTTTCAAACAGAACCACTTAGGAGAAACAGAAGTTGTCAAATGTATTCAGTAAACTGTATCAATAGGATCAAGTTTCTAAATCAAAGAAACAAATGACAGAACCACTCAGGTTTATAAAAAAAAATTATTAATATATACGAAATATAGCTTCTTCTAAACTATTTATTCAGAACCAATTCAGATGCAAGCATAACGGTTAGTATTACCTAGATATAGTCTTCTTGTTCTTCTTCTAGCCATCCTTTAGAACCTTATCTCAGATCTAGTGTGGCACCAACATATTTGAGTCACCGATCTCTTTCAAATTAGAACAGATTTTAGTTCCCTTGTCCAATACCGCGAACTTGGAATGAGTTTTTTGCTTCCTAGATCTTCTAATAACCTTTGTTGGACACGCTTTTGGTTCTCTCATCTTCTCTTTGCTATCTAGGCATATTAAAAAATTAATAACAGATAACAGGAAAAAATGCTCAATATCAAAGCATCATAAATAAGGGGGTGGGAAATAACAGCATCAAGCATTTAAAAAAAAAAAAAAATCTAAAGGTCTAAATCCACCTTTGCATTTGTGTTTAACCATTGTCATTCCACAGTTGTGACATTGCAATGAAATTTTCAATGTTAGACGTGAAATCAATGTCTATGGAAATTTGGAAGCCCTACCAAAAGGTAAGCATAAACAAAGAAACCAAGATTTTGAATCCGAAATTTAACAAAAACCAAATGGTCAAAGATACCCATTGACAAAAAAAAAAAAAAAAAGATTTAATAACAATAATCACAGATCAGAATTTGGATTTCCAAAAGACACGAATTCAAAAGAACCATTCTCGAAAATACTCTCTGCTCCCTACGCTAATAGGAAATATCTCCTAACTTACTATTACATTAAGTGGAATAACATGTTTTTTCATCTATAGTATAATTTTTCGCTTTTTTAATTGTTTATGTGGTATAAGTTTAAGTGGGTATTTATCCTACGTGGCATAACATGAGACATTTTAATAAACCATCAACTTAATTGTTAGTATTATAACAAGGGGGCATTATTGAAACAATTTGGTTTCTTCCCTTTATATCTACAACTCTGTATCTTTCACTTTTTAAAATTTTGAAATATGCAGCAAAAACATGCGCGTGCAGAATTTGGGTAGAAGAAAAAAAAAAAAAAAAAGCTTGTAATGTTGAATGCTCATAGGACCAAGACTAAACTAGTTTAAAATGTAAATTCAATGTTCAGCAAGCATTTGATTGTAATTTAAGCGGTTTTATTTATTTATTTATTTTTATAGTGAGAGGCTTTCAAACGTTGTAGCAGTAAAAGTTAAAATTTTACGATTACTGAAATGATGTATCATGTGGGTCTTTTAACTTAAAGTTGTAAATAATCTGCATATCAATAATCATGAACACATATAAAACTGATTTAGGAGTAACTAGTAAGCATTGTTTTAAGAAAATAACTCACTCAAAAAAGATGTATTGTGGATAGGAATTTCAAAGACATTTCCTAAAGACATCATCTCTCAATAGAAGCTTCTATATGAAAATATTTAACCAAAAGACTAACATGTGCCAGAAAATCAAATGGCATTCAAGATAATTAGTGTTAGACTTTTATAAGATTAACAGAATGCAACGTCCACATCTTAGAATTGAATAATACCGAAGATTGGCACACACATAGCACATTAAAAAACACACATACACAAGAGAAAAAACCAATAGATCATTTACTCAAAAAAACTCAAATGTCAAACACTTAAAAGCAACAAAAGAAACACCACAAATTTATGCATAAATCCATGCCTATATAACTTTTAAATCATTCAATGCAGCAATATTTGAAGCAATTTTAAGGATTTTTTTTCCTCCTCTCAGTGGCTCTCACTCATCTTTTTTTTTTTTTTTGGTCTTTTTCAAATCTATTAATAATTCTGCAACATGAAAATCACAATCAATACGTATACGTCTCATCAAGCACAAATAACATATTTGTTAATGTTCTACTTGTCAATTGAAAACAATCCAAAGTTTACTACGAACAATGTAGGAGTTATAGCCATAACTGGAAACAATGCTAACTTACATAAATATATGTATCTTTGCCTAAAAAAGTTTTTAATTCCGCACAAAAAAAAAAAAAAAAAATCTAAGTTATCTTAGACTTAGACTACAAAAATCTAATTCCAACCAAACCAAGAAAAGAAGAAAAACTGTACTTCATCCAAAAACGTTTTCTTTAAAGAACATTATACTTTCAGATTTCAAAATCCAATAATTTCAATCCCCCTTACAAATAACAAAACAGGTAAGAGGGAAAACAAAACTTGACAATTAAAGTGAAATGATGAAGTTTAAAGGATTACTAACCATTAAAACTCATGTAGGATTTCGTTCAGTGGATGTTTCCACTGATTTCAACAGATAGGGAGGAAAAGGGTTATGAGTCAAAATTCCTAAATTGACAACAAACCATAATTGAAGAGAATATTAGGAAAAAAAACTAATATCTCTAACTCTACTTCTGCTTTGATGAAATTAGAGGCTATGGATTGTAGAAAGATTCCACATCATCTTTGCAGAAAAATAAATTGAATGATTTAAATCCAAAAGAGACGAATTCAAAACAAACCTGTAGGGACTCAATTTGGAAAAGCCTCCTAAAATGAAAAGGAAAAATGGCCTAACAAGCCTAAACAATAAATTTTTAGAGAGTGGGTGCAAGAACTAGCTCTAAGTGATAGGAAAAGCCTCTCCTTCTCTGGTTCCTTCCTCTTTCTTTTTTTTCTCCCACAATGTCGTTCCTTTTCATGTTATATACTACATTCCTCCCCTTGTTTTCGCCGTACACGTGTAGGTTCTATCTTGGGAATTCCTTTCTTTCCCATCCCCCTCTCTCTAGTATCCTCAACCAGCCATTATAAAGCTGCTTGATCACTGTTTAGGCATCACCTCCACATTAATGCGGCCAGAGAGTTAGCTGGGAAGCATTTAATGTAGAGGTAGCAACGTCAGAAGATATTTGTTGCCTCCACTATCCCATATCCGTTTCTCAATTATAATCCAACCTTATGGACTACCTAGGGTAATTAGATAGTTACATCCACCTCGGACTATCGTTTTGAGGTGAATCTTATCCTCGGACACATTTTGGATTCTCATGTGCAATCCTCGGCTCTTCTTCTTATATTAGTAGTATCATGCTTTTATTAAATCATCCTTGGACGGATTGTTGTCCTCGGATTAGGCCATTGGGCCACAGGCCCATTCCCTACAAACTTACCAATACCACCTTATATAGCTAGCCCCATAAAACCCATTACTGAAAATACTGAATAAAAATAGTCACATATCAGAATTCTGAACCGGTTATTTTTTTTATATTGAGAAACTTGAAATCAGTGTTTTAATGAACTTGAAACCTAGTAACTAGTAAGCATTCTGTTTCTTTATAGTGAAAACCCAAAAAATAAAAAAAAAATAAAAAAATTAGTTGTAGCAATCTATAAAACATAACAAAAGCAAATATGAATTAATAGGCTTATTGTAAATTAAATCGAGAAAGACAGATTTTGAGAGAAAGCAAACAATCAAATCAAAATCTAATGTAACCCAAATACCTAAACTTTCAATAATTGTACAGAAAGCATAAAACATTAATTAAGGGCAACTTTCCTAATGTTATTAAAACAGGTAAAACAGAGATTATAATCGAAGACAAAAGCATCCAAAGAAAGAGAATAAACAGCTGGGTTTTAATTCAAATTCGAATACGAAAGAGCACTGGTGAGAAGTTCCAAGAAAATCAGTGCGTACCTTCGGAATACACCGTTGAAGAGAAGGAATGGGGTTAAGAATGATTAGAGCAGCAACTAAGATGAAATTGAAACCATGGAGTGAAGGAAATTGTTTTTCGTTGGTCTGTGTTTAGTTCCGTCGATCTTTCTCTTCCTCTTTCTCCATACAATAGGCAAGTCTTTTGATTGTAATTTAAACGGTTTATTTTTTATTTATTTATAGTGAGAGGCTTTCAAACAATGTTGTAGTAGTAAAAGTTAAAATTTTAAGATTACTCAAACGATGTATCGTGCCTTTTAAATTAAAGCTGTGTTCAGGTCAGTTTTTAAAGTGGTCTTTTTTCTTATATGGAAACACAACCTTAATTGCAAGGAAAGACTTCTATTATTTTATATAGGTATGATATGGTACTAGTTGCTAACCCGTGCAATGCACGGAAAATCTATTGAATATGAGAAGTTGTATTATGCCTAACAATCTTGATGCAAGGATTATCCTCCTATAATCCCATTTATTTTCTTTAAACCTACACGCCAACCTCCTTTACAATGCAAGAAGACGTGAATGATAGAACCTACAATATGATATAATTCAGTGCTTAGCACCTCGTGTAATTATGAACTCAAATTCATTGTTTCAAACATTCAATACCATTACGGTTTTACATGCAGTAGCTGCTTTGGATATGGCAACCTTTCCTTAAAAAATAGCAACCAACATAAGCATTTGACAAAGGGAAGGAAATCCTAAATGACAACTCTTCCTAGAAGATTTGCCAACTTATGCAAGGTGTTTGGAGCAATCATAATCGATGATGAGATCTACATCTCTATTCTGGTTGCTCCCACAAGAAATCTAGGTTGAATCCTGTGAAAGCCATAAAAACTTATAGGTAAAATGCCACACATAGTTTGCTCTATTATTAAGATTTGAAGGTCTAGTGCATGATACTATGAAATGCTTCCATATTCTCTTTAAATTTGTATTGGCTCTAAGCTCCACCAACATAAAAATCATAGTGCTTTTTTTTTTTTTTTGGAAGGGCTTCCCTACCCAATTATTGGAACTCTTTCACATTAACTACCCTACCAAATGTTTATGCTTCAAGTGGAGAGTGTTGACTGACTTTACTTAATTATAATTCACTTTCAACCATTGCACTACAATCCACAAATAGTCATTCCTGTCGTCTTTTGAACTTTGAGTGCTGATGCATGCCTCATTTAGAAAGGTATAAAAGAACCAAGATCATGCCTAGTAGGACTTTGGAGGATGCCTCCTAGAGCGATACCACTTGAAAAAGATGTTTTATTTTCATGAATATCATTACTTAGAAAAGATTAAAAAAAAATACAGTTTCTTAAATTTAATGGTATGTGATATACACTTGCCTTAATCCAAGCCTCCTTTTCAGTTTGACTTAGGCATTTTGTCAAACATTTTGAGGGTGATAAAATTGGCCACTCTTTACATGCAATGAAGAACTACCAAAAAATACTAATTTGCTTTCATTCTTCCTAACTTTTGAATAAGGTTTTCTACCATTCATGTTTTCTACATCCCTTGTTTACTCCTAAATTTGTTGTAAGTTCTCTATCTACCACCATTTGTGCATACTATATATACTTTTTGAGAAGAGTAATTGAAAGGATTGGGCATAGATTTGAAGGCCGGTCTTGGGTTTTGATCCTAGTGGATGTGATGCAAAGAAAATTGTCCACGTTTGGTGAGAATATTGCAAACTGAAGAACAGAAACAATGGCAAAACTCAAAAGATATGATCTTTATAGATGGATAGAGTTGAATATGAAAAATAGCAAGCCAAAAACTACAGTCCCCCCCCAAAAGCAACCCAAAGCAATCAAACTTTGAATCCAAATTTGAGTATAATAATGATAAGTTGAATTGTGTAGTAGTTTTTTTTGTCTTTTTTAAGGGACGAATCATTATCTTTGTCATTGTCAACAAAAGAAGGGAAGAAATAGAGAGTGAGAGAGGGGGAGGACTTAGAGAAAGAAGTTTAGTAGGCCGGAGTTCAAAGATGAGAAGAAAGAACATGAAAAAATTTATTGAGTAATTGACAACTTAAAATAAGCATTAAAAAATTGGTGTTGATGTAAAAAATTGTGGAGCTAGCAACCAAAAGTCAAAGGCTTAGGTTTATATATATATATATATATAGATTAGCTTTTCTTTTAAAAAAAGTTTTTCAAATTTTATTAAGATTGAGATGTGAAGTAATGTCTTTCATCAACATCATATCTAGCAAAGTTGTGAGCTACATAATTACTTTATCTTCAAACATGGGAAAAACTAACACTAATAAAAGAATCTATAAGATTCTGTAACACATGTCATCTTCCTATTGTTGAAGCTACAAACTTGCTACAACTAAATTTGTACCCAAACTTTGTCCTTCACAACAAACTCTCTAAAAGAACAAATTTGGCTCCAAAAAAATCTGTCTTCTACTTAAAATACCCTTACATTTTTTTTTTTTATCAAAATCCCTATTTTACCCTCTACTTTTTAATTACAGAACCCAATACCTTTGTGACTTTGTCAATGGCCTTTCACTGTCTGCTCAAATACCCAATCTCACAAAGCACACCTCACTTCAAAAGCTAAGGTTATTTTGGATTCGTTTTCCTTTTTTTGTTGTTGTTGTTGTTGTTGTTGTTGTTAGCTCATATGTATCTGAAGCTCAAAGACCACCAACAAGTCAACGACCAACATAGCTCCCTTCAAAATTTGAGGTTTTTTTTTAATAATTTTTTTAACCCAGTAAAAGAACAAGCTTTGGGGGGTCTTAAAAGCAGTTAGAATTGTGTGGTTAAAATGATTAAATTTACTATATTCCAATAGTTTAAACTTTTAGGATAATCATTAATTTAATATGGTATCAAAGTATGAGATCTTGAGTTCAATCCCTATCTCCTCCACTCTCGCTCTGATACCATGTTAAATTATCGATTCTCTAGAAAGCAAAAAGCTTGGATAGTTCCTCACTTCTGCTCTAATACCATATTAAATTACCGATTGTCTAGAAAGCTTGGATAGTTCCACCCTTGTCTCCTCCACTTTTGCTCTGATACCATGTTAAATTACCGATTGTCCAAAAACCTTCTACTACGTATAGGTCGAAGAAGCTTAATTACATAAGTGACTATTGAGACTCCAAGCGACATCAAACAAAAAGAATGTTCTTACAGGAATCAAAAGCTTGGGGGATGGTCACCTAAACTCCATGTTGTAGGAAAATGCTTTTTTCCAAACTAATTTAGAGAGAAACCCCTCAAATTCCTCTTATATCTTTTTATTGGATGTGAATTTTAAAAATTTAACCATTGGATTGCATGTTTTTATTATATTCTTCATGTTTGCAAAATTTCAAGAATATCAAAGATATATTTTGTCAATAAAATGTTTATATTAAAGAAGTAAGTGTGATTGATTGTAAGAAGAAATAATAAATATTTATGACACTTTAATAATAATAATAATAATAATTATTATTATTATATAGAAATTTTATTCTAGCATAATCTAAGTGTATATGTGTGTGAAGCTCCCTTCTAGAGACTTGAACCCTAGCCTTTGCCTCCCACACCCGACAATCACTTATACTTTTGAAGCGACCATCGTACCAATGGTGTGCGATGGTAAACTATTATTATTATTAAGAAGGTGAAGCCATTAATATGAAAGAAATTTCTATATATTTTGTCATTTTTGATAATTTACACCTCAAACCATAATTTTGATAAGTGTTAGCAAAACACTCAACACTTTTAATATTTTTAGCAAATACAAAAACATAATTTCCATATTGCACTTTTTATAATTGCCATTTTCAATGCGATGGTAAATTATTATTATTATAAAGAAGGTGAAACCATTAATATGAAAGAAATTTATATATATAAATATATATTGTCATTTTTGGTAATTTACACCTCAAACCATAATTTTGATAAGCGATAGCAAAACACTCGAATTTTATTAGTTAAGCACTTTTAATATTTTTAGCAAATACAAAAATGTAATTTTCATATTGCACTTTTTATAACTACCATTTAAAAAAAGTACAATTTAAAAAAACTCAACCAAACTTACCTTATAAATAGCAAAAGAAAAGTACCATGTTAATATAAAAATGACAAACAGTCTATAACATAAAATAGTTGTGAGAAAGAATATTGTGAAAGGTTGTGATCTAAAATAACTTACCTTTTTATTAGTAGGAAATGAGATGGTGTGTGAGTAGGGTTTCCAAAATTTTGACTATTGACTATATATAATGAATAATGTTAGGATCATAATTTTTGTCACAATATATGCCACAACATACTCATGTTGTAATTCATAAGCAGTGAAGTTATGAATTTATGTAAATTTATCATTTTCTATTTACCACTCATAACTTACCATGTAAACAAATTACTACAAAAATGGTGTTCTCAGCATTTTCCACCTCGTATAATCCATATCAAACATTGAAACCTCTGACTAGAAAGTAGAAACATGTGAAGACTGATGACATTATATTTGACTCTATCTTTTTTTGAGGGAACATTGTATTTGACTTGGTTACTTTAATTATTGTCCTAAAAGCCAAAAGTAAAAACCAAAACCATTGGCGTTTACCAGAAGAACCTTCCAGGATCCAGAACTGAGGAACACGGCACTTACAATTCACACCACATTGCAAATTCCACAAACACCACATAACGTCACAATCCAATGTGCGCCCAATTAGAATTGTCTTAAATCAGCAATACCTCTTTGTTTTGGGCTTTTGTTTTTGATTTCACCCCTAGAAAATAAAATTGTATAAAACCTCAAAACAAAAGCAAACCTTTGTCTTTCTCAGATTGTTAAATCTCTCTCATGGATTCTCGAAAACATTTCGCCCTTTCTCTCTGTTTCCTATTCCTTTTTCCTGATCTGTCCCATTCGAATATTCAATTGCCCGGATGGCTTGGGGACAACAAAATGTACGGCTCTCTCTCTTTCTCTCTGTTTGTTGGGTATGTGTTTGTGAAAATGCCACTGAGAATTGTTTGAATTTGATGCGGGTTTTTTTTTTTTTTTTGTTTCAGGCAGGGATCGGTGCTGAAACTCAAGAAAGGTGTTTCCTCTGCTACTTTTGATCCCTCTCGTGTCACTCAGCTCTCATGGCGTCCCAGGTCTCTCTCTCTATTTCTCTCTGCTATTTTAATAAATTTTAGTTCTTTTTGGTGGGCTGTATTGACTTTTCTTGGGTGCATTTTAAATCTGAAGGGCTTTCCTTTATAAGGGATTTCTGAGTGATGAAGAGTGTGACCACCTAATCAATCTGGTAAGACAAATTCTTAAAATTCTTCATTCAAGTTGGTATTGTTTTGTTTTTTGTTTTTTGTTTTCTTTTTTGGTTTCCAAACATAGAAATAAATGAGCTTAATTAGGAATTTCATTTTATTAAAATGTAGTTCTTGTCCTAATACGATGTGGGTTTGTGTAATTTTGGTGGAAGTAGGCAAGGGATAAGCTGGAGAAGTCGATGGTGGCAGATAATGAGTCGGGTAAGAGTATTATGAGTGAAGTTCGAACGAGTTCTGGCATGTTTCTGGGGAAATATCAGGTATTTTATGGCTTTTTTTTTTTTTTGGAGATTATGTTTTTAAATTCTGTGTTCAGTATGACAGAGAAACTTATTGCCATAGCTTTTTAGTGTTGAGAGTTAAAAGAGTCATATGCATTGGCAACATGTTGTAGTAAATCTTACTGTGTCAAATCTTGTTTCTATGGTGATCTTGAATAGAGATCCGATCTAATTGTACCCATAAAAAAATAAAAAATAAAAAAGAATAGCGACCCGATTGTGAGAGAATCGTAAGCTGAATTTTGGCTTTTAGAAAGTGATATTAGTGGATGTTTTGTTTTTAATTTGGAGGTGGGAAGGTATGGTCTATTTTAGTTTGTAGTAAGTTGGAATGATTTTTTAATTCGTTTTGGAGGTGATTAGATACATTATTTGCTTAACTAGTCAATTTAATGATTGAGTGAAAGATAAACAAAGGTTTACAGTCCATAGGTAATTGGTATCCTAGAAAGACGCATGTGAGGTATTGAAATCTTAATGAAAATGGTGGATTGAATTGCTTCCTTTTGTCTGTGTAGAATCTATATTTTATGGCTTTAAGTCAAGCACTTCAGCATTGATTGGTATAACTTTGAATCTGTGTTACCTTTGCCAAGTAGTTAACTGATAACCAGCCATAATATGGGATATATAGGATGGATTTTTGGTTTTAATATTTCTTTTCTGCCTTTTGCTTTGTCATAGGAAATTTTCTGTCTGAAATTCATTAGTTATAAGGACCTACTTCAATCCATAAAAGCCTGCAGCAGCATGCTGTTGCTACTTGGACAGGGGCATGGGGCACCGCAAGACCAAACTTCACTCTCATTAGAAACATGCTGGGATTACTATATTATCATTTGAATCTTTCTATATATCAACTAACTTGTTAATAATTCTACAAACATGAGTTCTGCAACTTTGCTATAATATCTTGAACCTTGCGTTCTTCTTGTAGGACACTCCCTTTAGAGAATTCTCACAATTTCAGGTTTATCAATGGGTCACCTCTATTTTGTCTCACCCATAAATTTCTTCTAACAAGTCATCACCTTGTCTTTTTAGAGCATAACTCTCTGACTTTTTCAGTGACTCCAAGTTGTGGAAATAAAATAGCCTTGGTTCACCTTGGCTCAGGAACAAGGTTCATCCATGGCTTTCCGTAGACAACTCTTTTAAATAATTTAATAGGTGGGAACCAAGCCCAATGCATAATATAATGGTGTATGCAGATATCTCTGTGTTATCTAATTCAATCTAAGTTTAGTGTTTGTCATTTTTAGCAAAAAAATTGCTTTCTGCCTTGGATGAAGTGGCATGAAGCTCTGTTAGTTATGTTGGGTGTGATATGCATGTAAACAAGTTTTGTTTATTTAGTTAATCTGTGTTCATAACCATTCCGCTAAGTATGCATTTTCCAATTATTTTAATTTGGAATGCTTACTCGGTGTCTTTGTTTCACCTTGAAGGATGAAGTAGTTGCTGATATTGAGGCCAGGATTGCTGCATGGACGTTCCTTCCAGTAGGTAACATCATTACATTCTCCTTGTTGATTTATAATTTATACTTCAATTGCAATAAAAAATTTTATTTCATCTTTCTTAACTGGATCACATAACCAGAAAATGGGGAGGCCATGCAAGTACTGCACTACCTGCACGGGGAGAAATATGAACCACATTTTGATTATTTTCATGACAAGGAGAATCAAAAATTGGGTGGCCACCGAGTTGCCACTGTATTGATGTATTTGTCTAATGTTGAGAAGGGTGGGGAGACAGTCTTTCCCAATTCAGTGGTAAAGAATTTCTTTTGAGTTCAATTATCTGATGGTCTTCCTTTTCTGTTTTCTATATGTTATAAATTCCATGGAGAGCTTTTATCTAATTACACAAACACAGCTGCGTGTAACTTTTCCTTTGTTCCCCTCTTTCCACTTAACTAAGTCAGCATTTGTTTATCTTCTCCTACAGTCAAAGGTGTCTCAGCCAAAAGAGGATGATGTGTCTGATTGTGCTAAAAATGGCTATGCAGGTATTAAGTTTTTGATCTATAGCGTACCTGAATTTCTCTTTTATTGTTTCACCTAAGTAAATGCCTTTTTATTGGTAAAAGAATTCAGAGTGGTATCTCCTTAAATTTCCGTGGTAGAATCTCAGTAAAATACTGAACTAGACATGAGTACCTTAAATACATTTAGTGAATGAAAATATGTGGTCTTCCCTTCTTTTTCTTCTTGAGTTAGGGCATGGGAAATTAAGTGTTGGTTGTTTGCTAATTACTTTTGTAAACAGATCACTGGTCATCTCTGAATTTTTTTTGGGCAATAAAATAGTTGAAGATTGAATCAACTCATACATGTTATCAGGTGCCAATGCCTTTTTATTGGTAAACGAATTCAACTAATACATGCCTTTTTATTGGTAAACGAATTCATAGTGGTTTATCCTTAAATTTCTGTGGTAATATCTCAATGAAATACTGAACTAGACATGAGTACCTTTAATACATTTAGTGCGTGAAAATATGTGGTCTTTCCTTTTTATTTTTTCTTCTTGAGTTAGGGCACGGGAAATTAGGTATAGGTTGTGTGCTAATTGCTTTTGTAAACAGATCACTAGTCATCTCTGAATTGTTTTTTGGCAATAAAAGTGTTGATCAACTCATATATGTCATCAGATCCCTGTGCCTTTTTTATTGGTAAATGAATTCAACTCATATATTCCTTTTTATTGGTAAAAAAATTCAGAGTGGTATCTCCTTAAATTTCCGTAGTAGAATCTCAGTGAAATACTTAACTAGATATGAGTTACTTAAGTACATTTAGTACATGAAAATATGGGTCTTCCCATCTTTTTCTTCTTGAGTTAGGGCATGGGAGACTAGGTCTAGATTGTGTGCTAATTGCTTTTGTAAACAGATCACTGGTCATATCTGAATTGTTGGTTGGCAATAAAATTTTGGAGATGTAATCAACCTATATATGAGCATCAGATCCCAGTGCAAACTTATTGTTATCATGTGCAAAAACCACCAATTTTTTTTCCTTGGTGTTGCAAGTTGCACCATATGATGGTACCTGTACAGGAGTGAATCTAATCACCAGTTCTGCTGATCCATTTATATGTTCAAACCTTTTTCTTTAGTGTTTTCGGTCATCCAGTTGTATAGAATCCAGGTTTACTCCCTATCATCGTCATGCAATCTGAAATTTTCTCTTTGTAACCATGCAGTGAAACCCAAAAAGGGTGATGCCTTGCTGTTCTTCAGTCTTAATCCCGATGCAACTACAGATACACGCAGCTTGCATGGAAGTTGCCCTGTTATTGAGGGAGAGAAGTGGTCTGCAACCAAGTGGATTCATGTAAGGTCCTTCGAGAAACCAGTCAAGCAAGAAGGCAAGGGAGGCAAAGGGGATTGTGTGGATGAGAATGAGAACTGCCCTGTATGGGCTAAGGCTGGTGAGTGTAAAAGGAACCCACTTTACATGGTTGGTGATGATGGAAAATGTAGGAAGAGTTGCAAGGTTTGCTCATCCTAGGAAGAACATTTCTAGTTTTTCCTTTGTTCTATACAGGGCGAGGGAGATTTAATCCTCTAAATGTTGTATATAACATTGAGCTGTGGCTTAGTAGGATCTGTACCAGAGTTGGTTGGACCAAACCTGCCTCTCTTCCTTGTATGAATTTTTTTTTTTTTTTTTTTTTTTTCAATCTTGGTTTTACTTTTTAATGTACTCTTAAAAAAAAAAAAAAAAGAAGATGAAACCATAAATAAGTGCACCCAGAAAAAGGAACTTTCATATATTCTACTTGTACCTGATTACGAAATTTTGACCATGAAAATATTTTCACCTTGGGTGCATAATTCCATGGAGAAGGGGAGGGTGTTTGATTAACGATTTTTGCGTAAAATTATCAAGCGCTGTTGTATCTAATGAGCTCTGTTGTCAAACAAGAATGAATAGAGGGTGAGGATGTAATTAAAATTCAATGGTATGTGTGCAACTTATTAAAAAAAAAAAAAATCAGTTGCTTCTTCGCTGAAGTATCATGGGTTTTTCATGAAACAATCATGCTTTTCTAACCAGTGATTTTCAATCATGCATTTCTAGTCGCTCACAATTAATTGAATAAACTGTTTAATAGAATCTGAAATTGATCCAATTTTGTTTGAAAAATACATTAGGGAGGATTTGGATTTGGTGCAATACCATTAGGTGCAATTATCTAATGCTTCTCTCATAAAAGATTTTTATCATTCTCACTTTTTAACTTTTTCTCACTTATTTTATTCAATGGTTGAAATTGAAAGTTGTTTCTTTTAACTCTAAATTTCAAACATTGAAAGCAATTACATATGGTGCAATACTTAGATATTGCATCTGATCTTAATCCCATTAGGATTTTAATACCTAGTAGATTATCTTTGTATCTACCAACTGGTGTCTAAGCTCCCTCTTTTTAAGAGTTTGATTGTAGAACTAAATATTGATTGTATTTTATTTTTAACAATTGCATTGGGTGGAATACTTAGATATTGCACCTGATTCCATTCTCACTAGGATTTCAATGCCTAGTAGATTATCTTTGTATCTACCACTTGGTGTCTAAGCTCACTCTTTTTAGGAGTTCGATAGTATAACTAAATACTAATTGTATTTTATTTTTAACAATTGTATGAACAAATATCACTTGTGTACATAAGAAAAATCTTTTTTTTTTTTTAAACAAACACACACATACACACAAGGGAGAGGGAGAAGGGTTCTAACACAAAAACACATCACAACCCCACTTAAAAGTTATAATAACTTTTAAGGGATGGTAGGGCAAGTTATACAACACATAACACACTGTCTTAAGCAATGTAGGACAATTACTCTTTTATATATATATATATATATGTATATATTGAGAAACAAACATAAGAAAAATCTATTTCACCATATAAGATATAATATCCTAGGCTAGTTTCATATAAGTATAACAGCCGCCCTAAAGGTTTTAAGCAAAATATGTCATTGATTGATAATTTTACTAAAGAGCTTTTCTCCTTCCCTTAAAGTTGAAAAAAGGTTTAAAGTTAAACTAAATATAGGAATGCCTGAACACATACTTATTTTTTAATATAATATAATATTTAGTACTCATCCATTTTGAAAAAGATAAAGAGCTTAATAATAAAAATAAAAATAAATACTAATCATCAATTAAATTAATTGAATTCAAGTATGAAACATATAACACTTTCAGTTTTTTTATTTATTTATTTTTATTTTATCTTTATACTTTGTCAAACATTTTAAATGCTAAAGAGCTTTTATTAAAAAAATAAAAAATAAAAAATAAAAAAAAACTCTCTATAATAAACGCTCAACCGCTAAAGCTATAGAGCTTAAAACTTTGTACAATAAAAAAAAAAAAAAAAAAAACAAACCAACAGACTGTCTGACTTAGGTTTTGCCGCGTAGCAAACTCACATGTCACATCATTCAAACCATTGACCATTCTTTAGTCTTTACAACTTTTATCTTATTCTTTTGACTTTTCTTAATTGAAAATGTATAATAATAAATTGGGTTAAATTTCGTGGCACCTCTTTGCGCTGTATTGTATTGTGTATTGATGCAATGGATAGAAGCCATGTAATAAATTATATATGAGACTAGTTTCTCAAAAAAAAAAAAAAAAAAATTATATATGAGACTATGTGAGGACAACTATATGTTTATATGAATAGTGTATGAGTGTTAGAATTGTTTGGTTAAACAGTTAAATTTATCATATTCTAATAGTTTAAATTTTTGGTACAATCAGTAATTTAATATGATATCAGAACAAGAGGTTTTGAGTTCGATCCATTATCCCAATAGCTTAAGCTTGAAAATCAGTAATTTAACAATGTAATGTAAATTGTAAAATCCTGTTAAGTACAATGTACCTCACTCGTAACAATTATCTTTTTAGAAAAAAGAAGTTATACACTATTGATAAGCTAGGCCCAATTGATGGTATTGATTGCTCTACATTTATAAAAAAATATTTTATGCCCTCACAGCAAATCATTTTCAAACTATTAAAGCTGATTTCAGTTATTAATTTTTTTTTTGGTGAGTGTTTCAATTTATGGCGTCCGCTCCTAATAAGCTCTTTATTATCAAACAAAGACACCAATCAATTTTTGGAGTAGGCGGGGATTGAACCCCAGATCTCTTATTCAATCATCAAAGACTTTACCAGTTGAGCTAACTAGAACTCACTATTTCAGTTATTAATTATAAATACAAGTTAGGCTCAATTTGAAATTTAAGTAATAATTTAGTGGTAATATCAACTTTTGTAGTATTTTATGTCTACCATTTGAAACTCCCTTTCCCATCCCCTACTATATATCTGCCTAGAAAAACAAACCAAGCTCCAATTTTGATGATGTTGATTCTGCATGTGTACTAAAAGTGTCCTATGTGTAAGATTTTTTCATAAAATTTATAATTTCCTTTCAAAATAAAAAGAAGAACGTTGTATGTAATAGTTACATAATATATTACCTTCCACTTAGTGGTATAGAAATTGCATCATTCACTAGCCTAATTGCCTAAAGAAGCCATCTTGTTTTCATGTCAAACATCACCAATTGAAAGCAATTAATATTTAATTGCTTGAAACTTAACAAAATAATTCACCCAATTTGAACCTGAATAGAGGGCTCTTGCAGCCAAGCCAGAAAGAGCTAGAGAAAGAGAGAGAAGCTTGCATTATTTTGTGATGTCATTTCAAACCGTTTTTTTGAAGAAGATGAAAATAATCATGCAAATGTGGTTAATTGGAGCCAAATTGCATGCTTTTCTTGCCTCCTCATTTGATAAACGTTTCCTTTCCTTTTATTTATTTATAATCTACCTTGCAAAGGTTTGAAATTACATCACCATTACATAGTTACCTTCATCTCTCTCTCTCTCTCTCTCTCTCAAAACCATTAACCCTTCAATGGGAAGACCACCTTGTTGTGATAAATCAAACGTCAAGAGGGGCCTTTGGACTGCCGAGGAGGATGCAAAAATACTTGCATACGTATCCAACTATGGGATTGGAAATTGGACCTTGGTTCCCAAGAAAGCAGGTTTTATTTGGCACTCTTTGTTTGGTTTTTCTTTTAATATTTCATCGTTTGTAAGACTAATCTAAATTGTGTGAAGCTGAATATATGTATGCATAAGCTTATGTACAGGACTCAATAGATGTGGGAAGAGCTGCAGGCTTAGGTGGACCAATTACCTTAGAGCTGACCTCAAGCATGACGGCTTCACACCCCAAGAAGAAGAGCTCATTATAAACCTTCACAAAGCTATAGGAAGTAGGTGGGTCTTCAAATATATATATTACTAATATTTTTACTTGTTCTTAGTGAACTCTCTGAGCTAATTTGTAAACTTTGACCAAAAAAAGAAAACTTGAATGGTTGATTTTCACATCTCTTTTCACTAGGAAATTCATGGCTTTGAGAAACCCATCTCTCTAAACAGATTTATTTTGTCAAATGTTGAATATCTTGAATATAACAAGTTTTCTTTGGCCGATTTTCACGGTAGGGTTACTAGAATTTTCTCTTAGAAGATTTTTTTTTTTTTTTTGGAGAGTTTATCTTCATTTGTTTATTTGACTTTAAAAATAGTTAAACAAAGAGTTTTGTAATTTAATTAACGCTTTCTCATATTTCCGTTTAAATTCTCTATATCCAACTATCAAAAATTAAAATAATAAATAAATAGATAAAAATTTGTTAAACAAATTACAACCATAGTACTTTAAGAAGTTGTACATAATAATTTAATAAGTCAAATAAGTTGGAATAAACTGAAAATAAGTTATGAAAAACAGGAACTGAAAGACTTAGGTCTTATACTATATGCAAACACAGGTAGATCTTGAGATTTTAGTACTTCTTACTCTCTATTCCTTCTTTTCTTTTCATTTCTTTTTTATTCTTTTTCTTTTTAACCGGCCAATGCAATGCCTTATATATAAGGTTTAAGTTAATACCTTGAACTATCCCCCATGAAATGAGGAAAAAAATTTAGTTTTTATATATTTTATTGGTGAGGTAACCACAACCCTAATGTGCACCCTCAAACCCTGAAACTACTAGTGCATGCACATAAGAGGTGAAACCTAGCTATTATGCATCACCTAAGTCTTACAAAATCATAACAACTGTCTAACAGCCTGTATTCTGTAACCAGTGCAAGTCTAATGACTCTCTCTCTCTCTCTCTTACAACCCTTATGGTTATTAGTTATGTGGTGCAGGTGGTCTCTAATTGCAAAACAACTACCTGGAAGAACAGACAATGATGTCAAAAACTACTGGAACACCAAGCTGAGGAAAAAGCTTTCCAAAATGGGAATTGATCCAGTCACTCATAAGCCATATTCTCAGATCCTTTCTGATTATGGAAACATTAGTGGCATCCTAAACACAGGAAACCAGATTGGACCTCTTAATAAAAACTTAAACTATGCGTCAACACCCAAACCAGAACCATCTTCAGTCCTCACATCATTCCCAAGTACCAACATGATCAACATGCCTATGGAATTCCAAAATAGCCCCTCTAATGAAAACATAGTTCCCTTATTGGATTTCATGTCTCATCAGTTTCAACAAGTCAATATTAACCAGGAGACCATCCAACCGCATTTCTTTAATGAAGCTACCTCTTCTTGTTCATCATCATCTTCTTCCAATGTCACACAATTAAGCCCACTGCCGCAATCATATTCTTGCCAACCGTCTCAAGTGCAAAATGCACCATCTTCTTCCTTTAACTGGAGCGAGTTTCTCATCACTGACCCTCTCCCATTCCCAGGCTTTCAGCAACAGCAAGATCGCCATTTCCCGGGTTTCTCATCATCAACTAACCCGTCAACTTTCGCGCAAACACCCCCATTAAACTTTGCTAGTGGAAATGAATATGGCTTAAATCAAGTTGGACAAGAGGAGGGTATAGGGAAGTTTGACGTTGGATCAACCATTGGGGGCCATACAAACAATAATAGGTTGGAAGCTTCATCATCTGTGAGTTCATTCGTGAATTCTATCTTGGATAAGGATAGTGAGATGCAGGCAGAATTTCCAGATATTTTAGATGAATCTTTTGATTACTAAGTACCTGCTCTAATGATTTTCTATTAAAATTTAAGTATCTATTAATCACCTTGTTGACCCCATAAAAGTGAGAGTTTTATATAATAACTATGACGTTTTAATTATCTGAAAGTATAAAAACATAGACAATCTGTGAGATATGAGTATTATTAGCATTGACTATTAAATTTCTTCCTATCCTAATATTGTGTTATAGCCCAAGAGTCAAGCTTCACGAAAATTTTTACTGATGAAAAAATAGATTACTAGTTGAACAAAATTTTAAATTCTCTACAAGTTGGACTGCGCAATTTTGTTTTTTAAGCAATCAACAGAAATCACAAATATATTTCTGAGCCATCCAAGAAGATTTACACACGTTAAATTTTTGCTAAAGCAAATTTGTTTTCATTTGATATATAAATCATGTGAGTGTATATGGTGTCATGTCATCATTTAAAATTTGGTGACACTAAATACACCTTTAGATTTGTAATACTTATAATGTGAACTATGAAATATATCAAATATCAATTCAAATAGAGATGATGCTTTTGCGTACTGAGTTTGTTAACTGATACTTTTAGAACCTCTTTTTGTTAGCTATAATGGGATATTTGATGGCTAGAAAATAGGCCTACAGGGATTGAACAACAGGATTTTTATAACCATCAGTTTTAACGTACAATATTAATCGACCATGACCATTGTTGTTAGCACCTAATAATAGCCCTAACAACATTCAAAGCGACATATTCTAATTCATCCATCTGTCAACCATTTACCATTTGAAGGCTGGACAAAATAACCAAATATGTCTCAAATTCAGCCAATTTCTATGTTAAACCAATCACAGACAATAAAAGCATAGAAAATTCAAACAAGAAACCGTTAGTAAGTTATTTAGAAGGGAAAAGAGTATTTACAAAAAATATAATCTAGAAACTGAGAGCGACATAAAAGGAAAAAGAAAAAAAAGGGGACACCAGTAGACACAAGGATTGATTTTAACATCAATCCATGATTACATTGCAGAGATCAGATGTCTCATTCCGGAGGCAAGGCTCGTCCGGTCTCATTTGGGACGATCGGCTTAAGATGCTCCAGCGAAAGTCTGGTGTCCTGTACAACACCGAGAAAGGAGAACAGAAACACACCCAAGACCTTAAGAGAAAAGAGATTGATTCATCATCGGCAGCTTCTCGTTCTAGACGTGAAAACAAGCCTCAAGGATGTTCTTTTTCTGCTCTCTTTGGAAGATGCAGTGGGTCTCGTACATCCTATTAGAATGTCTCGGTTATATTCCTAACAATCTTCATGTGTATAAATTCCATATATACGTTTTCCCTCACAGATTTTATTTTTATGGGATTTGTGATGCGTGAATGTCTGTCATTACCTGTTTGTTGTATTATGGGATTTTTTTTTTTTTTTTTTTTTGGTGAGAGGTGTTAATTTATTTCATACATGCTGACCAAAAAGCTCATAAATGTGTTTTTGTTTAACAATGTTCTATTGATATTTTCCTTCTCAAGTTATTTTGTTAAAAATTATTAGAAATTTTCTCAAATTACTATTTGTATTTGGTGTTATTGAGTTTCAAACGTTGTGAAAGGAAATGATTTTTCCTTGGATGTGGAAGAAATTGAATTTTCTTTGGCATGAAATGAAAGTTTCTTATTAAAAAAGTAACAGGATATACAATGTCCATGGAGGAATTTAATTGGTGTCTTATAAATAGGCATTATTGTAGAGTTTAATGGCTTTTTCCTAAAAGTTCTCCCACATGGAGAGGGGATAAGACTTAGAAGATTATTGAGTGAACTTCTTTGAAGAGTAGTTTGAGTGTGCATGTGTTTATTTTTTGTGTGAGAGACTTATTAGGTGTATTGGAGTTTTGGAATTATGAGTCTGCGTGCATGAGGCTTGTGAGTTGATTTGTATTAGTGGGAGGTTTTGTTGGTATTTGTGAGGTTTTTGAACATTGTTTGTGAGAGTTTGTGAGTTTGGTTTATGGGGTATGATTAAGTGTAGTTATAATTCATATCACTGGCAATGAATTTTTCCAACATTGCCCATGGACATAGATTTGAAGTTGGCTAAGCAACGCTAAATATTGTTGTCTTGTATGGAATTTTTAATTTCATATTTGTGTGAATGTGCTTCCATAAACTCCAATTCACAACAATTGGTATCAAAGCTCAAGGTTGATATTGGCCGGTATGAACACAATATTTGTCACATGTACAAAAATGATTTAAGATGCATGTGCAAATTTGGCTTTCATCATAGAAACAACAATTGTCTTCTTCAAGGAAAGTTTGCTTGGTTTAAAGTGAAGTTATCATGATAGAGAAGGGAGATTGCTTAATGGAATTTGAGTTAATGTGAATATTTGTTAGAAATTGTCTCAGATTCATATTTAGATTTGGTTTCGTTTTTGGGTTTCCTTCGTGTGGAAGGAAATAAATTTTCCTTAGTATGAAAAAAATGACTTTTTCTTGCTATAGAAAATTTTTTCATGATTAAGAAGTAATTGAGTATTCTTTGTCTATTAAGTAATAGAATTGTAGTCTTAGAAATAGCACTGTTGCAAGAAGGTTTAGTGAGTTTTGTTGAAGTATCTTCTCACAAGGAAGAGGATAATACTCTTAGAAGAAGATGGTAGGTTTCTTCAAAGAGTAGTTTGAGTTTTTTTTTTTTTTTGGCCAAACCATGTTAAATATTGTTGTTTTATGAGAATGTTTTATTTTTTGCTTACGTAAATGTGCTTTCATTAGCTCGAATCATAACAAGCTTCCTAAGAATGACTATATACTTTTGAAAGAAATTATGCATCTATTGCTTTATTTATTTTGATGGAAAATCTTGTGTAAAGATAGTTTTCTATATTTTCTAGTATTTAATAGCATAAAAAATAAGTAAATGAAAAAATATCTTTGGTCAACATAAAAAGCATGTCTTATTTTTAGTGATTGTTTTTCACTATTTTTTTTTTAAACTACTTTATCTCACAGCAAGCTAAATAAGGGAAGTTTAAAGATTGTTTTTACCTCTCCATTTAAACAGACCATTTTATAGAAAATACTTTTTGAAAAATGACTCGTTTTCTAAAAAACATTATCGTCGAAACAAATAGAGCGTATGTCTCCATTGATATGATGAAAACTAGGGGAAAGGACCTATTTTAGTATTTATTTATTTATTAAAACATATGAAATTATTAGTCATTATTGTTTTGAAAAACCAAGCTTTTGTTTCAATCTAACATGTTTAGATTTATTAAAATACTTATATCTCCTCCCTACCAGTGGTTGATCTCTTTTTTCATATTACACTAGTCAATAAATTTTTGTTGGATTAATATTTTGAAAATTACACAATTAGATCGTAAGTTCTTATTTTTCTAAAGTTTCATACTAATTGAATCTTATTTACTATTCAATCTATAAACTCATTTTTTATGTATAATTTTAAGATACAAAATAAAATAATTTTCAAATATTTTATATACGAGATAGCTATTGATCTCTTAACAAAATAAGTTTACTACCCATATGTGATTAAAAAACAAAATTATTGGATTTAATGAGTCAATCACACTAGTTGTAAAACAAACCACACATATATAGTTCAATGTAAGTTTTGTAAATATCAAATAAATTTATAGATAAATAATAAAGAAATAAAGAATATGAAATAAAGATTCGGTAACAAAGTAGAAAACAAAAGAAAATCAATATATCTATATATATAAATATAAGTAGAAGTCTCATGTGAGAGTGCATGAGATCCTACCATGTGACACTTTAATGTTGCATTTAGTATTTTTTACCTCATTTTATTAAGTTTTTTTTTTTTTTTTTTTTTTACTATTACCCAATAGATCATAGTAACTTATTAGTATTTTTTACCTCATTTTATTAAGTTTTTTTTTTTTTTTTTTTTTACTATTACCCAATAGATCATAGTAACTTATTTTTACTATTACATAAATTTAGCATTTTTTACTTCCTTTTATTAAGTATTTTTTATGATACCCAATAGATCATAGTAACTTCTTTTTCACTATTATGTCAAATATGAGCTATTCTTCACAATTAGACCAATTAGACCAAAAGTTAGTCACTACAAAATAGACTACCTTTTAAAAGCAGACAAAACCTTATGAAAAACTTAAGCCCAACTATTACCTTACATATTATGACCAAAGTTTGACCATTCCCACGTGTAAATCAAAGCAAAAACTCTTACCCTCTTACAAATTCTCTTCTTTCTCCCCCACATATAGATGATACCTCTAGAAAATCTCATTCTCATGAAATCATGTCACCATTTTTTCCCAATTTCAATTCAATATGCTTTTGTCTATTAATAATGTTCTATGCAATTTATGTAGACAGATTCTCTGTCATCGACCAATGCAACAAAAATATATATAAATCTTGAGATCCTTGAGGTTGTTGAAATAATTGATAAGTCCATATTTCTAAAATTTATTATAACAAAAAGTCTAATAAATAACATATATTATCTCACAAAATGCCATTAACTTAATATTTTCTTAATAAATTCAATAATAGGAATTGTAAAAAACATGATCCTATACATAAAATACCAAAAATACATGAAAAACAATTTTCATAGGAGGATTTATCTTTTAATAATATAAAGACAATAGTAAAAATAAAATGTATTGAATGAGATCCTACGAGATAGATTTTTTAACCATTTCAAATTATACTCATCATTTATGTAAAAAAATAATAATACATCATATTATTTACATTAAAAAAATAATACATATTAATTTCAAAGTTCATTACAAGATGTGAACTGCTAGGGTATTACAACAATAAGTAACATTGATACAATAATGAGTTGGTATTACATTTTGTGCATACTTTGTGAAAGGAATGTCAAACCACAAGTAGGATCATTTTGATGTACAAAATGTGAAATAAAAACAAATCTTTCTATCCCAAAGTTAGAGGCACTCACAATAACTACATACTCTCCAAATATTTATAATATATTTATCTCACTATAACTACTATATATATATACACAATTGCAAACTACTTCAAATATTTATAATATATTAATTCATTTTGCTGCACTATTCCAAAATTAACAAAAATAAAAAATAAAAACATTTACAAAAAATTGTCACATCATTAAAATCAATATATATATATATATAAAAGCAAAGACCTCATGCGAGAGTGCATGAAGTCTTGCCAAGTGGAGTTCTAATTTTGCATCTAGCTTTTATTTTCTATTTTTTATTTTACCTCTTTCATTAAGTTTTTTTCACTATTATCCAAAAGTCCACATCAACTTATTTTACTATTATCTCATTAATGTCTCATTAATTGATTAAAATTTTTTTTGAGAATCAATTAATTGATTAAACTTACATTACACATTTTTCTATTCTTCATGTCTTTTAGCATACCTATTGTTTTAGTATTTTTTAAAAAAAAAACAAAAAAATAAAATAATAATTGTAAGGACCAAGTCTGAATTTTAAGCCCACTGTGTAAATGAATTTAGGCCCAAAAAAGGCTAAAAACAATAAATTTGTAGAGAATGGGTTTGAATACTGGCTGTAATTGATCAAACAACCACTAAATGGATCCAAATGATAAGAGAATAAAAAGAAGAAAGCACGTATTGAAGAAAAATTATCCTCGGCAAAGTCCGAGGAGGTCTGATCTTCTGTATTAATCTCAGGTTCAGTTACAAGTTTGTTTATTAGATGCTAGAGTGCTTCCTCTCATGAATTCTCGATCCCCCATTCTGGTTGCCACCCTTCCCTTATATACCCCCTTTCTTTTTCATCTCCACCTTCCACATGTATACAGGATGGTCGGTGTTGATACTTGTCCCATCAACCCCTCCCATAAGTCTCCATGTAGTAGCTGTGAGGCTGAAATGCACTGTTCAGGTATCACCTCCACATTAATGCGGCCAGAGAATTAACTACAAAGCATTTAATGCGGAGGTAGCAGCTTTTGTAGATATTTGTTGTTTTCCTCTTCTCCTCTCCTATCCAATGTCTGACTTCTAACTGTGATGCAATCTGATAGGATGTTCAGGACTGTAGGACATTCCTACTGATATCGGATCCACATTTTCGACGTTACTTCTCTCCTCGAACATCTTTTGGACTATCATATACAATCCTTATCTCTTCCTCTTCTACCATTCCTATCATAACATTGTTTGACCATCCTCAGACAAGTAAATATCTTCAGACTGGGCCATAGGCCCAAAATATACAGTTTTAACAGTACATTCTGGCTATCTGGCCCCCACAATAATAATAATTAAGGACTAATAGTAATAACTAACCAGATAAGGCCCTGATAAGAGACAAAAAGACACAAAAATGTTATGGATTGTTAAATAAAACGCATTATTTCACTATTTATTACCAAAATAAAAGACCTGAGACTGACAAAGTATTTGAAAGGGAGAGAAAGAGGAATCTAAGAGGTCACTAACTCTATTATAACGGCTACCCACTACCATCAAGACGCTGAAACCCCTACGGTTATAATTTTTTTTTCTTTTTTCTTTTTAAAATTAGGGGCTTAAATATGATTTAGGTTTAAGTAATTTCGTTGGATGGTTTTTACTTTGGGTATATAAGGAGAGAAAATATTTGGTGTGCAATGTAAAGCCATATTCAACCATTATTTAATTTTAAATCATCTATAAGATACATGTATATATACTTGCCCACATCATGTCTTAATGTTACACTATCGATGAGTAGAAGATGGTGAGAGAGTTGGGCAAACTTTCATTTTATAGTATGAAATATGTGAACACAACACAAATCAATTGATTTTCATGGTCCTATTACCTTTTTGCATTTATCTTTGGTTTTATAATTATTAAAAAAAAATCTTATCTTGAGAAGGCTACAAATATCCAGTGAAACTCCTAAATTAATTTTTATTATCTCAAAATGTATATGTTTATTTACTCTAATTTAGTTTACTTTTTTTTTTTAATTTTTATAATATATGTACAACATTATCCAAAACCATCTTCCATAAAATATCTAAATGCATATATTAATTATCGATAGATGTGAATTAATTATATATAGTAAATGAATTTATATGATTATTTTTTATAAACTTTATAAAAATAGATAATTATTAGTTGGAATAATAACAATAAATATAGAATATGACATTCTTACTTATGTTTAGTTGCTAATCCTTTAAACTTCCTAACTCTTTTTATATATATCTATATATATAAGTGTGTGTACAATATAATAAATATATTTATTTTTGTAGGGGGAAAAGCCCAACCATACGTAGTGGGCCTAAAGCCCAATGTGAAGGTTATTGTATGTCTGAAGAGGCTAAAATTGTCAAGGGGTACTTCGCGCGAAAAAAGGATACATGGGGGTGAAGAAAATCCGTCTGAAGAGAGTATCAGTGTTCCGAAGAGATCATTATCCTCGGATGTAAAGATTCTGGGTCATATAAATATCTGGGGGGTTCAAATGAGTTTACTAGTGACTTCAGCAGTCTAGATAAGCTTTGGACACGCTTGGAGATAAGAGGAATGGAGAAATATCTAAAAGGAAAAGCTGCCACTACCATATTAAATGCACTACAGCAACTTTTCTGGCCGCATTTATGTGGAGAAGACCCTTGAACAATATAATTTCAGCTACCACCACTCACAAAAAGCTGAGGGAGATACATGACATGACATGCACTCAAGTAGGGAGCTAGATAAAGAACAAGTGGACGATGGGGATGATGAGGGAGGATGCTATATAAAGAAGAAGGGCTCCTAATAGAAGGAAAGGAGAAAAAAGAAGGAAAAAGAGAAAAGAGAGGTCTTACTATAACCCTAAGAATTGTAACCTGTATTCAATTTATCATAAGTCTCTTCGGATTTGACCTTACTTGATCTTTACGTGTATTTTTATGCTGGTTTATACTGGGATGTTGTGATCAACCGTTATAAGCCCCACAGTCAACCTAGCTCTATCATCTATACTCTACAAATTTATTGTATTTGGGCTTGGGCCACAAATCCTAACCCTACAATTTTGTTATAGCATAATGAAATTTTAATACTTCCTCCCTCCCAATTTGTTTGTCAAATTTGAAAAGTCAAACTTTTTAAAAGAATATCATTTATTGCCTTGTGTTTTCAAAACTATTCTTAAATAAGTGTCCCAATTAGATTGGTTTTTTAAAAAAAATATTTGTTAGTTTTCTTTTCAAATAATATTGAAAATAAAGTAAGGGTATAATAAGAACTTTAGTACATTAATTAGAAATTGGATAATATTTTGGGACATCCCAAAATAGAATAGAGGACAAACAAATTGAGATGAAAGAAGTATCATTTTTTTTTCTTAGAATCATATGAGAAACATTTTTTTTTTTTTTTTAATGTGAGAAACAATTGAAACGCTGTATTATGCAACAATTGATGCAATGCCCAACAAAAAGGGGGAAAATTAGAAACACACAATCAAGAATATTACAATATATATATATATATATATATGCATTTTTTTTAGTAGGCATGAATCATGCTTATCTATATTAACCATTATATCATGAAATTTTCAAAACACACAATCAAGAATATTACAATATATATATATATATATATATATATGCATTTTTTTTAGTAGGCATGAATCATGCTTATCTATATTAACCATTATATCATGAAATTTTCAATTAGTGAACACATATATATAGTGTGATCAAATCACTACACTACTTTTAGTATCTTTCTATTTTGTCTATAAAATAACTAAAGATTTTAATTTTTACAAGGAAATTTATTGAAATTTTTTTTACACATCAATAGTTGAGAGATTTGAATTATAAATGCCTCTATTGGAAATTGAGCGCCAACCAGTTAAGGTACAATATTCTTTATAAAAATTATTGAAATATTGGAGAAAAATAATAACAAGTTGTACCACACACCGTGTGGAAATTCAGCTAGTCTCATTTAAATGATAAGTATCAATGTGTAAGTCCTCTTAACTTCTTTTAGAAATATGTTGTATTAGAAGCCATATCATATGTTAATTAATGTTGTGATATTTCATTTTATTCAACAATGACTTTTTGCATTTTATATATATATATATATATAATAGAAATTCTACTCTATTTTAAAACAAAATATTACAATATTAATGTAACACCCCAAATAAAAAAATAAAAAAATAAAAAAGGAAAAAAAGGGTTTTGGCAATAGAATTTTAGGTGAGGTTAATTCTGAAAATCCGTTCCTAACAAGACCCCCTCCACACGTTATCTCACCTTCCCATTCTCAGCCCTTGTCTCTCTCTTTCTGCTAGTTCACTAAACTACCTCCCTCTCTCTCATCTCTCATTACTCACAGATACCTATTGCCCATTGCTTCCATTGTGCTTTCATTTTTCATTTTGTGGTGGAAGCTTTTGGGTTAAGGATTTTGGTAAGAAACTTATTCACAATTCTACTTATTACTTCTCCTAAGATTTAGTCTTCCATTGTACAAGTCTAAGTAAGAGGGTATTGAGTTCGTTTGTTTTTGGTTGTGCTAAGTTACATTGGTAATTCTTAATCTATCTATTTGGCAATCCTTTGAGTGGCATATAATCAAATTTGAACTTATAAGAACTTAGATTATGTGAATGTTTTATTAGATGTACTCAACACTCATTGTGCCTTGAGCTTGCATTGTGTTTGCATACCATGTGTTTGATAAAATGCACCAATGAACATTGGGGCATGAACCCTTCACTAAAATTGTTTCCTTTCATAAGGAAAGCTTTACTCCAAACTCTAGATCATTCTTAGTCATGTTAAGGTTTTAAGGTTTTAAGGTTTTAAATTCCATTTTGAATGTCTTGTCTTTGTATAGACACCTTTGTTATACAAGCTTGTTATGAACTAGTTTGCACATCTTTTGAAATTCTGGATTGTTGCTTTGTCTCGCGTGGGTTTTGTTGTTTAGTATCAAAAGAAATACATATGCCTTGCTACCTCTATATTAAAGAGATGTATTTTATGTTATGATATAAATCTACATTGTTTACAGCTGGCAATTAAAATTGTTTTGAGGTTTTATTTTGGTCAAATGGATTTCTTGTGTGCTTGTTTAGTTCCTGTTAAGGAATGGGTACTTGTCTTAGGATGGTTAAGTTAGGCTTTACTACCCTTGGTTTGATTTTAGGGGATCCTTTTCGATCTTGGAGACAAGTGCGATGGTAAACTTTGTGATAGGTCTTGTTATTGATAGGCTTGATCCTTATGTTTATAGCTTCTGATATTCTTGGTGATTGGCGTAGTGATTGGGTTGCTTGATTTGGTGGTGCCTGGTTGAGGTAAAATTGGTTGGCCTTTCGAGGTAAGTGGCTTCTTAATGGGATTTTTGAAAAAGAATCACTATTGCACTCAATTATTTTATGGTTAAACCCATTTCGGAACATTATTTATGATTTTCCTAAAATATACTATGTGTATTATTGTTAGTTATCATTTATGGAAAACGCATGAAGAATTGAAAGTGCATCATATTTGTCAATGCATTTCTTAGCATGGAAAAGACAGGCATCTTTGATTTAATTCTTGGGAATGGATTATATGGATTTATTGCATTATTTGCAAATTCTAAATATCCTTTATCTTGACTTGTGATATTTGAAAAATTGATAGAAAAATCTTATTGACAATGAATGATTTCAAAATTTACTATGAGCTAACTTATTCATGAGGATTTTATACAACAAAGATGTTTGTTCATCATAGCATTTATTTATCTTATTTAACTAACTTTCTTGAATATATGAACTTCTTATTGTAATTTTTTGAGAGATTTATTGTATACTTATCATGTCACTTTTTACTATTATGATTTCTTTTATTGAAATTAGAATGTTCTATTATTGATTTTGTATGTAAGTTTGAATATATATTTGAATTTTTTTACAGAAAACCCTTGAGGAGGTGGAGGAGGACCTAAATACGTTTTTCCCGAACATGCTCCCTGATCTTAGTGTATTTTTGATGGATCAAGGGATCGACGTTTATCATAAAGAAAAGCAAGTGGAAATTAATGAAATATTCTTTAGTAGAAAACATTTATTGTTGTGCTTACTAATTGAGAATTTTATTTAAAAATGTTAATGAGAAATATGGAGAAGACATACTTAGCTGTTTGCACTCTATCCTAAAGCGTAGCATGCTCAAAAATGGCGATTGGGATACAAAGTATTTTTGTGAGATTTGTCGATTGATTCTCTCCTTAATTGGTAAAATTCACCTCTTTATCATAGTGTGTAATTGTCATAATTTCATTTTTTTAAGTGAGAAATATGCTTAAGTAAATCATTACTAACTATTGTTTCATAAACATATTCTATCAAATGCTAAGGATTTACCTAAACATTGTTGAAAATTATGAATTATAATGGTTGTAATTCTTTTCAATTGCTAGTATAGATAGAAAACTGTTAAAAATACTAACCCTGTTTTTCCCAAATAGCCCCCTAGAATTGGGAAAAATGTAAAATTAGGATGAGCAAAGAAATATAAGGTTTTTAGAAAACAAATATGACTAAACTTGTTATGATTTGTTTGAGTAATCTCCACCTTATTGGTTGTTTGAAATTAATTGATGGATAGTAGAAGAAAAAGTAGACTCTATTAATATCCATAATTTTTTTTTTCATATTAATTCTTTGGATACTGATTAAAAGATTTGCATGGTATATGATGCTATAGATCTGTTCTTATATGATACTGAAGCTTCTCAGAGTCAAGGCCTATCAAGCGTTCTAACCAATTTTAAAGAAAAAATTTAGGTTCATTCATCCCATTTAACTACAGAAAGTCTGAAACTTAAATGTGGGTCTTGATTTGAGCCAAAATCAATAATGTGATGTTATACCATTTGAACTTGGTTGAGTGTTTCTCAAAAAATAAACTTAGTTGAGTGTTAATTTTCTTCTTCTCTATTGCAGGGCTTGGAATCACATTTTCTAAAAAATCAATTTAGATTTTGAAACTTGAGGTTAATGAGCCAAGACCCAGTAGTGGTTAATAGCAAAGTATTATTCTCTTTTTTCCAAAGATGACTATGACTGATTATGAACTTGTTGCTTATATACACTGATATATAACTAACAATATTTTGCAAATATTTCAGTTATATAGCGTTCACAGGAGACTTTATAGAGGAATATGCCTGTAGTCCTGAAGTTGATGTAAGAAAATTGGTTGGAGCAATCATTGATAAATTGGAAAATCCATAGGAATTTCGTGTATGCTTCCATCTATCTCAAGACTTTTTCTTTGTTGATGTAGATGTCTAGCATTTATCCTACTTATAATTTGTTGGCTTGGTAGTATCTACTTAAATATGTTCCCAGTAGCTAACATCTAAAGGAACAACTAGCAGATCCTAAAGATATCAGGTGTGGATCAAGTATAGCAAGTTTCTTATTTCAATTGGCAAGTCATTTAGGTCAATTAGTGGTAAGTTTGTTTTTATGGTTTAGAAACATTTTTTGTGTTGTGTCTTGTGCTTCCTAAATAGATGCCAATTTATTCTTCTGTTCATAAAATGAAAATTAGTTGGACACTTTAACATTGAGTTGTAATTTTTTACTTTTGCTATAAATAAACTTGGGATAGAAAGTGAGAGACTCCTAAATCTAAGCCAAACAAACATATTATGGCATACTATGAAATACCAATTAAAAAATACAAATGAAAAATAGAAAAGAGCAATTAGGTGTGGATTAAGAGCTCTGGGCTCCTCTTAGTGAAACATGTCATATTGTACAAATTTTTATCCAAGTTGTTAAAAGAGTAATACAAGTCCTAAAACCCTTAGCAAAAATTAAATAGTTCACAAATTTTATGGGGTATAGAATCTATTTTTATTTGATACCCGGAGATTTTTCGGTTGCTGCCTTAATTATATACACTGAAAATGATGTTCTTACCTATTTTCTTTTCATTATGTATAGCAATAGTCTGGCCAATTACTATTGGTATAATGGTAGACTTTTGGGTTCTTTCATTTTTTTTTAAAAAAATTTATTTACCTTGCATATATCTAAGATCATTTAATTTCAAGAAAAGGGTTACTCATCCATAACTGTTTGAGGAATCTTTTATTAGTAGTTATGAATGATCAATTTTCCTAAATCTTAAGATTGAGAAATACAACCGCCAAATTTGATTCATTGTCAATAGCCATTAGATCATCATAGGGTGATCCGTTTGTCTATAGATGCTCTATTACACTCATAGTCTTTAAAGGGTGCAACCAACTATGTAGGATCTATGTTGACATATCTAGTATTGTGCATGTCATTAGTATGCCAGGAACCATATTTGAACTGGTGACATGAGGATTTTAGTCTTCTGCTCTACTAGCTAAGTTATCCTGACCATTATAGTGCATCATCCTTACTTTTGATACATACCATTGTTAATCATTTAAATTTGAAGTGCATCTATGCCTTACTATATGAACAAGTTCAATAATACCATTGTGATTGTTACAGGAAAAACGGCCGAAGTAATTTCTTGGGCCTATGTTGGTACGAGACAAGAAGAGAAATGAGTTGATAAAGTTATGAAATGCTATTTAGGTAGTATTTGGATCAAGTTATGAGAAAGACCTATGTCATGATAAAAGGCACTGGTCTCCGAAGAGAAATCTTTTGAAGAAACCAAAAAAAAAAAAATTTGTGGTGTATCACAATCTTTCACATAATAAAATTTTTGGTGTATATTTTTCTACATATCATATCTTGCCTTTTAATTTAACTCTATTAATATTGCAATTTCTTTTTTTTTTTTTATAAGTTATTGATATTGCAATTTCTATTTCTACCTTACATTTATATACTTGGTATTTGGCATATCCAAATTAAACAGACTACGACTTCATTTTTATCCTCCAGTTAGTTCATTGGTGTGAGGAGATTACTTGGGTTATAGTTAATTCTTCCTAAGGTGCTTCATTTAGAATAAAAATTGCTGCTAGGATTAAAAGTATACGAGTTGCTATCTGAATGGGTTATGAGTTGTCGAGGAAGGTATGTGAACTTCCATGAGCATTGGCTACTGTGGCAAAAAGAAACCAATAATTATTTGCAATGCAATCTTCTAAATGGAGGTAGCCTACTCAGGGTACTATGAGCTCATTTGGATAGGCTGTTCACAAAGTCTTAACGCCCATTTTACACAAAACATGATTTTGTAAACTGTTTGGCTCCACAAAATCAGCACATTTGCGTTTTCAAAATCCATATTTTTCACATTTACAAAACACTGTAAAGCTCTGATTTTTCACTATTACCTAATAAATTATAGTAACTTATTTTTACTATTATATTAATTTAGCATTTTTTACCTCTTTTTATTAAGTTTTTTTTACTCTTACCCAATAGATCATAGTAACTTATTTTTACTATTATATTGATATGAGTTGTTCTTGACAATTAGACCAACAATTAGACTAATTAAACCAAAAGTTATTCACTATAAAATTGATTATCTTTTAAAAGTAAACCAAACCTTTTGAAAAACTTAGGCCCAGTTCTTACCTTATATATTATGACCCAAGTTTGACTATTCCCACGTGTAAATCAAAGCAAAAACTCTTACCCTCTTACAAACTCTCTTCTTCCTCCCCCACATATAGATGATAATTCTAGAAGATCTCATTCTCATGAAATATCTCTTCATTTTCCCCAATTTCAATTCAATATGCTTTTGTCTATTAATAATATTCTTTGCAATTTATGCAGACAAATTCTTTGTCATCGACCAATGCAACAAAAACATATATAAATCTTAAGATCCCTTGTAAAAACATTATTATGTTTGTTTCTTATAGCATTTTGGGGCAAAACCCGTTCATTGAGGATGTAATGATCAAGACTTCCTAATTTATGTGGTTAAGTTAAATGGCAAGATTGCTACCATAGTGTTTTGTTTAAGCTAATGTCTAATGATGGCATGTGTTAGTGTCTCATTTTTCCAAACTCAATGTAGCCTAGCTTAACTTAACTAAGGCTTCGTCCCAATTAAATTGGGGATTTCATGCAGCAAAAGCAAAAATAATAAATTTACTTGTCATTACAATTTTTTCAGGTAAATATACCTCTCAATACAAATGGCTTAAACTGAAACTACCAAAAGTTAACTGGACTGAGACACCTTGGTTGATTGTTCTAATGAATTCCCCTTGACTCTTTCACTACAAAAAAAATGGGGCTATCCCAACATTTGCAAAACCGCTAGGATAGCCCCAGAAAGCATCATAATATGGTCAAAATTCCTATCCCATTGTTTTTTTTTTTTTTTTTTTTTTTGGCACTTCAAACTGTCGGGCAGTGACAGTCAGTATAGGGTTGTCGGACCCAGAAAGCATCATAATATGGTCAAAATTCCTATCCCATTGTTTTTTTTTTTTTTTTTTTTTTTGGCACTTCAAACTGTCGGGCAGTGACAGTCAGTATAGGGTTGTCGGAGCTGTACCAACGCTTTTCAAAAGTGCTGGGATAGGTCTCAGCGCTTTTCAAAGTGCCGGGATAGGTCTTGGCGCTTTTCAAACCCTGTTCCAGCGTTTTTACTTAGGTCGAGACAACCCTTACCAATAGCTTTGAAGACTTGTACCAGCAGATTTCAGGGCCTATACCGGCACTTTTTGTTTATTAAAAAGCACTAGTATAGGTCTATCTATACCAGCAGTTTTATAACCACCCCTATAGGGTATTCACAAAAATATGATTACAACCTATACCAGCGCTTTTGAAAGCGTTGGCATATGCAGTACCTATTCCAGCGTTCTTGAAAGTGCTGGTATAGGTCTTCAATGAATATAATTAAAAATGTCTATACCAGCACTTTTGAAAGCGCTGGCATAGGGCATATGCCCATACCCATTCTAGCAGTTTTTAGTGCCAGAATAGGTCATTTTTTTTTATTAAAAAAATTTAATTTTTTTAGCACCTATAATGTACCTACGATACATATTTTCCAATACATATTTTATAGCAATTGTAATGAACCACAATTCATATTTTCCAATAGCAAATACAATACCACATTAAACCAAGAAACTAAATATATTTAATTACACCATATCAATAATTACATCCCAAATGTCTAGAATGTTATACACAAAATAATACATCCCAAGTGTCTGAATGTTATGAACAAAATAATACATTCTACACAACTATGTAGAATGTCCTACACAAAAGAATACATTCTAACTATATAGAATGTCCTGCACAAAAGAATACATTCCAATTGTCTAGAATGTTATAATAAAGTTTCCAACTATGATGTGTATATATGTCAAAGTTTGAAACTTTATTATAAATATCAAAATGTCACAATAACTACTCCAATATAGAGTCCAAACTATCGCTTATTGCATATAATCAAATGATAAGCACTGAGCACCGGGAGACTGGATATCCACTACAAAATCACCATCACCATCCTACGAATTAAGAAACACACAATGGATTAGCGTACTAAACAACAGACTTAGCAGCTGAATGACACAATATCACTAGTATTACTACCAAGTGCCACATTAGCGATTAAAACACACTCAAAATTTGAGATTTCAATTAAGCATTTGAATATTTTGTTCCTTCAAAAACTCTCAAATTTATTTCCCTCCAAATGATCCATAAAAGGTAAGCCAGAGTAGCTCCCCACAAAGTAAAACAAGTCTTTTTACCACAGAGTCCAGACCAAATAATGAGCAGGTTTGGCACCAAAAACAGCCTTGAATTGTAGTAAGGTACTTAGACTAGTTTTCCTTAATGGAAAAAACCACCCTGGCATGCAAACAATCTCATAGAAAATTCATAAATAGTTACAATTAGTCAGAACACTCAAAATCTTTGTATCCTAACCATTCACATGACCTATGCAACGGCCCACTTCCCTTCCTATTGCAGTAGTCTTAGAAACTCTTGAATCCTATAAACCAAAACTTACTCTCTCAACTACAAACCAAAACTTCTTGCCCTCCAAAAAAACCTCCCTGAATATTTGTAACAATGAACCTCACTAAAATGACGGTGATTTCAAACTCTAAAACAATCTCTTGGGGATCAATTTATCACTGGGAAAATAAAATTATTTTTCTATGAAGCACAAGACAAGGCTTTTTGAAAATCTTCGTTAAATTAATGTATAACATGAGGATTCAAGGTCAAAAACAAAACCAAGAGGGGTTGTGAGAGACTTACTAAGTAAGACTTGCCTTGATATGTGTAATAAACTAATAATATCGTTCGCGTCTTGTACTCAACAAGTTGTGCTTTAAAAGATTTTTTTTTTTTTTTAAATGATAGTCTTGCTGAAAACTAAAAATTGAAAACACTGTAACAAAATAATTTTTACACGTGTGAATAATACTGTGAGACTCATTTTTAATGAAAGTTTTGTTGAAAAAAAAATGTTTGTGGGTCCCATGAACAGCATAGGACCCACTGACAAACACATTCCAATGAAAATTTTACTTGTCAAAGAGGTAGTGGGTCTCGTGCACTGATAGACAAAATCCCACGTGAAACGCACTTCTCAATTAAGAAAAAAAAAAAAAAAAAAAAAGGAAAACGCAAACACAAATGCAGCACCAGAAACGCAATCCAAACGGATACTAAGCTTCGCTTAAGCAGCTTTTATAGTTTCACTTTTGGGTTAATTTCACTCAAGCAAGCTTTCCCATATTGCACACTTTCAGCAGCTTCAGGATTGACTCTTTCTTCAAAAATGAGTGAAATGACCAAGGATGCAAACCTTTGTTTATATTATCATGTCAAATGATATTGTCGATCAAAATCCTCACACTTTATTATCTTGATATTTTGCAAGAATAGAAGGTATAAAAGGAAAATGTAATCCAATAATGAATTTTTCAAAATGCATATTCAACTCATTAAAATATGAAAAAGGTAGGTTGGAAATTAATTTTAAGTTATGCATGATAGAAAAGAAAAGTGTTACGTCCACACTATTTTCACAATACTTTCACAACAAATCTTATATGGTAAACTATTACTGGTTATAATTTGTATCCACCATTTAAATTACTTTTTTCTTTGCTTGTAACAATTATTGACAACTTGTCACTTAAGATTTATTATGAAAATATAATGAACATAACATTTCTCATGAAGATAATGTTATCCATGTGGTATTGAATTTAAGTTTCCAGATCAACATCTTAGAACCATTTCCAATGAATTTGATTTAGACAAGGGGATTACACCCACCCACATGATTAGATGGGAACTCTAAAAGCCTAATAGACACCCAAATCAAGAACTAGTCAACAGAGAATGGGATATGCTTCTTTAAGATTTTATAAACCCAGGCTTGTGCGTAGCCAGACAAAAGGCATCGAGTTAGTACTTAGACACGCCATACCAAAGGAATAATTTTAGGAAAATCCGAACAGCTAATAGATTTAATATTTGATATCAAATTATTAACATGTCTTATTATATATACAATAATTTTAGGAAAAAAAAAATGAGAGCATTTTTATTACATTCTCTTGGTCTGTACAAACGAATTGAGGACACTCAAGTGGCAAAATTGGAGACCACAAAATCTAATTTGTTAAGGTGCCCACAAGGGAGGATGTATAAATAAATAGATATTGGGGTCGATAGTCTTCGTTGATTCTCCATTGTTTGGAAAACCTTACAGCATTCAAACACTTGTTGATCAAAAGCCCAGTTGTTTATATTTAGTGAAGTTAATTTCATTCAACCTTATGCAACATAACATATGCTCTGGCAAGTCTTCTGCCTTGTTCCCCTGTTTCAAATCAACAAAGAGGGGCAGCATAGGTTAGATATGAATTTTCACAAAAACTAAAGATTAGCTGTCTGAGAATCTCAACTAATATACTTACCTGAATTGTCAGGCCGAAATCCAAAATACATGACTGTAGTCTGTCATGGAATGCTTCAAAACCTTTTCTGGCAATGTAGCTGAATCTGTGCATATCTAAATCAATTTCAAAGTAGTTTTCCCCCTGCAACAATGTTCATATAAAAATAAATCAAAAACATTGAGTAAGACGAATTTCTTATGTAATTTCACTGATCTTTATACAGTCATGTCAAACTTAAATATGCAAATTCACTAGAACAATAGTTACTTTAGCTAAGGACTTTTATAGGGATGAATAATTTCGGCTCATTCTAGTGGTGAATATAAACTTCTATTGCAGTTTTCCTGCTAGAACTTATAGCTTTATGAATGAAAAATAAAATGAGAAAGAGAAGGATTCTTGCAATCACAGGACTACATGAGGCAAACAAGATCCACATAAACCAATACTGACTTTCTTATTCACTTTCAAATTTATCTTTGATCCCCCAAAGAGAAATACACAAGCAACCTTAATCCACCACATTGTGCACATTGTATCATAAATATCAGATAAGTGTAATATAAATAACAGCTAGTGATTGCTCACCACGAAAATTTAAAAAAAAAAAATTTCAATGAGAAATAAAGTACAATCACTCTAATGGAATATAATAATTTAACAAACTTACCAAGTAAAACTCATGTTGGGGACGTGTGAGAACAGGTTTTTCATTGTAAGCATTCATAAGCTTCTTCTCAGCAGCGCTTAAATGAAGATCCTCTACATTTGCTACTCTGCCCAAGATTTTTAATCTCTCCCTAAAAGACGCAATTGTGTCTACAGGGAAACCTCTAACTCTCTCCACTTCATCATTGATCAACCTCTGTCAAGGAAAGAAACATAAAAATTCTAGTTAATAAAGTTAAGCATACCATATAAACACAAAAAACAGAGTCAGAGAGATACCATGGGTTGCATATTCAAAGATAAAGAGCTTTAGGAATTACATCTAGAAACATTTAGCAAAAGTTAAGGAGCAAAAAGGTAGAGATGCATCCAACTTACAGTTAAATTTTCTCGGAAATGAGAGGGAAGCTCTTTTGTATAACTTTCAGATAGCTTAAAGAAAAGAACCAAACTCATTCCTTCTCCATCATTTTCGCTTTGAAAGATGGTAGTTGGATATAATGGTATCTGCAGGTGAAAAAGAATGGTTTTTTAAATAAAATAAAATGGTTTCCCTTCCTAGTGTACAAAGAGTTACAAGCATATTTATACATTAAACATGCCCCTGTAGGATTTAACAAAATAATATCACCAAATGTCTGGCAAAGACAATATAGTTGGATATTAAGAACCACAATTCTTTGCAGCATCTTTCCACTAGCAATGAAAAGGGATGCAAGGTTCAAAATTCAGACAAAGAAAATGAAATACATGGATACCTGAACATTCACAACAAGTATTGAAGGCAGTTCTCCAGCTGAAATTATATGAGGAAGTTCGAAAAAACGGGCAATATGATCAACTTTCCTCTGAGATAAGAAGAGGTCAGCTCCTAAAGGATAATACGCAGCACAGTTTGGAGCAAATTCTTTCTTTTTATCCCTGCCAAGTAAATTTCGGTTAATTGAAACACGCAGAAGAAGATAACAAAAAACTCAAGTAGAAAGGCATCCACAGTTCACACCTTAATACCTGCTCACTTCCCATGACTATGAAGTAAATGTAACCCTAATAAAAGTATTACGTACTCACCTAAGATAATTCTTTCCCCTGACTTTGAAGGCACTTGGCTCAATCGGTGACCAACAATCAGGCATTCTCTTCTCTACTGGGCAGTAAGGAATTGAGGTACCCGCCATTGGTTTTTGCCGAAGCGCCTTGGGTGAAACTGAGACAAAACAAAAGATCATGTACTTGAGCTTCTGGTCTACCAATCAACTATCTTACCAAAGAACTAGTTCACATTATACTAAAAATGAGAAGAATAAACTAAATTTCATCACAATTACGAATGCAAAACAAAGACAACTACTCACTGTTAGAGTAATCAGTCTAGATTCAAAGTACCTATACAACTTACACTAATTCCACATTATAGCTTGTACTATGTCCTAGCATTATTATTTGGACACAGCATGGTCACTAGATCCCTATTTCACATTATACTAAAAATGAGAAGAACACACCAAATTTCACCACGATCACAAATGCAAAACAAAGACAACTACTCACCATTAAAGATAGCAGTCTAGATTCAACTGTACATATACAACTTATACTAATTGCACATTATAGCTTGTACTACATCCTAGGATTATTATTTGGACAAAACATGGGTCCAGTGCTCCTATGCACTAAACCCAATAGAATGCTTACATGTGTATCAACATTTCGTGCACAGGAGCACTGGACCGAAGCCTTGCCTTTATTAAAAATATAGCCTCTTTAAAGCCTTTCTGTAATAAATGTATGTGTAAGGTTGAACCACGTTTAATTTTCACTTCCGTTGTCTATTTCTCTCTCCTATCAAATTAAACTAACATATATTAATAACTCACCCTTCTAATTGTATCATCATCAATCATGTTTAGCTACATTACATTACACCTATAACTATAAGCTCCAATATCACTAAAACATAACAAAATAAATGACAAAAAGCAAAATTCAGAAACACACTCACCAGCTGCTAAATCAGCTTGAGCTTCCCTCAATTTAAAGGAAACCTTCGAAATCAATTTTCGCCGCGAACCCGCCAGGCCAGTGCCCGTAGACGCAAGACGAGGCAAGCAAGCATTCGCACCACCCTCATTACTAGAACCATCCAAATTCAATTGAGGCCTCGCTTCCCTCGGCAGATTCAAATCCTTTCGCGACGACATGCTCACCGTCGATTCAGAACCATTCAGCGAAAACGCATCTACACGTAATCAAAATCCTTTCTCCTCAATTCAAAACCAAAAATTCAAAAAAAAAAAAAAAACAAAAATATTAAATATTAAATATTATACCGTCGCGAACACTATAAAACTCGTCGTCACGTTCAGAATCGATGATTGAAGAGGAATCGAACCAAGCAACATCTAAGCTTCCTGATTTTCGTCACAATAAATACTGATTAATTCAATAAATCAATATTAAAAATAAAAATAAAAAGTGAGAAATGAATGAATGAATGAGAATGACGACCTTGGATTTGGAAGGTAGGGTTGAAGTGAGATCGATCAATGTTGTTCTCAAACTGAAGATTGTCCTTGAACGAAACGTGGCGTTTTGAACCTCTTCTTCGTTTCCGGCAGCTCCTTCTTTTCTTCGGCAATTTGATTCGACCTTTAACGCAACCTTCTGGTTTCGAAGCACAAGCCCCATTGCTCTCTCTCTCACACACAGCTTCAACTTCTTTTTTTGGTAAATTCGATTTCGAAATTCGAAGAAGAAGAACAAAATAAAAAATAAAAAAAAAATTTCAGTGCTTTATTATTATAAAAGTCACAATAAATTTTTAGGTGAGGAAAGAGAGAGAGAGAAGTTTGAATGCAATGGGGATGGGATATTATAACAACAGAGAATAGTCAAATAAAAAAATTGGCTGAAAATTTTCTTTAACCTTATCTGCGGGGTCCACGGTGAGAGACGCGCTATTCTCAACGGGTTTTTGATCTGGTGGTTATAATTTGTGCCACGTAGGATTTCGGGTTAAAAATCCGTGGGCCCAACCGTGTGGAACAACAACAGTGAGTTGTTTGCTGTTCAGTTGAGTTGAGATTTGATTTTACGTGTTTCGGCTCCTAGTCCTTGCACGAAGTTTAAGGAATTAGAATGATTTATCGCGTCATCTATAGTTGTAGTTTCGAATTTCCCTCGTGTACATTTTTGTTTTCTTTGAAATAAAGTTTTTTTTTTTTTTTTTTTTAAGAATCCAGTAATGATGACTAATGATAGGCGTTTTTTTTTTTTTTTTTTAAAGTTAAATTGCAAATTACACCTTAAAATTTGGAGATGATTAGATTTTACACTTGAAGTTTAGAATTTAGATTTTACCCTCTGAAGTTTGGTGATGTTTGGATTTTATATCTTAACGTTTCAGAATTTAGATTTTACCCCTATAATTAAGAAGTGTTTGGATTTTACTTCCTAAAATTTTGAAAAACATCCTAAAGTTTCAAAATTTAGGGGTGTAAAATCCAAACAACCGTAAACTTTAAGGGGTAAAATTCAAGTTCTGAAATATTATGGTGTAAAATCCAAACACTTTGAACTTCAGAGAGTAAAATCTAAATTCTGAAACTTTAGAGTGTAAAATCCAATTACCCCCAAACTTTAGGGGTGTAATTTGCAATTCACCCTATTTTTTATTTTGAGCAAGTAGTTTTTTTTTTTTTTAAAACTTATTTTAGATAAGATTCTTCAACAAATTCCATTTTAAAAAATATATATAAAAAAATAAATTTATTCAAAGTTCAAACAAATCCAAAACCAACCAATATGAATGAATGTGTTACAGATTTATTATCATTATTTGAAGTTAGTGGATAATAAACTATATATGTCCCTCTATATTTGACCCAAAAAAAAATGTCCTCTACAAAAAAAAAAAAAAAAAAAAAAAGAAAGAAAAAGAAAAAAAGTGGAAAACAGAAACTGGATCTAGAGACAATCCAAGTGGAAAACAGAAACTGATTCTAACCATGAGTGACTAGACATGAGCCAATTGGGCTTGCCCTCTAGCAGGCTTATTTAGTTGGGGCAGTAAAATGGGCTGGACTAACCTGGGCTTGTATTTGATTGTAAATACAGATTTTAGATTTCTTCATTTTATTACCCAAAAAAAAAAAATCTTGAAAAAAGCAACATAAGATATTAGTGTTAGCTCCAGCTCGTAAGTTAATTTCACTAGCTTACTTGAACTTGTTGGGCTTTACAAAAAGGCTTGATTTTGTTTGAGTTTGTCAAATGAGTCCTACATACACAACAAAAATTAATAATAATTTTATAACATGTATAGTGATGTGGTGTAATCATTTGATTTATGAATTATTTTTTTATTTTATTTTTTTATAGTCATCTGGCACCCAAATTTTAAAGGTTTGGTTTTCAAAGATTTGATAAGTTTTTCCATTAACCAAGTAGCAGAGCCTAGATTTTAATTTAGGGATAACTTGAAAGGAAAAATCATAACTAAGTAAACATTTAGTTGCTAATAAGATGAAAAAATAAATTAATTATGACAATTCAATTTTATTTGCTAGGGTCTCCATGATTGCAATTAACTTAATTAAAATATTTCATAAGTTTAAAAAAAATATATAAATGTTAATGATTTAATGACTAACATGATATGTTTTAGCACGACTAAACAATCCCAAAAAATTATTGTTAATTAACTCTTATATTGGATACCGAGTGAACCGTCCCTTGATATTTTAAACCTAACTCATGTATTGCTTTAGCGAGTATACAACCAAACCTTTGGAACATATTATTACCCTGAGTGAGAAGAAGAGCTAAATTTAAAGTGTCAAATCCTTCTAGGTAATGACTAACTTGATATGTTTTATCATGACTAAACAATCCAAAAATTTTTTTGGAGAAATAAATGCACACACAATAGAGAGAAAATAAAGTTTTAACACAAAAGCACACCGCAAACTCTACTCAAACTGTTATTAATTATTAAAAATTTAAAATTTTAAAATTAGAACTAAATATAAGATATTTAATAAATGTTAATACATTTCCTAGTCTCTCTGTCCTTTTGCCCTCTCCTTTTTCTCTCCAATGTCCTAAATTCTCTTGATCACTATCATTGTTTTATTTTTGGATAGCTCCCTCCCTTTATTCTTTTCAAATTTTTAACATATCTTACATCTTTGTAATGTTTTCTTTTCCCCCGCATAAGCATGGTATATACACTATCTCCGTTGTGTCATTCTGTCATTTCCTCTTTCCAACTTTATTTTCCAAATTTTTTTTATACTTTTTCTCTTTTTAGTTCTTGTCTGCACGCCCATGCCGTGTACACTGTCTAGTATTTCAATGAAAAAAGTTAGGGGTCCCAACTCCAAAGTCCCAACCTATTCACCTATTTCAAAAAATTACTTGGCTACATTAGAAATTAGGGTTATAATCGAGTCAATACAAGCCTAATATTTAAGGTTTAGAGTTATCTATTTAATTTTATTGCCCACACAAGTTGAGCTCAAGCTTGGTTTTTTTTTTTTTTTTTTTGGTAAAATAAACTCAAGCTTAGTCATGAGTTGCTTAATACCTTATTCTTTTTTCCATATATAGTAAATGCTATAATTAAAATATATTATCCCTTCACAAATATATACTTCCCCCGACCATTTCCTTAAAGTTAACTTCGATGGAGTTGTTTTTAAAGAATCTAGGGAGGTGGGCATTGGGATAGTTTTTTGAGATTGCGGAGGGTGGGTTTTAGCTTCAGTGTTTAAAACAATTTCTCTCCCACCATCAACTTGGAGGCACTTGCAGTGTTTCGAGCTTTAAAATTTTCCCAAGACCTTGGTTTTCTTTCCAATATTTTAGAGGGGGACTCATAAGTGGTAATCAAAGCTCTCCTAAGCGACGAGGAGTCTTTTGCTTCTTTTGGCCACCTTATTGTGAATGTTAAATTAGAGGCCTTCAATGTCGTTATTTTTTTTCCCATACTCATATACAAGGTAACTCTGTAGCACATAACCTTACTTGTCATGCTAGACATGTTAGCAATTTATTAGTGTGGATGGAGGATGTTCCTGCATGCCTCCTTGCTGTGACTTTAGCCGATTTGGCTAGGTTTTCTTAATAATATTTTTAGTATTTCTTCTCTCTATATATACACTAATAATTGTTCATCAAAAAAATATACACTAATAATTGATAACTAAATTATAGTTAAAATAATAATGAAAAAAGTACACAAAACCCCTTGTGATTTATCATAAAACAAGGAATCCTTGAAATTTTAAATGTAACACTAATGTGATATATATATATATATATATTTTATATGTTAAATGGTTAAAAATCCAATAAAATAAATAGTGATTTGCTTGTATGATAATACATGTTCATATTTAAAATTGCATTTTCATATAAAGCACTACCACTAAGAGATTTTGTGTTACACTCATAAACGTCAAGGGGGTTAAGTGTTACACATTTAATGATTAACATATGAAAATATATCACGTGGAGGTTAAGTGTTACACTCAAAACTTCAAGGGAGTTCTATATTTTTAGGGAAAATCACTCAAAGGGGGTATATTTTTTTTTTCCAATAACAATAATTGAGTTAACTAGATGGATAATGTTTGTTTATGAACTTATAAAATTAGATTTATTATTATTATACTGTTAAAAACTATATATAATTTTTCATACAAAATAAATTGTTTTTATTATTAATGAATTACGAATAATAATTTGTTATGTTATAAATAATTAAATATATTTATATACTTACACAATCCAATCTCAAGTTTATATCAATACACATATACATACAGATAGATAGATAAATATTATATACACTTCAAGCCTCACACTCACAAATTTTTTCACGAACACATTATTGTATTTCAACTCGGCTTATTTAATAGTTAAGCCTAAATTTAGGCTATGACTTAGCTCATCGTAAACAAGCTTTTTTCTCAAGTGCATACTATTTATAAACAGCTAAGTTCATAACAACTCCATTAGCAATATCAACCAATTGCACCAGATGGTTACAATTTCATTTTCCTTTTTATGTTTGACCAAGGATACCTGCCCATTCAGTTCAACTTCAATCCCCACAAATACGTAATATGGGGTGTAATACCTTTTTGGTCTCTCAAAAATCTAAAATGTAACAGCATGGTAATTTCATTTATTTTCCGGTCATATATTGTTTACGCGACTAACAAAATGTTGAAGCACTCCACATTTGAGAAACCAAAAATACAATTTAGTAATTTAGAACAAGAATATTATTCATTCAATACAATCTTGGGAATTACAAGCAGGTTCAGGTGTTAGTACAATGTTCATGGAAAAAATTGGTTAGTGACGTTAGTCCAATTGATCACATATAATGGGGGTGATACCAACAACAATGCTGTGACCCAGATCTTTATCAATCGTTTTGGTCGATGAACCATGCGGCACAAAGGTCATCAGGGTCTATATATTATAATGACAAAACTAACAGTCTTTCAATCAAAAGAACTGCCCAAGATCGGAATCTGTCTCCCATGCAACAAAAAAGGAACTTAATTTTGAATCTAAGTTACTTTGGACCAAGTCTTTCCTTCTCGATCCAATCAAAATCAAACCCAAAAAGAAGCAAAGAAAAAGTAAAAGAAAAAGCAAATATCAGAAATTGCTTCTTCCTTTTTCACCTTGGAGAGAGATTCATTTAGTTTTGCTACTAACCACCACTAATTATAGTGGAAAAAAACTTATCATTAAAAAAATAACTGTGCCAAGGGATGAATTTCATCATTTCATGCTTTGTCTTACTTCTAAATGCATATCTAATAATATGGGGGTGTTCAAAAGCTATAAAAAAATTTCATGCCCGGTAACATGCAAAGTATGTTTTTGTTTGTTTTTTTCTTTGAAATAACATGCTACGTACAATTACACGTGTTTGTGCATATTATCATATATTTTGTTCTTGTGCATATCATTATATATTTTGTTTCACGGTTAATCTCAAATCTGAAAAAGAAGTATAAAAAAAGAAAGAAGGCTGCTCTAAGTTGAGCGTACAATTTAATCACTTTATTATAAATATAATTCTTTTTTAGAGACATACAAAGTATGTTTTCCATTCAATTTCATTATATGTTATCTTTGTTTCTTTATTCATCCATTTTCACTTTGGAAGGATAAATATTCTATGAATTAATTGTCCCAATGTTTTCAATGGAATCCTTATCAGTTTCTTTTGAGGGGTGAAGGGAACTAGCAAGGACAATATATTGCCTAAGGACCGTCCCTTTTAAAGAGAAAAAAGAAAACAAAAATAAACAAAACAAAAGCAAGAAAAAGAATACAATTGATTTCGGAATTGCTTTAGTTGGGAGCACAAATCAAACAAACCACTTCAAAGAAAAAGAAATGCCAAACCAAAGCAACAACAAGCAGGATTAATAAAATATGTTACAGGCTTCACTCATCGTGTATTGAGATAGAACCTTTTTAGGATAGTGTTCCTTTCTCTTATTGTATCTACTTTGCTTTTTTTCTTCTTTTTTTTCCTTTTTTTTTTTTTTTTTCCTTGCAAAGTAAATTCCTTCCCATGAATCTCTCTCTAAAGCATTCAAGTAAGGACAAGCAAACACTTAGTTGGGGATACCTCCAAAAGCTCAATCTTTCTCAGGCTTCTCATGCATTTTTGTCTGGGAGAAACTGACCATGTTAGAGCTAGCTCTTAAGAGAATGTTTGGAACATTGGAGTGAACAAAAGAACTTAATTTACTAACCTCCTCCATATGTATCTTTTCAAAAACTAATCACCACAAATCTAACTAAGGCTGGAACAAAATGATATTGTACCTGCATGAATTGCAGAGAATCTAACTACAAAATATCTAAGCACTCAGACCCCAGTTATGGCAATAGTGTTCAGGGGGGCACCATCGCATTTCAACTGGGATTTCTAATAATTGAAAGGATCGTAAATCTAGAAAATCTCTTGTACATTGCCCATCCACACAATTTCCAATGCTTTCACATTCCCTCTGATGCTTTAGGTTCGTCCAGGTGGCTGTCCTGTCTTCACTGCTCTCCTGGATAAACATTATAAAAGATGTTAATGTTAACATGAAAGAGAAAAATAGTTCTATATTACTATTACAATATAATAGTAAAATACACAAAAATGAAATACTATCAGGACTTCAAGAGCATTGTAGTTTGCGCATAGTCTTCTGTGAAAAGAATCAAGATTTTAAATCTCTTTCCTCTACTTATAACAATTGAATTATCTTTAAATAAACAAATACGTGCAACACTATGATTATAATTTATTAATCGAGAACCTTCCAACTCAGTAGCTTTAACCTAAAATATTAGGAGAATTTATAGTATAATATATAGTTGTCATTAAGAGCCTAATTATATGGGCAGCAAATCTCGTCGTATTGAACAGCAAACTTTTTACGTGAATGATGGTCTGGACTCTTTTAGTGGAGCGTTAAGAGTTATATTAACTTTCCATAAAGTGGTCCACGTCTTCCCCCGATGTCTTTATTTGTTGTTTCATCAAAATAAGAGAAAGATTGGTTCAAAGAAGCTTTTGGTAAAAAAAAAAAAAAAACTATCATCAACTTCGACGCATGTCATAGATGAGTGCATAATGGTTCTTTTAAAATTTTACCACCTTAGCTATAATTTAATTTACCAAAGGGCTAAAGAAGAACTGGGTGAAGTTTGATTCTTGATGTTCTTGTGTGGTACCAAAACAGAAGAAGAAATGGTAAATGAAAGTAAAAGAAGGAAACATAGATTAAAATTTTCTCTATTTCTCTCATCAAAAGAAATGGTCATTCTCATCACATTTACAAGAAGAGTAATGAGTAGGGACACTTATTTTTGAAAGACGCTGTCAAGCCTGAAAAGTGAAAACCACACTGAGATTTGGAGCTATTATGAAATAGAATGTAGTATGCAATTTCAGACATTAGATTTTCTTCTTTGGGTCTTGTCCCACATATATTACATGATATATGTTTGATCAACAGAAAGCATGTACCTGTTATGAATGGGATCAGGACCATTAGGTACTCTTCTCTTGCTCACATAATTAAGATTGAAATCCCACTGAACAGCATGCTTCTCTCTTGCAATCAGCTTCCAGTACTTGAAGATTTGAGATGATTGAACTGTTATTGTTGATCTTTTACTTGCACGGTTTGCTAGGATTCCAACTGTTATAAACCAGATGACACCAACAAATACAAGAGCTCCAAACGTTGCCCTGAAAACTCTACCTTTAGACGCCATTTCTCTCCCCCTCTTTTTCTCCTATAACTTTCCACTCAAGAAAATTGGCAGGCTGTTCAAAGCAGGGAACGAAGAATAGCTCAGGACGACCATGTTGGTATTGAGTAGACAAAGATCAATATGGACATACCAGGCAAGCAGAACAAGAGAATAGAAGAGAGAGCACAATAGGACAATTAAGAGGATTTTAACTTGGCGGGTAAGTGGCTTGTGCTATTTAAAGGCAAAACACAAGAAGAAAGAGAGCACACGACCAATAAAACAAAAAAGTTTGTTATTCTGGTTGCTTTTTATCTATAGATAGGGTCCATGCAAGCTCTCTTTCTTTATTTTGCTTTGTGCATATTCATGCAGCTACCAAAGGGGCCTCATTACCGCCTCCCTAATACTTGCATACCCTAAGTTTATAAAAGACATAGAGCCTGGTGCCTACATGGAACTATGAGGATTGAGAAACCACCCATTAGTGGGAAGTTAGTTCCAACATAAAAGATTGTCTTACCCTCTTGATCAAATGCTAAATCTCTCTCTCTCTCTCTCTCCGCGACAAGTGCACGCACACAAAATATTAACAAATAACAACCCCCCCTACCCAAGGACAAAAAGGGGAGGGGGGAGACAAGTGTGCACGTTAGTGCACACAAACATAACTCAAACAACTGCTTTCTTGAGTAACTGAAAGCACAAAATGAGAAGAGCAGTGAACAAGAAAAGATTTTTTTTAAAAAAATTACAAATATAAAGATAAAGTCATATCAACAAATAAGATAACTGCTCTGCCTCTGCCCCCAATTTTGGTTTTCTTCCTTGATAAGTATTTTATCCTACTTATTCATTCAACAAGAATTTAATGGAACCAGATTTGTAACCAACAGCTTAAAACTAAACTAGTTTGCATATCGTCTCAAGAGCAATTGTATAGTTAAAGCAAAAAAAAAAAATAGGCGTGTGTGTGTGGTAACGCTGAAGCAATTTCATATGTGTGAAACTTGAACCCTTGTGCTCTGATAGTAACATAAATTGATCAAGATATAGCATTTCCCTATCTGAAAGTTCAGACAAGAATCCCACCAAAGAGACAGTTAAGGAAGATGACTGAAAACAAAAATGGAAGCAAAAGAAAAAAAGAAAGAAAGAAATACTTCAAGAGAAACCAGCAACTAATTCAAGCTCTTAACTTTTATGTTAGTGCAATCCTTTCAATTGGTTAGTTGCAAATGATGTTTTCCTGTCCCCTAGTCACTATTGGACACCATCAAATGGAAAATAAAATGGACCATTCATAAAAGCATTTGTTTTTTTTATAAGTAAAACAGATGATTAAAGAATCATTAAAGCATTTGTTCTCCATATTCTTACAGAAAAAGATGACCTCATCACCCTTTGTTTAGTTGAAGATATCATCATACTTCAGAAGAAGTCAATCTCATCACACTTCAAGAAAGTTTCACCCTAACAAATAAATCCCAGAGAACTTGAAAGCTTATAGAGGAATAAGAGGATTAACACTGTAATCTCATCTAACATAAAACTACTGAAACACTGTAGAACAGAACAACAGCAATATGAACTTAGCACGGAACAAGCTGAACATGATAGGTACTATATCTGTATGATGTCTCAAAGTCTAACAAAAAGTTCTCTAAGATACACTCATATTTGTCATAACACAAGAAGAGTAACTAAAAAGAAATTAAGTAGTCAACTCTCATAATAACCGTAAAATTGATAATGGCAGTCAATACACATGATAAAATTATAGAATGGGCCACTATCCAGTACAAGAATGTCAGCAAAGTACTAGCATAACAAGAATACGCCTTGAAGTCATATGGGAGAGCTTATTTTTCATTGGCTTATTGGACTTAAATAATAACTTGAGGAAAAATATAGTTGTACCTAGAAAAAGTGAAGCTTTAAAAATTTGTATATGAGCCAAATAAGCTCCCCCAAACGAGAGTGATGGTTAAAAAGAAGAGGCAACCTGCAATCTCCTGGTGGTAGAGACTTACAACAGGATTCCCAAACTTTACACAGGCTGTAGAGAACTACCACAGTAATTAGACAATAACAGACCATAAAAAACCAAATTCAAGATAGCTCACATGCAATGATTAACATTATTGGGGTCCATCTGAAAATTATTGTTGTACTATTAAAGAAATAATCAGCTGTAGTCATCTATCAAGACAAAAAAATGCATAATAAATGTACATACTGAAGTAATCACTTTGGTGAACAAATATCCAAAATAAGGCAAATCTCCCACCCCCCAAAAAAGTCATAAACAAACTAATGCATTAAAGACATAACAATATGATGTCTGTATCATCTTTGAGGCCTTGATTTTTACGAAGTTTCCATGTCACTGTATCCAACAGAAGCATTGAATTACTTTTGTTTCCGAGGCTAGATAATTCAATGAACATATTCATTATTTTTAATGCACAATTTCCTCCTAAGATTATAGATGATTCCTGTAGGATTACAGTTCAATAATACTTGTGGGGCAACTCTTTCAATTATGGAGAAAATGTAAGGTCCACTGAGGCCACAACACTTTATCCAATAACTGGGACATGAAGAGAATAGAGACGACCATTTTCTTCTTGGGTCCCACCAAAGGATATTCTACATAGAAATTTACTGTGGTCCCTAACTCCAACCATACACATTTCAAAGAGGGAAGGGAAGAAAATACAAAGCATTACCCACAAAAGTTCACAATAAAATGACTGCAGAAAGTAGAAAGAAGTCTCAGTACTTTGAAAATAGAGTGGGATGCCCACACATCCATAGGTTGCCCTTTTCCAGTGTAGGAGAAAATAAATAGTAATATCTATATGAATTTGAAACAATTCTTCAAAACAATCCTAAAGTAGTTAGGATGGGTCTCAGATAACACAATTCTGAACAGAACTTGAGTTTAGATATAATCATATGATGGATTGGTGACAAAACTCAATCCACCCTGTTAAGTAGTATAGACTACAAAGTGATCAAAAATAGACAAATACATATGACTATATACAATCATATACTTGAATGCATATATATAATAAAAGATAAAGAAATTTTATGAACAAATATAGTCAGCCAGTCCTTAACCCACCTTGAACCCAAGCCCATATCAGAGTCCTGCCCAAAATGAGCACACTTCAAATAAGCTTCACGGAAATGTATATCTTGATCTAAAATGGTATGGCTGATTCCTTGATTTTCTCATTCCACAAGTAACTTCCTCTTGTCTTGTAGAACAGAAAAGACGCACTTCCCCCTACAAAACTCGAAGTATCGACTAAGGGTAGCCCCACCTTCCCCTGTTCGAGCAAAATCTCCTTCTCTTTATACCATCCATATTGCAACTTTTTTACACTGTCCCTTTAACACAACTCAGTTTCTACTAAAGGCACAAACAAGACACGTTAGGAGACAAATTGTTTTTCTCAAGGCTCCATTATTGATTCTATACTATAGAACCCAAAAATTTTAGGTGCAAAAAACATGTGCTTCAACAAGTACCCCACCCCTCCCATTTAAGAATTATAAAACTCATGGAGTCAATCAGTTGAGATGTCTAGGGCTATATTTAGGGCCTAAGGTGATGCATTTTTTTAGTGAATTTTTTAATATTGAAATATTATTTATTCAACTTTAAAAAAAAAAAAAAGTTTTAAAAACCATTCTTGCTTTTTGAGATACAAAATTGCTAATATAGTTTTTGCATTTAGATTTTAATAATAATATTATATAGCTTTTTACAAGTTGTTAGGAAAATTGATTTACAATGATTATTCGGGACATTCATAACAAACTCATAACAACTTTGTGTGAAACAATTTAGGGTTTCAATTGTGTTGGATTTCTATTGGCTCAATATTTTGGGCCTTCTTGAAGATGAGGAAAAAAATGCAAAACCCACATATCTTTTCTTTTAAAAATATTAGTTATCATTCTACAATTTTGAGAAATTTTTGTTTACAATTTAAGGCCTTAGAATTGAAAACATTTGGGACAAGTGGGGGGGGGGGGGGGGGGGGGGGGGGGGGGGGGTTAATATATGGACCTACATGGGCCCAAAAGAATAGGAAGTAAAGTCACTAAGGAAAGTATCAGTAGAAGTTTAACTCAAGTCTGCAAGCGGAGGTGAAAACTGTGTCCTGGAACTGCAAAGATTTTGCAATGGATGTGATTGTGCACCTTCAAATGCTATGATTAGGTAGTGTACTATTTACTATTGTCAGTTTGTGGTAATGCTGCATGAGCTTTGATGAATCTTAATGGTTCCAAATTTTCCCACGGTTTCTGTTATTTTCTTTTTGGTTATATGTAGTTGTTGCGTCTTTTAACCAGATTTATTTATTGCAGGTCAAAGTCTTAAATTGGTAATTCAGCATTCCCTGTCTGCTTATCAACTATTAGAAGATTGATTCAAACCATACTGGTTCAGGTTGATTTGTGAAATATGTAAGGAATCTATAAACCAAATCTAGATTTAAGTACATGACAAGTGGGTGTACATTTATTTATCTTCCTTCAATGTACAAGGTTCTGAACTTTGTTAACAACCATTTGCCTATCTATTGTGTGCTGTATTTATTTTAGCACTTGAAGCATCAGAGGCAAGTCTGTATGTGATTTTTTGTAGCCTAGACAGGCCGTCATTGGCACAATGTTTACATTTTTTGTTACCTTTTTCAATCACTATATGAACATCTGAAGTTTATTTTATTGCTGAATTTTGACAAATATCATAATGTGGTTTTTATGACATTTGTGATGGGTCCATTTGATGTCATAAAACTAGGTTCCAGGAATCTCTAGTGCCGGCTCAAGGCCTAGGCCTTAGGAACCTCTCTCACA